>NW_016808044.1:32983-58114 GCF_001698545.2 Rhinopithecus bieti
CTATCACAAGAACAGAAAAACAAATATCGCATGTTCTCACTCATAAATGGGAATTGAGCAATGAGAACACTTGGACACAGGAAGGGAAGCATCACACACCGGGTCCTATTGTGGGGAGGGGGTTGGGGGAGAGGGATAGCATTAGGAGATATACCTAATGTAAATGACGAGTTAATGGGTGCAGTACAGCAACATGGCACATGTATACATATGTAAAAAACCTGCACGTTGTGCACATGGACCCTAGAACTTCAAGTATAATAATAATAAGAAAATACTCAAAAGCTAGTATAGAAGAAGCTGGCCTCAAAATGATAAAAGCCATATATGACAGACCCACAGTTAGTATCACACTCACTGAGGAAAAACTGAAAGCCTTTCCTCTGTGATCTGGAATATGAAAAGGACACTTTCTCCACAGTTATTCAACATAGTACTGAAAGTCCTAGCTAGAGCAATCAGACAAGAAATAAAGGGCATCCAAATTGAAAAATCAAAAGTCAAGTTATCCATGTTTGAAGATGATATAATCTTATACTTGAGAAAACCTAAAGATTCCATGAAAAAACTATTAGAATTGATAAACAAATTCAGTAAATTTGTAGGATACAAAATCGACAAACAAAAATCAGTAGCATTTCTATATACCAACAGAAAATAATCTGGAAGAGAACATTTTAAATGTGATAACATTTTCAATAGCCACCAATAAAATTAAATACCTAGAAATTAACCAAAGAAGTGAAAGATCTCAGTAATGGAAACTATAAAGTATTAAAACGCTGATGTAAGAAATTGAAGAGGAAACAAAAAAAATGAAAAGGTATTCCATGTTTATGGATTGGAAGAATCCATATTGCTAAAATGCCCACACTACCGAAAACAATCTCCAGATTCAGTGCAAACCCTCTCAAAATACTGATGACATGATTCACAGAAATAGAAAAAAATCCGACAATATATATGGAACCACAGAAGTCCCAGAATAGGCAAAGCCAAAATAACAAAGTTGGGGGAATTACATTACCTGACTACAAATTATGCTACATAGCTACAGTAACCAAAATAGCATGGTACTGGCATAAAAGCAGATATTTAGACCAATGGAACAGAATAGAGAACCTAGAAACAAATCCACACAGCTACAGTGAACTCATTTTTGACAAAGGTGCCAAGAACATACACCGGGGAGAAAACAGTCTCTTCAATAAATGGTGCTGGGAAAACTGGATATCCATGGGCAGAAAAATTAAACTAGACTCTTATCTCTCACCATACACAAAATTCAAATAAAAATGAATTAAAGTCTTAAATCTAAAACCTCAAACTATTTAACTACTAAAAAATTTAGAGAAATTAGAGAAATTCATGAAAGGATGAATCCGTTCATGGATTAAAGTATAAACGGGCTATCCTAAGAATGAGACTGGTGGCTTTATAAGAAGAGGAAGAGAGACCTGACCTGGCATGCTCAGGTCCCTTGCCACGTGATGCCCTGTGTCACCTTGCAGCATTTTCATCAGCCACATGCACTCACCAGATGTGGCCTCTTTACCTTAGACTTTGCAACTTCCACAACTATAAGGAATAAATTTCTCTAAAATTACACAGTTT
Source organism: Rhinopithecus bieti (assembly GCF_001698545.2). Taxonomy (NCBI): domain Eukaryota; kingdom Metazoa; phylum Chordata; class Mammalia; order Primates; family Cercopithecidae; genus Rhinopithecus; species Rhinopithecus bieti. Next base: position 34,598 of record NW_016808044.1, read on the forward strand.
AAGGTATTCTGTAATAAGTGATAGAAAATTGATTGTTAAGACAGTATTTATCCAAAAGTAATAGAATCAGAATATTAAGGAGATACATGAGCTTCCATGTTTATTGCAGCATTACATACAGTAGCCAAGATATGGAAATAACCTAGACATCCATTGTCAGATGACAGGATAAAGAAAATGTGGTATATACTTACAATTAAATACATTTCAGTCATCAAAACAATGGAAATTCTGTCACGTGCTACAACATAGATTAACATTGAAGAGATTATGTTAAATGAAATAAACCAGTCACAGAAAGAACATACTGTATGACTGCACTTATATGAGGAATATGAAGTTATCGAATTGATGGAAACAGAAAGTTAAATGGTGGTTTCCAGGTGGTTAATGGGTATAGAGTTTCAGTTTTTTTTAAAAAAATGTTCCAGAGATTTGTTTCACAACAGTGGGAATATACTTAACACTACTAAACTGTACACTTGAAAATGGCTAGAGTTATACATTTTATGTTACCTGTTTTCACTCCCAGCAAGAAACCTCTTGAAAAATTACATTTGATTTCCCAAATCTAAAAATACAGTTTCCAAAGATTTATCAAAACAGTGTGAGAGATTACCAGAGCAATTCCTGTTGCAAACTTTGGATCACATGCCATTCCATGATATGTTGCTCCCACATAAGTAGAATGGTTCCTATAACTGAATAATGAAATTTTTCTTGTGGATATGTGTATTTCAAAATAGCAATAACTTACTCACATTTTATGAGTTGGATTTCTATATAAAAGTATGCTTTCTCCAAAACACAGAAATTACGTATAATGTCTTATGCTTTCAGTCATTAAGATTTGGGTATCCCCTATAGTTCATACAAAGTTAAGTCCTAAAAGTTGTTTAACATTATCTAATACACAGCCCAAAACCTAGCAGTGCCTGATTCTTTCAAAAAATTAATCATCACTGGAAGGATATAATTAATTCCATGATATAAAAGTCAAAAGTGTTTATTGCTGTAATTTGTATGTAGTAAACTAACTCCAAAAGTGTGAAGAAAGGTAGGACTGAAAGCAATAGAGATAAAATATTCATCAGATGTATGAAGAGAAAGAGAGGTAGGGTGTAGAAACTATCCTTATATATTTATAGTGTGATATTTCTCTGCAATCCTAGAGACTCTTTATTCCAATACATTGATAAATATATTCCACATATTGCCTAAGGTCTTTAAATTGGGTTTTTGATTTTTGCATATGAAATAATCAAGTTAGTAAAATAAAAATATGTAAAGACTTTTGAAAGATATAGACCAAGTAGGTAAATAGCTATATCTTAGGTCAGTATAGAAATACCAGAAGGAAACCACAGGGAGAATAAAGTAGTCTGTTTTAGTTTTTTATTAATATTTCATATTGTAAGAAGCATTTTATGCAATTATTGCATTCAATGAATTAACTTATATTTATGTAATGTTAAAGTGATAGTTTCAATTATTTACCAGTGAGAAGGTCTTTACAGAGAGGTATCATGTTTTATCACAAGACTTTCTATTTTCAGCTTATTACTTTTCTATAATTAAACAGGTTACTATGAGCTACTATGATTTAATTAGTGTCTTACATGGTTATTAGAATCTTAATATTTTACAGTTCACCAATACAGTTTGAGATAGCTTTTTAATAATTTTTTGTTATATAAAATTTATATATAATTATGATAGCTAAGATAATTTGATCAAACCTTTCTAAATATGAATAAAGTACTTACATTAATAAGTATGTCATATCATAAGACCTTTGAAACAAAAGTTTTGTTTCCAAGGCAAAATCGCTGTAGTATTTCATCAGCATGACCACTTGTTGAAATCTTATTTTGATCTGACCAGATCTCCAAGGAAGACAGCATAACTGTTACATTAAGCTGGGAAAACATCTGAGAACAGAAATTAAGTGTTTTACAATTTTAGGTAACCATAAATATGACATTACTTCTCAATATCTAATGCTAATATATTTAATTTACTATTTTTTGAAGATAAAATCATTGGTGGATAAAACTAGTGGTTGGGCTACATTTACATTTTACTTTTGTTAAAATGTAAATGCTATACATATGTACACAAACACAAACAATTTTACTTCATTAATTGCTATATTGCTTACTTAAATATAAAATATAAATACTTACAGTGTTGATAAGACCAAAGATTTGGAAAACTTTCTCAACTGCAACTGCCACCGCAGAGCCCATATAATCATACTGAAAGACAAATTTTGTTTCTTAATCATTAGTTAAAAACAACTAACTACCACATTTTAAGTGGATTTAAATATAAATGTAAAAGTAACTCAGTGGTCAATTGAAGAGGCCCTAAATAGAATTAAAATATATCATATATATATGAAATTAAAATATATCATATATATATGAAAGCTTACCAGGTTTTAAACATCGGCCTAGCATTTTATAAATTAATCAATGATATTAAAATGAGGTAATTGTGATTATCTTCCTCTTTACAGATAAAGAAATTCAAAGTCAAAGTATTAAGGTATGAAGAGTGAATAACCTACTGGTTAGCCCGGTGTGGAGGCTGGCGCCTGTAATCCAAGTAGCTAGCTTTTAAAAAATTTAATTAATTAATTAATTTAAAATTTCAATTTGCATATAGTTGTTTTTTATTGTCTTTGTCATTTATTTACTGTTTAGTCTGTTGATATTTTGTGATTATATATCAATCAATTGTATATCAAAATATCAATTTTGAGACTATATATCAATCAATTACATATCAGTATATCAGTTTTGTGTTTATATATCAATAATCACAAGATATCAACAGACCAAACACTAGATGACAAAGACAATGAAAAAACAACTATATGCAAATTAAAAATTTAAAGGACCCATAAAATATAAGTACATAGAAATATTAATAATCAAAGGATGAAAACACATCATCTAACATCAGGAAAATACTACAAAAGAAAAAATATGTTATGTGATAATTATATTAACTAACATAATACATTGATAAGAATAAAACTTAAGGGCAAAAAATGGACATGCTTATTGCAACGTATTAATAAAATAATTCATCAGGGAGATGGAGACTTTTAAATTTGCTTATAACTAAAAACATGGCTGCAAAATATATAAAACAAGATTTAACACAATTAAAAATAGAAGCTGACTATCATACTGAGATATTTTACATAGGTCTCTTAATAACAAATAAATTAAGAGGAAAATTAATAGGAAAGATACCCAAGACTTTAAAAACCCAAAGGAATGTTGGATAAAATATACATATATAGAATAGAAGCTTATATACAACAATAAGAATATGTATTTTTTTTTCAAATACAAGTAAAAGTTTTATGCACATTGATTCATATTAACCAATATCAGGCCATAGAACACATCTTTGAATAAGAAACAGAGTGTCACTTAAATCACATTATCTGAATACAATGCAACTAAGTTATAGTGGACTTGATAAAAATATTTTAACAATGCTATTTTTAATGAAATGGATACCTCTGTTGTGGTTATATGAGATGATAGGCTTATTCTAGGCAAATACACACTAAAGAATGTAAGAGTAAAGCTTCATGATGAGCTTTACAAGTTACTTTCAAATTTAAACGAAGAGTGCACAAGTGATAATGGGATACAATATTAATAAATGTGAGAAAAGAGAATAAGGGTCCTCTTTGTATTATTTTATTCTTGTAACTTTTCTGAGAGTTTCAAATTATTTCCAAAAGAAATGTTTAAAAAGTGAAGATGAAATAAAGACAATTTCAGATGAAAAGAAACTGAGGAGAATCCAGCAGGCTAAAGAGAAATATCATACATTAAGACCTACTAGAAGGTATGAAAAGCTCTGCAAGTGAAAAACGTATGTGTGTGTGTGTGTGTGTATATATATATTTTCATATATATTCATATATATGAAATACTTTTGAAATATATATGAAATACATATGTATGAACATTTATGAATACATATTCATGTATAATACTTTTATTTCTTTAATTTCTTTTAAAATCATTGAATATTTAATTTTAAAATCTATTTTCAGTTTATAACACATGGAGAGGTAAAATATTTAAAACAGAATCATAGTGACTTACCAGGGTTAAATGAAATTTTACTGCTCTGAGGCTCTTACATTATTAATGAAGTGGTATAACATTAATTCTAGATCATGATAAGTAAAGAATACTAATCAGAATCCCTAGGGAAACTACTAAGGTTGGAGACTGGAAAGAGAAGCATAGCAAAAAAATAAATAAATAAAAAAAATAAAGGTTAAATATAACCCATTGCTCCAAGTGTAGGAAAGAAGAAACAAATAAGCAAACAATTGATGGGATGTAAGAACACTAATAGTAAAGTATGATTTAACCTACATCCATAGTTATCAATTCTTTTGAGAAAAAAATCAACATTCTATGGTTCTTCCCATTTTTAAGATACAGAACTTCTATCCGAGATGGTAAGTGACTATAAAACATAAAGTAATCTTCTGAGGGATAATATTTAATAACAAAGATTTCCAACTGAGTAATAAAATAACTCACTTAAAAATAGAAATAGATTGAAGAATTTCAATCAACAACTGGAGTGGATCTAAAAGTATCTGCAGCTAGATATGCTACAATAGATTAGAGTGTGGTGGAACCCTTCCACATGAAGTTATACATTATTGGGACAATTGATATCGATTTAGAAATCAATATATAAATATTGATCCCCCATGTCACTATAAAGACAAGTGAAAACATTTCTTTATCTCCTGCTAGACTGAGACACACATTCAAACAGATTAAAATATATCTGCATTGAAAACGTTGAGAGTTTTTTATTCATATGCTCTCTGAATTTCAACAAAAGCAAAGATATAATAAACATACTGATATTGCATACCATGGCTTTATCCATAATGATTTGTATTTTCAGAGTTCTTTTCGATAGCATGGCACCTGAATTTATCTGTGAAATAGAGGACATGAATTAAATAGCACATTTTCAAAATTTTTACATTGCAGTTGTCATGCGCAATACATATACACACACACTCACAAGTGAGATATAGAATATCCATCCATTTAGCTACCTATCTATCTATATGCAGATGGATGATAGATACACAGACACAGATACACGAATATAGATATAAGTAATAACACAAGAGGATGGGAACACACTTAGCAGGTGGGATTCCAACTACAAATTTTACAAGAAAATCAGAAGCATTTTACTTTATGTTGTTGATAATTAGAATTGTCAAAAGTCACTGAAATGAGGAAAATCCCATATTTCCTTCCCCTTTTAACATTACTATGTACTCTGTAGCACACCACTCCCTCACCAATCTTCAAAGTGAACTAACATCCGTAAACATTTCCCCAAATGTTGCCTTTATTTTCTTCATGTGTTTGTACTTCTACTTCTTCATGTTAACTTTATTGGGGTTTACATTCAATAAAATATGTCCATTTTAAGTATAAACTTATATTAGTGAGTAATGTATACACCATCACAATTTATAAATTGGTATTTAGAACAATTGGAAGAATTACATCAAAATATTAAGAGCACTATCTTTAAACAATGAGGTTTCACACAATTTCTACAATTTCTAGTGTATTATCTTGCCTCCTTTTCACTTTTACATTTTCTATGAAAATAACACCTTTAAATAAAAAAAATGCATGTGCCAAAAAACTTATAAAGCAATTTGATCAAATTGGTAATAATTTTCTTAGTAAGATACAAAAAATAAAATAAAATAAATAAAATCCCCGCAATTAAGGAAACAGGTTATGATGCTTTAGAATTATGTGTGTTTATAACGATTACATTTTCTAAATATCTGAATAAACAAATACATGCTTTAAACAAATATCCTACAACTGAACTTTTTAATATCATAAATATCAGTTTAAATTTGTTCTCCAAATGTGTCAAATTTCAGAATTTCGCTGTGAATAGCCTTATCAACAGCAAGACCGATGAAGAACTCATAAATGAGAATACTCACATCTGACTTGACAAGAATCCTGTAGGACTGATCTATATATTGAGCCACAGGGTAATTTTCTTGAAAGGAGGAATGACCAATAGCATCATTTTTTATTCGATAAACTACATGCTCATATGTAGGTGAAGATTCCAATGGTTCAATACCATAACTGATATTATCTAACTGCAATAATCCTCTGGATATTCAAATACAAAAAAGAAATAAAAATGTTATTGGTGCATTTGAATACACTTTATGCTAGTAAGAGTTTTTTTCTGAATACATTTTATGCTTGCCAGCCTGGGATAGAGAAAAAGAGAATAGAAAAAAAGATCAAAAGAATACGTAAAAAAGAAAAGTATTTAAGCAAATAAAGTTTATATTTCTCTGTATTTATTCTGCCCTTCAGGAAGTTTCTGGAAATTAAAGGCTCACATAAAATCTCAATGTACATATCTGGAATATGCCATTACCTGAGTCCAGAACAGGTGCGTAGTGTCACAGCTGATTTTGGAATGTCTGCAGCATATCCTTGGTAAAAGCAATGACCCTAAAAAGGAATACAGAAAGATATATTCATAAATGATTTGGAAACAAAGTCCTAGCTCTCATCTTTACTTCCTATATATTGTCAAGAATTCATATTTAACCATTATCATAATATTATTTATCAGGTATTGAATCTCCATATTAATCTACAATCTCTTTCTCTCAGTTCTTTTCTGCTATGTTATTAGCTCCTAAACATTTTCATAATTTCTATTCCCAATTGCTGACACTGGTAGGCCAAATTTACCCCAGTAGCAGTTATCAGAGCCCAAGTGGACCAATCAATCCTACCCAAACACACATTTACAGCAATGTGCCTATTACACTCACACCATCAAGACTATCAAACTCAAGCAGGGAAATCCATACCCTGCTCCATGTCCAGCAACAGCAGCAGTCACCTGCACTTGCGGTGGTGCCAGGAGGATCTGAATCTATAAGCCCCTCACAAAGAGGTAGAAGGCAAGCCAGGTCCCAACCTCTCTCCAGCAGTAGAGAGTAATCCAGACTCAATAGCTTCCGGCTGTGCACCCAGCAGGAGAAAACGATCCTCAGGAGTTACTTCCCATTTTTCCCTACTGTAAGTAGAAAAAGATCATTCAGATAGGAGCTATCTTCAACCAGGGTCACCAGCAGAGATAGAATCAAGCACACTGAAATCTAGTAGCGGAGAAAAGGCAGGATAAATGTTCTCCATCCTATGGATCTTTCCTTACCCACCTCAAACAGAAACACTACCTGGCCCACGGAAGTACGATTTATACCTCTAGCTTAACTGCTTAAGAGGCAGCAGAAGGTCCAATGCAGCCAGAACAATGAAACACAACAGAATAATATTGTAAAGAAAAACTGTTATTGGAACAGTGGACTCCAGTAAAACAAAGCTCAAACTGAATGACTGTCTTCTAAAATAGAATATTAAAAGAAGGTCAAGAGCCTTGACTAAATGTCAAGGATACAATCAAAATAATTCATTATAACAAGGACCAGGAATATCCCAACAGGAATGAGAAAAGAAAATCAACTGATGACATCGTTGAGATGAGTCATAGGATATTAAAAAATATTTGAAAGAAGTAATAAAAATTGCACTAATGAATAATGACAAATTCTCTTGAAATAAATGAAATAACAGAAAATCTTAGGAAATAAATAGAAGCCAAAAAGGGAACAAATGAAAATATTAGAACTGAAATATATAATAAACAAACAAGTGAATCACTGAATAAGCTCTATAATCTGGAGTACAGATGACAGTGGATAGGATCACCAAGGTTAAGGAGAATTCAATTCCATATACCCAACCTACAAAATAGAGGACAAGTGGCTGAAAAGTGTATGATGTCTCAATAACTTGTAAAACAATAGCAGAAGATCTATAATTTATACTTTAAAAAGAAAAAAATGGGGTTTAAATAATATTTAAAATATTATTACTATAAATAATTTAAAATATTATTTTAAATATTAAATAATATTAAAAATATTATTACAGCTCAGATGTGAATAAGGATCCCAGGACACTCTTCTCCCCACAAGCATACCAATTCAGCAAATTAATGGGGAAATTACCTTTGTGAGGTAATCAGAAAACTAATATAGAGAAGACACGCTGGGAGGATGCAAAACTAGACTCCCTAAAAGCTGGTAGAGAGATTAGGTCACTCTCTTCCCAGGAACCCAAAGATATCCGCCACCTAGATCTATTTTAATCAAACATTAAAAGATCAAAAACAAAGAGAATTTTGCAAGCTACAGAAGAAATGGCAACTTGTCGCAATACAAAGGAAACTCCATAGGACTGTGAACCAGCCTTTTTTTTTTTTTTTTTTTTTTTTTTTTTTTTGTCAGAAGAAACCATGCTGGGCCAGAAGAGAGTGGGATGAGACATTTTTTAAAAGCGCTGAAAGAAAATTAAGCCAAAAGAATGCTATACAAGCATTATAGATTTCTTACAAAATCTATAAGAAACTCACTTGAGACTTAAGTACACATATAGGATGAAGGTAAAGAGATGGAAAAATGAATTCTATGCAAAGGTAAGCAAAAGGGGACAGAGATTTGTATGCTTATATCAAAGAAAATAGATTTTAACACATAAACCATCATAAGAGAAAAAATGACACTTTTCAGGGTCAATATCTGAAGAAGATAGATTACTTATAAATATGTACACACTCAATATTAGAACATGTAAATAAATCTGAAGGAAGAAAGAGACACCAATACTATAATAACAAGAGACTTTAATACCTTATTATAAATAATGAATAGAACATCCAAAGAGAAGATTAATAAGAAAACAGAAGATTTGAACATTACTATAAATCAAATAGTTCTAAAAAACATTTAAGGAATTTCATTGAACAGCAGAAGAATACACTTTCTTCTAAAGTACACTTGGATCTTTTCCAGTCAGATCACATATTAGGCTAAAAAACAAATCTAAAAATTTTAAAAAGATTGAAATCATAAGAAGTGTCTTTTCTGAACCCAATAGAAAGAAGCTAAAAATAAATAGTATAAGGCAAACTAAAATATTAACATATATGTTGAAATTGACACACTATTGAATAACTATTGACTGAAAGAATAACATCAGAACAGAAATTAGAAAATACCTTGAAATAAGTGAAAACATAAAAATAAAAGTAAACAAAAAATATTAAAACAAATGGATGCAGGAAAAGCAATACTATGAGAAGAGTTCATAGCAATATATGCCTACATTAAAAAAGGCATATCTCAAATATGTTTATCTGAAGGATCTAGAAAAACACGATGAAACTAAGTCCCAAATTAGCAGAGAAAATTAAAAAAACAAAGATTAGAACAGAAATAAAATAAAAATAGAAAAACCAATATAGAAACAAAGAAGTTCATGTTTCGAAAAGAAACAAAATTGACAATTAAACTTAGCTATGCTAAGAAAATAGAAAGGATGCAAATAAATAAAATCAAAAATAAAACAGAGACTTTCTAACTAATCCCACAGAAACAGAAAAAGATCATGTAAGAGACTAGTATGAACAACTTTCTGTCAGCAAACTGGATAATCCAGAAGAAACTGATAAATTTCTAGAAACATAGAAACTGCCAAGATTGAATCATAACGAAGTACAAAATTTAAAAGGACTCACAACTAGAATGAAGATTAGATTAATCAAAACCTACTGACAAGCAAAAGAGCAGGATCAGAGAACTTTACTGTTGAACTCTACCAAACATTTAAAGAATAATCAATGCCACAACAACCATTCTTAAACTCTTGCAAAAAATTGAAAAAGGAAACACTTCCAAACTTACCCTACGAAGCCAGACATCAAAGCCACATAAATCATTATAGGAAAAGAAAACTACAAGCCAATATTCCTGATGCACATAGATGGAAAAGTCTCAAAACATCTGAATGCAACAGAATATTAAAAGTGTCCTACACTATGACCAGGTGGGGTTTATCTCTGGAATGTGATAGTAGTTCAACATAAGACAATCAATTAATGTGATACACTATATTATATAATAAATAATACAATTTACAGGATGAAATTAATAGATGCAGAAAAAGCAAATTTCAGCTTCCTTTATAGGATCTTATCCATACATTATTATGACCCTAACACAAAAATCAAAGTCAGTACAAAACAAAACTTGCAGATCATTATCTCTCATGAATACTGATGAGAGAAACCTCAAGATAATAAGTCATGTGTAAAAAAAATTATAATTAATCATGCCAGGACTTGGTTGTAATTTTTTAGGTATGCAAAACTATTTCAAGATTTAAAAATAAATCAATTCGATCCAACATGCCAAAAGACCAAAAAAGAAAAGAAAACTTGTAATCCTATCAACTGATGTAGAAAAGCATTTTCTGTAACTAAATAGCCATTAATGAACAAAAAGAACAAAATAAACTTTTAGCAGGCTAGAAATAGAGGAGAATTTTCTCAGCTTCATACAGAGACTATAAGAAAACCTAAAGCTAAAATTATTTTTTCACAATGAAAGACTGAATATGTTTTCCAGGAAACTGAGAATAATCGAAGAATGCCCTCACTATGGTTATTCAGCATGGTCCTGGACATTTTATTAAATTACAGTGAGGCAAGGCAAAGAAATGAAAAGCAGACTGACATACTGGTTGAAAATGAAGACAGAAAATTGTCTATATTTGTTAAAGACGTGTCTATGTAGGAAATCTCAAGGCATCTATTAAAAAGCCCTTTTAGAACTAATTGGTGAATTTAGCAAGATTGTAGAATAGTAGATGAAACCCAGAAAATGAATTGCATCACTAGAACAGTATACACGTGGAAACTAAAATTAAAACACAATATCATTTACAGTTGCTCCAATAAAATGAAATACTTAGGTATAAACCTAAAAAATGTATAGGATCTGAAAGCTGAAATAACAAAAACACTAGTGAAAGACATATGTAAAAGACCAAATAAATTGAGAGACTTACTGTGTTTTTGAATTGGAAAACTTAACATAGTAAAGATGTCAGTTCTCCCCAAATTGATCTATGGATTTAACACAATTTCTATCATAGTCCTAGCAAGTTTTTTTTTTTGCACATGGAGTAGCTTTATCTAAATCTTACATAAAAAAGCAAAATATCTAGAATAGAAGTTTAAAAAGTTTAAGAAAGAATAATAAAGTGGGAAAAACCACTCTAGTTAACAACCCAGACATATATCCACACTAGATCCACAGATTTTTTTGACAAAGTAGTTAAAAGAGCAATTCAAAGCAGAAATATAGCCTTTTAAAAATATAGTGTTGTAACTATTATACATCTAGTCAAGACTGAACTTTGATCCAAATTCCACACCTTATACATTACCTCAACATAGATAAAGAATTAAATGTAAAGTATAAACTTAAAAAACCCCCAGAAAGTCTTCAGAAACTACTGTTATGTAGAGTCCATAGGTATGACATGCAAACAGCCAATCATAACAAGAAATTGTTGATAAATTAGCCCTCATCAAAAATAAAACTCTTTGATCAGCAAAGACCATTTGAAAAGTAAGACAAATCACCGACAGGGACAAAATATTTGCAAAGCACATGTTTGACAAAGGACATATTCAAAATATAGAAAACCTAAAAATCAACAGTAATCAGCAACCTTAAACTCCAAACTCTCAGATTTCTGCTTGGTTCCATGTCTGGATGCTATGGTGCAGACTATCTACAGTAGGGGGCAAACTTAAACATGAAATTCACCTCCTGTGCTTACATTCTCTCAGGTACAAAATTCCTAATCGGCCTATTGTCACATGGCTCACAACAAGTGTCTCACGTAATTTTTTTTTTTTTTTTTTTTCTGACTTCGAATTGTAATTTGGTAGGGAGGGAAAATCCTTTACCAGTTACCATACTGTAGATTTCGTCATCTCTCAGTTCCAATTCAGCAATAGAGTGTGACCAGTCATTGCCTTTCACTTCCTCCCAGTCGCGTGAATAAATGTCTTACAGAGTAATAAATACCTTACAGGGTGTAATAAATATCTTACAGGGTAAAGTGAACTTTCTCATATAATTTCAAAACTTTCTTGACTCTTTAATGTCTTTTAGCCTGCAATCCCAGCACTTTAGGAGGCCAAGGTAGGCAGATTACTTGAACCTAGGAGCTTGAGACCAGCCTGGGCAAAATGGTGAAATCCCGACTCTACTAAAAATACAAAAATTATCTGGGTGTGGTGTTGTGTACCTATAGTCCCAGCTACTCGGGAGGCTAAGGTGGGAGGATCACCTGAGCCTGGGAGGCACAGGATGCAGTGAGCCAAGATTGCACTGGGGTGACAGAGTGAGCCCTTGTCTCAAAAAACAAACAAACAAACAAAAAAACAAAACCAAAAAGAAAAAAGTTTTTCTGCTACAACTCCAATTCCGCGGTTTCACATTTGGACCTATTAAGGTTCGGTACACTGTCTACTTTTTCGTATCCTCACTCTCATTTGTTCCCTGGGGTCTTTCTGTAAGGTAATGTCTACCACTTTCTCCACTGCCCAGGCCCTCTCATATATCGATTGAAACTTCTCAGTGTGTCTTCGCTGCTTCCTAAAACTTTTTTTCTAAAACTCCTACTAATACTTCCAGACATACTTTAAATGTCCTTTTTGGAGAAATGATTCCTAAGTTCCAGATTTTTAAAAACGTAGTTCTATTCAATATGCTTTCATAATAATTGCCACATTATATTTAATTTTGTAATCTGTTTTCTCAATAATTATGTGGGCCATAAAGCATTCATTTCCTCCCCAACAATGGCACCTTAACCACATAAAAAAATGTAAATTTACTTGGCAGAAACCAAAACTTACCTTTGAAAATGAAGAATCTGCATACAATGTTCCTGATTCATTGTATAAATACACCAGGAAATGTGGGTGTAAAATGACCTAATTCAATAAAATAATGACACTTCATTGTAATTATATCATTAATTAAAAAATAACTTCCAGAATAATAAAATTAAACAAAATTTACTTTCAATACAAACATCTAAAATGAAATGGACTTATCTCTATATTAACTTGCTGCTTTTTGATACCATATTGTGAATATAAGAAAGAACAATAACCAGTATAATCAGAAAAATGTGTGGATGCTTTAATGAATTTAAAATAATCAGCTAGGGCCAGGTATAGTGGCTCACACATGTTATACCAGCACTTTGGAAGGCCAAACCTGGAGGATTGCTTGAGCTAAGGAGTTCAAGACCAGCCGGGGCAACATATGGAGACCACTCATCTCTACTAAAAATAAAAGTAAAAATAAAAGTGAATTGGTGGGTCATGGTGGTGTGTGCCTGTAGTCTTAGCTACTTGGGAGGTCAAGGCGAGAGGATGGCTTGAGCTAAAGAAATCTAGGCTGCAGTGAGTTACGATTGCACCACTGCACTCCAGCGTGGGCAACTGAGTGAGACCCTGTCTCAAAAATAAAATAAAATGAAGTAAAATAAAATAGGCCAGGTGCGGTGGCTCATGCCTGTAATCCCAGCACTTTAGGAGGCCGAGGCAGGCGGATCACGAGGTCTGGAAATCGAGAACATCCTGGTGAAATCCCGACTCTATTAAAAATACAAAAATTATCTGGGTGTGGTGGCGTGTGTACTTGGGAGACTGAGGCAGGAGAATCGCTTAAACCCAGGAGGCAGAGGCTGAGCCAAGATCATGCCACTGTGCTCCAGCCTGGTGACAGAATGAGACTCTGTCTCAAAATAAAAATAAATAAATAAATAAATAAATAAATAAATAAATAAATAAATAATATAACTGAAAAAACACAGAATGGTATGTACAGTAATAGGTAGGTCTGCCAGATTTCAAAAAGAGGTTTTCTTTTAGATCAACTGTAATTTTATGGCTCTATACTTTGTTAACAAGTAACAATAGATTTTATATCATTTACATTAGTTTTCATGATGTTACTTTACATGATGTTAGTTTACATGATGTTTTCATGATGTTGGTAAAAACAACCCCAAAATTCTTAGTGTCATAAAACAGCAATGAGAGTCCTTCGCAAGTTTATAAAAATTCAGCTCCCTCCTTCCTTCCTTCTGGAACCTAGGAAAAGGCAGAGTGCCCCCCTGCAACAGTCTCAAAATGACAACCTGAAATTGATGACTGAAATGAATCACAGAGAAGATATAAAATGTTAAATGAATCTAATATTCAGTCTCTTATTTAAGCTCAATTTAGGGTAGTGATTGTCAAAATCTGAGACACTAAAAATAATGAATGAAAAAAATGGTAACTTACTGTTTTTCAAGCAGGAAAGTATATGGTTTCCCCTCAATTTTGATGGAATAAGTGGCCTGTAGCAAAATATTCAGAGAGAAAGTAATTGGTAGAGATTCTAACTTCTCAAAAGTTAAACGTCACAGTTCCTTGAAACATATATTCATTCATACAAATGTAGATTATATCCTGCATGTATCAAAATTGGAACGTACAACAGAATTAATTGTAATTTAAATAAACACAAGGAGTCTAAATTTCAAAACTCAGATCATTAATCATTAGCATATATTATTATGAGATTTGAATTTAAAATGGGGATAATGTTTAGAAATGCTGAGAAAACAGTTGAAGAAACTTGAATTTTGTTAACTTTGTTCTATTTTGCAGCTCTCAGCACAAATAAATTGAAAATGAAATAATGCAGCACAGGTTCCCAGTTAAAAATAAAAGACTTACTGCTCAGCTGCCAGAGGTACTACCCACAGGCAATCCTCATCTCCCTGCCCACTTTGGCTCTCGCCTTAGCTCAAGAGAGTCATCTTACACAAAGTCACGCTTTCTGGGACAGCCCACATTTAATTAGAAGCTCCTCCATTTAATGGAGGTTTCTGGTTCAGATAGATTTAGTATGGTGTTCCAAACAGATTAAATATGGTGATACCTTCATGATAAATTGATATTTGTATCAATAATAAAAATTCCTTTCGTTTCCACAACCTTTTAAGGCAATTTTATTTTTTCAACTTTATTGAGCTACGACTGAAAAACAAGTTTTGTATTTATTTAAAGTGTGTAAAAGATGTATATGATGTTTTAACATACACATACATTGTGAAATGATTAAAACAATCAAATTACTATATCTATCACCTCACATAGTTACCATTTTATCATATGTGGTGAGAACATTTGAGGTTTATTCTTAGCAAATTTTAAGTCAACTAAACATTATTATTAACTATAGTGACCATGATGTGCATTAGATCTTCTGAATTTATTAATCTTATAACTGAAAGTTATAACATTATATAAGATTATATAAGAAATTAATAAATTTTTAACATATTTGACCAATGTCTTCTCTTTTCACCCACGCCTCCACCCCCTGGTGACTACCGTCTAATTTCTGTCACTATGTGTTTGACTTTATTTTTAAGATACTATGTATAAGTGAGATAATGCAGCATTTGTCTTTGAGTGTCTGGCTTATTTCACTTAGCATAAAGTCCTCCAGGTACAATCAGGTTGTTACAAATGATGGATGGCAGGATTTCCTTCTTTTTAAAAACTGAATACTTTCTATTGTTTGTCTCTTTATCGATCAATTGATCGATCATCTATCAATCTACATTTTCTTTATCCATATACCCAGAGATGAATGCCATACTATTTTGATTATGATAGATATATAATTTACTTTTAGTATATTGTATATATTTAAAGTATACAACATAAGTTTTTGATAGTCTTATCTTGATATAGAAATAGATAAGTGATTTTGGCAGTCAAGCAAATTAAAATATATATCATTCCAATATAGTTACTTTCTTTTATATTTTCCTTGTTGTTGTTTTGGTGGTAAGAGTACCTAAAATCTACTTTACTGGCAAATTACTGGTATAAAACATCTTACTGTTAACTACAGTTCTTTTGTACGTTAGATTTCTTAGATGTTTCATCCTATGTAACTACGACTCTGTACCTTTTTACCTACATTTTCACATTTGCCCCTGCACCCTCCTCCTCACACGGAGTCCCTGGTAACCATTGTTTGCTCCACAATTCTATGTATGAAAATTTTTGAAATTCCACATATAGGTAAGATCAGGCAGAATTTTTCATTCTGTGTCTAGCTTATGCCACATAGCATAATGTCCTTTCCCTTATTTCATGTCATCACAATGGTAGAATCTACTTCTTTTTAAAGACAGAATAATATTCTATTTCATATATAAATACATACATACCACAATTTCTCTATCCATTCATCTGTATATGGACATTTTGGTTACTTTCATATCTTGACTGTTGGGAATAATGTTGCAATGAACATGAGAGTGCAAATATCTTTATGAGGTAGTGATTTCATTGTAATATAATTGGAAATGAAGAAATGTGATGGTGCATCAGGGTTTTTGCTCAGAATTGTTTTAACTATTTTGAGTCTTTTGCGGTTCCATGAGAATTTTAGATTTGTTTTTTTCTGTTTTGGTGAAAAATGCCATCAGAATGTTGGTGGGCATTGCATCATTGCATTGAATCTGGAGGCTGCTTTGGGTAATATGCACATTTTAACAATATTAATCCTTCTAATCCACGAGTAAGGGATATCTTTCCATTTGTTTCTGTCTTCTTCAATTTTTCTTATCAATTTATAGCTTGTAGTTTTCAATGTACAGATCTCTCACCACCATAGTTAAATGTATTGCTAAATATTTTATTCTTTTTGATGCTATTATAAGTAATTTTTTAAAAAAAAATTGTTCCTCAGCTAGTTTACTATCAGTGTGTGGAAACACAGCTGATCGGTTTTATGTTGGTTTTTGCATACTGCAACTTGACTGAATTCATGTCTTCGTTCTAACCTTTTCTTCATATAGAATGTTTAGGATTTTCTATGTATAAGATCATGTCTTCTGATAATAGACAATTTCACTTGGAGGCATTTTATTTTCTCTTCTTGAATAATCCTTCTGGTGCAACTTCCACCTATGGTGAAGTCCAAAGATAATGTTAGTCTTATCTCGCAAAGAGGCAAGTTTCTCTCATCTAATTGTCGAGGAAGGGCTATCCAAGAAAAGGTCAGAAGGACTTCCTGACCGAGGGGCTTTATGTCAGGGCCTGCATGGGCACTTCCTCTCCCTTGGCAAAGACTGTGGTCTCTCATAGGACACTTGAGGTGACTTAGGTCTTCCCTGCTTAAGACCAGTGGCTGCCATCTAAGTCCCATATGTGTTTGGAGAAGGCAATACTCCATTTGGCTGTAGTTGGCAGCTCAAGTTTGGCTTGGGATTTTCCAAGTGTCCCCATCCTTTGGCCTCTTCATTGAAAGCACCACATCTCCTGTCACTTGCACACTCTGCCATTGATGGCATACAACAATTTAGTTTTCCTGTGCTTGTTTCCTTAGAGCAAGGCAGCGGCAGGTCTCAGATTTCTTTGAATAAATGTGAGGTGTTATGTAAGAAATGCAGCCACATACACACCGATTTTATTTTATTTATTTATTTTTTTGAGACAAACTCTCACTCTGTTGCCCAGGCTGGAGTGCAAGGGTGCTACCTTGCCTCACTGCAACCTCCGCCTCTGGGGTTCAAGCGATTTTCCTGCCTCAGCCTCCCTAGTAGCTGACACCACAGGTGCTTGCCACCATGCCCAGCTAATTTTTTTTTTTTTAAGTAGAGATGGGGTTTCATCATGTTGGCCAGGCTGGTCTCAAACTCCTGACCTCAAGTGATTTGCCCGTCTTGGTCTCCCAAATTGCTGGGATTACAGGCATGGCCACTGTGCCCAACCTGATCTCTTTATCTTTTCCAGGCTGTCCTCCCCCCACCTTCCCTTTCTTCCTTCAGAATATGCTCACAAAGGCCCCCTAAGCAGTGGGTACTGGAGATAGCAGAGAGAATAAGGCTCAGCCCTGCTGGGTGCAGTGTGGGTGGCAGACAAGGGTATTGAAAATTACAATAGCCCAGTCTCCTGGTGGAAATGCACAGGGGACTGTGGGAATGGGCAAACAGGTGGCCTAGCCCAGCCGTGAGAGGGACTTGCAAGGGGGGCTTCCTGGGTCCCTGGGTGAGGATGTGAATTCTGGCTTCCACTGGGCCTACACTGAGTGCCCCTGGCCAGCAGGGGTCAAAAGACCTACAGGAAGAAGCTGAGACACAAAATACAATTTTAAAGACTTAACTTGAATTGAAGTGAGGATTGCTGTCGGGGATGCACTTCCAAGTGGTCTTTGGGAGTGGTCTGCCTGGCCTTTGTTACAAGCAGGTAATTTTTTTTTTTTTTTTTTTTTAAGATGGAGTTCAATGTTTAACAGTAGTGGTGAGACTGGGCACCAGTGTAGTTTTCATGATATTAGAAGAAAAGCTTTTAGCTTTTCCATATTGAGTATGATGTCAGATATAGGCCTGTCATTTATGGCCTTTATTATTTTGAAGTAAATTCTTTCTATACCCAATTAGTTGAGAATTTTTATCATAAAAGAATGCTGGATTTTGTCCAAAGCCTTTACTTTATCTATTGGAATGATGATACGTTTGTTATCCTTTATTCTCTTAATGTGGCATACACATGTACTCATTTGCATATGTTTAACAATCCTTGAATCCCAGGAATAAATCCCAGTTGATCATGATATACAGTCCTTTTATTGTGCTGCTGAATTTGGTAGTATTTTATTGAGGATACTTTCATCTTTGTCCAGGGATATTGGCTCATGTTTTCATCTTGGAGTATCTCAGTCCAACTTTGGTATTAGAGTAATATTGTAATACTGGCTTCACGAAATAAGTTTGGAAGTGCTCCTTCCTCTTCCATTTTTTGGAAAACTCCGAGAATAATTGTTATTTACTCTTTTTTAAAAAAAATGTTTGGTAGAAATCACCAGTTAAGTCATCTGGTCTTGGACTTTTCTTTATAGGAGATTTTTGATTATTGATTCAGTCTTACTTGTTATAGATCTCCTCAGGTTTTCTATTTTTCATTTTTCAGTCTTCATAGATTGTTTCTAGGATGCTGTCCATTTCTTCCAGGTTATGCAGTTGGTCGGCATAAAATTGTTCATAGCATGATGCTTTTACTTGGTGATGTCAATTGTAATGTCTCCTCCTTTATTTCTGGTATTGCATATTTGAGTCCTCTGCTTTTCCTAATATTGTTAAAGGTTTATTAATTTTATCTTTTTAAAAATATAACTCTTAGTTTTGTTCCTCTATCTATGGTTATTTTACTCTCTTTTTTTCACCCTTTGTTTTCTTCTTTGACCGATTGGTTGTTTAAGAAGGTGTTGGTTAATTTCCACTTATTTAGGAGTTTTCAATTTTTCCCTGTTTCTATTTGATGGAACATTCTATAGAGGTCTTTTAGGTCCATTTGGTCTAAAGTGTAGTTTAAGTCTAAATGTTCCTCATTAATTTTCTGCTATATAAATCTATCCATGGTTGAAATTGGGGTATAGAAGTCCTCTGTCAATATTATTTCTCATTTCAATTCTGTTTAAATTTGCTTTATACATTTAGGGGGCTCTGTGTTGGGTGCATATACACTTTAAATTGTTGTATCTTCTTGATTAACTGGCCCCTTTGTGATTACAGTATGACTTTTTTGCCTTTTGCTACAGTTTTTGACTTAAAGTCTATTTTTGTCTCATAAAAGCATAGAGATTTCTTTCCTCTTTGGATTTTGATTTCCATGCAATATCTTTTCCTTTCCCTTCACTTTCAGCCCCTGCGTGTTCTTAAAGTTGAAGTGTGTCTCTCTCAGGCAGCATATCTTTGGATACTTTTAACCCATTCAGCCACTCTAGGTCTTTTGATTGGAGAGTTTATAGTCCATTTAAATTTAGAGTAATTATTGACATGAAGACTTACTATTGCCATTTTGATAATTGTTTTCTGGCTGTTTTATATGTTGTTTTGTGCATTTTTCCTCTCTTGCTGTGTTCCTCTGTGATTTGATATTATCCTGCAGTGGTATCTACTGATTATTTTCTCTTTAATTTTTGTGTATTTACTACAGATTTTTGTTTCATGGTTTATCACGAGGCTTACATAAACATATAGTTATATCAGGTTATTTTAAGATTCTAGAAATTTAACTTTAATCACATACAAAAACTATGCATTATTACTTCTACACATATGCATAATTTTATGTTATCTATGTCAAATTTTCCATCTTTTTATGTTTTGTATCCATTAACTATGGTAGTGATAGTTATTTTAACACTTTTGACTTTTAACCTTTATGTTAGAGTTATAAGTGATTCATACACCACTATTACCGTATTATAGTATTCTGAAATTGACTTATATTTACCTTTGCCTGTGGGTATTACACTTTCATATGTGCTCCTGTTAAAATTTAGCCTCCTTTCGTTTTAGCTCAAATAACTCCTTTTAGCATTTATTAGGCAACCCTGGTGGTAATAAACTTCCTCAGCCTTTGTTTGTACAGGGTATTTTTTATCCTTCATTTCTGAATGACAGGGTTGTCAGGTAAAATACTGGCTATTTATATATTTTTAGTTATATTCCTATGCAATTTTCAAGTGTATGTCAAATGTATGTATGTAATTTATTTACTCTTACTCATTATGCATTGTGTAATATCCATTATCACTTATTTCTTCTTCACCCTGTGAAATATATAGAAGTATGTCTACAAATTGCTAAATGCATTTTTGAATTCCTTGTTAAGTTTTATCCTAATTGATTGTTACCATATAATTAGTTTTATGCTACCAGTATTTGATTTTTAATTTTCTTTCTTCACTATCATCAATTTTGTTGACTGTTTTATACATTCTTCAGAAGAATGTACATTACCTACAGTGGCATAGAGCTAAATTACAGCTGGATTGGAAAAGCTCTATCTTTAGATCTGGGGATCCCTACACGTCTGGATATTTCAGATTCTTGTCCAAAACAAAGGGAGTGATACTTAAAATGGGCTTTCAGGGCTCAAAACGTCCCTGGCCAAGGGAGCCTCCTCAGTGTTTGCCTAATTATTTTGACAAGCCCTGCTTGACTATTTAAAGAGTCACTGAAAGATTTCAGCTGAGTTCTCTGAAAGCCAACATTTCTCCTGTAGTTCTTTTGTTGGTAGACTCAGTAAGCTTCAGGAACACAGAGATTGTGTTTCTAAACAGGGAGCTCACAGTGAATGTTTCTTGGATTCATGTGCGATAAACTGTAGAGTCTAGTGAGTCCTAAAACATATCAGAACTGGAGAAAACAATACATTCACTTCACTGGGTTCATGTTCTATATATGTCCATTGGATAAAAATATTTTTGTTGTTCAAATTTTCTTTATCTTTATGAATTTTTTTATGATTTGTCAACCAACATTCGAGGAAAACATTTTAAGATCTCACTATGGAAATGGATTTCACAATTTCTTCCTCTAGAGCTATGAATTTTCACTTTATAGGTGCTGAATGCATTTTATTAAATTTATACAACTTCAGAATTGTTAAATGTTCCTAGTAAGCTGAATATTTCATCACTAAAACATAATGCTTATCTCTCACAGTGGTGTGTGCGTGTGTGTTTGTGTGTGTTAGTGGAGATGAGAAAACTGAACAAAGCCTGGTGACAGTTCAAAAAGATATATATCATTATTGTTTGTTAATGAGAGTCAAATGTAAAGTAACTTTTCTGGAAGATATTCTGCAATGTTTATAAAAAAATTTAATGGCTTGCCCATTGATCTACATAAACAACTATCAAAGAAATTTTATGAAACTACAAATTGAAAATTTGATAAGATATATGTTACATCCATATGACATATCAGGAAGTCATAAAAATGACAGAGCCATATTAATTATCATAAAAGTAAATCCAATATTTATAAATAAATGAAAAAGTCAATTACAGTCATATATAATCATTGAAAATATATGTGTGCATGTGCATATGTTTCTAAATATTCATTTAGTATAAATTTATTATTTTTAGAGACTGGTGTGGATATTCACTTTATTCAGCATTCTCTGTATTACCTCAATTTAATTTTACAACATACCTACTTTCCTATTCTAATCAGATGAAAGATGACATTACTTTCATTTTTACAAAGGATTTATATGCACATGTATAGGCATGAAGATAGTCTTTATATATTATCATATTAAAAACATATTGCTTGGTAAATATTAGTATGACCTCAACTATATAATAATACAGATTTAAATGTACATATTTTCTAAAAGAACCCAGTAGACTGAATACGGTTCCTTTATGTTATAGGAATCTGGGGATTCTTTTTCTAAATCTCTGTTTTAAAACAGTTATCTAACATTCATATATTACTTGAGAAATGAAAAAATATCAAACTCTTGCTGTCATTCAGACCAAATGACTCCTTAGTACGGTAAATTAGAACACAAACAAAATTTCACAAAGGGATATGTATGAATCGACTGGGGCCATGTAGTCCAGAGAAAAGAAAACACCATAATTTTAAAAGGTGATCTCTTAATTACATGCGTTTCTGAAACATCGCCATCATTGGTGTTTGTCTGGATCTTCCGTGGTACTGTAATTTGCAGAACTGGTGTTTCAGAATCTGCATGAGGAAAAGCATATGTGAACATTCCCAGTGTATTCATGTCACAGGGTCCTTTCTCATCACTCTTTAAACTTCCATCGCATACACGCGCGCGCACACACACACACACACACACACACACACTGTCCAGTTCCAGGAAACGGCTCCTGCAGGCGTGGGAGGTTTACCCTAGCTCTGCCCAAGGACACTTCAGGGCTTGGTGACCTCAGCCCTGCGTGGGAGAAGTGTGGGCTACAGGTCCCAGACCCCATCCGGCATCCCCGCTTCCCGCTGCAGCCTGTGATCCGACACTTGTGAGCGGTTCTGAGGCCCCCTCCCCAGCCTGGCCTGCGCTTCTCTGCCCTGCGAAAGGCGAAAGGGGAAAGGCGGCGTCCTCTCCTGCAGGACTCTTTACTTACGCGGGCCCGCGGAGGTCAGCCGGCCCAGGCCTGAGAGGATCAGCAAGACAGACAGCATTGCGTAGCCGGCGGCCCAGCCACAGGGACGGCCGTTGCCCTTGGAACGGCTCCAGCTCGAGGCCAGGGTGGTGGAGGCCGAGCGGAGCGGAAGGGCCGTGGGGTCTGCGAGGTGCGGCGGGGACCCAGCTCCGTGGATCCCGAGGCAGGTGGATCCTACAGCCCAGCGCTCCCGCACACAGTGGGCTGCATCGGAGGAGGCACGTGGGAGCCGGCATTTCTGGGCATGTGGGCTCTTTTTTTTCTAAAAAGTTGACATTTACAATGCATTCAGGGTAACATAGGGTTATAAAGCACATTTCTACTCTAGACCTTTTGCTGATGAAGTCTTGGCAAGATGACTGTTCCACATCATAGCCTTCTGGGAAGACGGTTGAATTACTGTAGTGAAGGAAAACAGAAAATAAAAAAAAAAAAAA
>NW_016808044.1:60355-67935 GCF_001698545.2 Rhinopithecus bieti
AAAATTAAAGACTCCACCAAAAAACTGATAGAACTAATAAACCAATTCAGTAAAGATGCAGAATATAAAATCAGAGTATAAATATCAGTAGTGTTTGTATGCACTAACAAAACTGTGCGAAAAGAGATTTAAAATTAGCCTCTTTATTAAAATACTTGGGAATAAATTTAACCAAGGATGTGAGAGATCTATCTATGTGCTGGAAATAATAAAACATTAATGAAAGAAATTGAAGAAGGTACAAATAATTGGAAAGATATTCCTTGTTTATGAATTGGAATAATTAATATGTTAAAATCTCAGTGATATCCTAAGCAGTCTACAGATCAGTCCAATCCCTATCAAAAATACAAGGACATTTTCCACAGAATGGAAAAAACAGTGCTAAAATTTTTATAGTACAACAAAAGACCTCAAATCATCAAATAAATCTTGAGCCAAAAAGACAAAGCTGAAGACATCACACTGCTTGTTTCAAAACATGTTACAGAGCTATAGTAATCAGACCTTCATGGTACTGACATAAAAACAGACTGATTAAGCAATGGAACAGAATAGATCCCAGAAATAGTCCCCACAAAATTTTGATCAATTGATTTTTGAAAAAGGTGCCATAAACATATAATGGGGAAATTACAGTTTCCTCAATAAATTCTTTTGGGAAAAGTTCATATCCACATGCAGAAATATGAAATTGGATCCGTATCTCATAACATATGCAAAAATAGACAAAAATTGCATTACCGACATAATGGTAATATCTAAAATTGTGAACTGTTAGGAAAGCACAGGGGAGGAGCTCCACAACATTGGCCCGGGGAATAGTTTTTTTGAGAACTGCATCAAACTGAAAAGCTTTTTCACAGCAAAGAAAAACAACACAATGACGACATATTTTCTGATTGGCAGAAAATATTAGTAAGCTATAAATCTGATAAGGGACGAGTATCCAAAATATGTTGGAAACATCTCAACAGCAAGAAAACAAATAACCTGATTGGGCAAAGTATCTGAGTATAGACATTTCTCAGAAGAAGACACACAAGTGGCCAAAAAATATGTAAAAATATGCACAAAATCACCAATCATCCAAGAAATGCAAATTAAAATCACAATGAGTTATCACCTCAGACATGTTAAAATAGGTATTATCAAAAAGACAAAAGATAACTAGTGACAAGAAGGATGTGGACAAAAGGAAACCCTTGTTCATTGTTGGTGGAAATGTAATTTAGTGCAGCCATTATGGAAAACAGTATGGAATTTCTCAAAAAAATTAAAACATAGCTACCATATAATCCAGCAATTCTACTTCTGGGCATATATCCAAAGGATTTTAAATCAGTATATTAAATAAATGTCTACACCCATTTTCATTTCAGCATTATTTACAATAGCCAAGATTCATCAACAGATGAATGGATAAAGAAAATGCCCAGTATCTATTTCTCCTATTGTTCACAATGGAATACTTTTCAGCCTTAACAAAATGAGGAAATTATGTAATTTGCAACAACATGGAGAAAGCTTGAGGGCATAATGCTTAGTGAAATAGGCCAGGCACAGAAAGACAAATATTGCATTATATCAGTTATGTATGAAATCTAGAAAAGTCAAACTTAGAATTAGAGAACAGAATGATGGTTAACAGAGCTTGGAGGTAAGGAAGTGGAGAGATGTTGGTCGAAGGGTACAAAGTTTCAGTTAGACAGATGGAATAAGATTTTAAGGTCTATCATATAGTATGCTGAACATAGTTAATAATAATGTAATTCATATTTCAAAAATGCTATTAGAGTAGATTGCAATTTTCACACCACAAAAGAACAATTATGTGAGGTGGTTAATATGTAATTTATCTTAAGTATTCCATAATGTATGCATATATGAAAACATCATATTGTACCCATAAATAAATACATATATTTATTTTATTTAAAAATTAAATACAAACACCCAATATGTAATGTGAAAGTCACGTTTAAGGAAATAGGGAAAAAATAAATTAAGAAAGCAATGATATAAAACTGATGGGAAAGAAAATCTAATAACATGTGATGGTTAATTTCATGTGTCAATTTTGCTAGGCCACGTTGCTCAGATATTTGGTCAAACATTATTGTCGGTGTTTCTATGAGACTGTTTTAAATGTGGTTCACACCGGTGGACTTTGAGTAAAGTGGATTGTTCTCCATAATGTGGGCTGGCCTCATCCCATCTGTTGAATACTGGAGAGAATGAAAAGACTGACCTTCCTCCAACAGGAACTTCAGCATCAGGTCCTTTTGGTTTTCAGCCTGACAGCCTCTGGACCTCAATTGTAGCATCAGCTCTTCCTCTCTCCACCCTCCTGGCCAACTCTGCTGATTTTGAACAAGTCAGCCTCTGCAATCATAAAAGCCAATTCCTTATGGTAGATAGCTTTCTATTTATATAAACATCCTATTGATTCTGTTTCTCTGGAGAGCCCTGACTAATATAGTAAGAAAAGCTAACAATGGCAGTTCAAGATAAGTGAAATTATCATGAATAAAGTAGCATGAAAAGTATTCCAAGTTATTAAAGAATAGAAGTTTATTGAAATAAAGTTGCCCTAAATGAGAAAAAAATATTTTAAGAAACTCTGATAAAAACTTGTATCACTGAGGTATAGTGAAATTAATATATTGGACTGTGTAATTAAATAATGAAAAATCCTATGGGCATCTTGGCCACAAGGAAAGTCAATAATGAGGTTAGGAAAACTGACTGGTGTTGGGCTTTGACAAAATGGAGTGCTTACAAATGAGTCAAATAATTTCTGTGAACTTACTGGAGGACATACAGTATCTCAGTGTTTTACACAGTCAAATTCGCATTGTAGTATAAACATTCTCACTTTTTCAAGAATTCTAAGACTGCAGTATCTGTGGAACTTTGTGGCAATGTTACTTAAATCAATACAGCCAAACAAGAACTGAAATGCGCAATGTAACAGATACATGTAGAGAATCACGGGATCATAACGATAGTTCCAGGAAAAGTCCTTTGGAAAAATTCCACATCCATTCATGATTTAAAAGTAGGAATAGAGAATTTTATTGGTCCCAGAGTAGTGACTCATGCCTGTAATCCCAGCACCTTGGGAGGCAGAGGCAGCCGATCACCTGAGATCAGGAGTTTGAGACCAGCCTGGCCAAAATGGTGAAATTTCATCTCTACTAAAAATACAAACATTAGCTGGGCATGGTGGCACGTGCCTGTAATCACAGCTACTTGGGAGCCTGAGGCAAGAGAATATCTTGAACCTGGGAGGTGGAGGTTGCGGTGAGCCAAGATCATTCCACTACACTGCAGAGTGGGCAACGGAGCGAGACTCCATCTCAAAAAAGAAAGAAAAAAGAAAAGAAAAGAAAGAAAGAATTTATTGATCTAATTAAGAACATCTATGAGAAACCTACAGCTAACATAAAAGTGTAAATGACTGAATATTTTCCACCTACCGTAAACTGCATGTTTATGTACCCCACAAATCCACATGTGGAAACTCCCCCAAAAAGATGGGATTAGGAGATCAGACTTTGGAAGGTAATTAGATTGGTTAATAAGAACCCAGCCTTCCTGATGGAATTAATTTTCTTACAAAAAGAGAACAGCATTCAGAGGATCTTTATCTCTGCTCTCTGCCATGTGAAGACACAAAGAGAAGCAGCAGTCTGCAAGCTAGGAAGAGAGTTCTTACGAAATATCATATCTGTGAGTGCCTTCATCTTGAACATTTTGGTCTCAAGAAATGTGAAAAAGCATGTTTGCTGTTTAAGCCACCCAGTCCATGTATATTTGTTACAGCAATTTAAACTAAGATGGGATTGGGATTACTACTTCCATTAAATATTTTACTGAAGTTTCTAGTGTAACAGGAAAAGTAACAATAATAAAGGGCATAGAGTTTTAAAAGGAAATGGTAATCCTACTTATCTGGATCCTTACTCTTGACATAAAAATTCCTAAAAAGTCACCACTAAAAGTACCAGGACAAATAAGAATTTAACAAGTCACAGGAAATAGAGGAATTAGCATTGTTAAATTGTTCATTATTCCCAAATTGATCTGTAGATTCAGTGTAGTACTAATCTAGCAAGCATTTTTTTTTAAAAGTTGGTTATCAAATTCATAAAGACATTTAAATATCCTGGAGTAGTCAAACAGTTTTATAAGGCAGAATAAGAAGGACAAGTTGCATTTTTCTTAAAAGGAAAGGAGAACTTCTTAAAAGACCAGATTGTAAATATGTTAGGCTTGTGAGAAATGTGGTCTGTTGAATCCACTTCATTCTGCCTTTGTACCATGGAAGCTGCATAGATGGTATGTAAATAAATGACTATGGCTGTGTTCCAATTAAATATTGTTTCCAAAACAGGGCAATAGTTTGCTGAGCCCTGTATATTATGTTATTGGCACAAGAATAGACATATAGAACAGTAAAACAGAATGGAGAAATCAGAAGTAGACCCATATATTATTATTGGTTGGCTTTTCAAAAGGGTGCAAGAACTTTCAAAGGGTAAAAAATTAGCTTTTCAACAAATGATACTAGAAGAACTGTATACCATATAGAATAAAATATACTTTGACTCCTGTAGAAAATGAATTAGGCATAGACTTATATTTCAAGGCTAAACAAAATTTCTAGTGGAAACTTTAGGAAAAAACTAATTAGTGGGCCACAAACATGTGAAAGATGTTCAACACCACTACTCATCAGAGAATGGAAAAGAAAACCTCAGTGAGCTATCAATACAGTCCAACAAGAATAAATATAACAAAGAAGACTGAAAATACAAAATATCGGTAAGGATGTGGAGCAATGGGAATTGATTTATTCTTGTTGAGAATGAAAATGATCAAACACTTAGGAAAGCAATTTGGCTTATTTGTACTATTTACACACTCACAATTACCGTATGACTCAGGTATTCTATTTATAAATATTTACCAAGAAAAATAAGAACACATAACTGCACAAAGACCTGGATACTCAGGGAGGCTTTATTTATAATTGCTAAAATGTGTTAGTAATCCAAGTGACCATCACCAGGCAAATGTATAAACAAATTGTGATGTATCTATAAATGTACAGTACTTGGCATTAAAAACTAGTGGACAACTAGTAATCACAACATTGATGAATACTGAGTGAAAGAAGCCAGATATTTTAAAAGTTAACATCGATGAATACTGAGTGAAAGAAGCCAGATTTTTAAAAGTACATGCCATCTGATTCCAGTTATATGAAATTTCAAACAGACACTCTATAGTAAGAGGAAACAGATCACCTATTGTCTTGAATCATGTGGTCTACTGACACAGCAAAGGATGTTGGAAACATTCTTTATCTTAATTGTGAAAAATGAATATGTAGGAGTGTACTACAACTCTTATAACTTTATATTTAAACCTGATGCATTTTATTGGAACATAAAGCTCAACAAAGTTAATATAAAAGTTATAAGTACAAAAATGATGAGAAAATAGAGACATCATTTGGGGTCAAGTTGTTTAGCTTGAAGGTTAGGGTGATACCCTACAGAGCACCCACGAATTTTTGAGAGGGTGGAAACATTAAATTCTCTCATTTTTGAAGGTATTAATTAGCAAGAATATAAAATTAAAGCTTCCTATTGTTTACTAAAGTTTTTATTTGGACTCTGGCTTGCTTATTTA
Source organism: Rhinopithecus bieti (assembly GCF_001698545.2). Classification (NCBI taxonomy): domain Eukaryota; kingdom Metazoa; phylum Chordata; class Mammalia; order Primates; family Cercopithecidae; genus Rhinopithecus; species Rhinopithecus bieti. The sequence continues at coordinate 66,059 of NW_016808044.1, forward strand.
CTAAGTAGACATGCATCCTCTTATTTTCCTATGATCTACATCTATATCTATTGTCAGAGCTATAGCTGTATCTATGTGTCTGTATCTGTGTTTGTATGGAACTATATCTACTTTACCTCTGTGCAGGTGTGTATACATTTATAGTATATATAAATATATAGCACATAATAATTTCGATGTAAAAATTTTGAAATTGGTTTAATTCGTGTACTCTGTTTCGCAGAAAGAGTCACATGTTGCACTATTGAAAAGAACCCTGAAAATACAAATCTTTATGGATAAAGCTTTAGTATGCATTATTGATATATTTCATTACATCTTTGCTTTTTGTTTAAAATGAGGAGGAATGTGCAAAAGAAATTTCTATTGTTTGCAATGCAGGCATATTTTACTCTGTTCAAAATATGTGTCTCAATAAAACAGTACATTAAGAAACGTTATCAATGGTCTTTACATTGACATAGGGAGATCAATATTTAGGTATTGATTACCAAATTCATATAAAAGTCTAGCAATAATGTATACATTTTTACAGAAGAGTTTGACCACACTATAATCTACTGGATTATAACTGGTAGCAGATATTCTGGATCCACTTCAGCTCCTAGATGAAGCCTTTTCCCTAAATTGATTATCATTTTAAAACAAGCTATTTCACTTATTCAATTGGAGATCTTTCTCATTAAATATTATATGTATTAAAATTATTACATGCTTTATAAGTGCTCGAGTTCTCTTGTAGAGGCTCTGTATTTTAAAAATGAGAATTATTTATGGGAACATTCAGGTTGCTGCAGAAATTATTGTTTATGTCAATCAGTTTCAGCAAGAACTTCCTGTCGGTAAGTTAAAATAACTGATTTGTTCATTATCATTGATATTTTTGCATGAAGTCTCTTAATGAGTGTCAGAATGTTCTAAATTTTGTTCCTAAAACAAAATATTTGCATAACTTAACAAGTTTTATAAAATAATAGTAGAAAATATAGATGAATAAAACAATAATTTATGACAAGGTGATAAATTATATGCATATATTTCTGTTTTCATATAATTATATATACATAAACCTTTATTTTATATATGCTATTTTATGAACTGTTTTATAATGTTTTCCCTCATATTCATTAAATACATCATGTCAACTTAATTTCAATATTTATATATTATCTATTTAATATGTTTAATGGAATTTAATCTATTTTACTAGCAAATGCCTCTTTCAGGACATTCAGATTTTATTATTATTGTTATTACATGAGGAATAAGACTCTTTGGCAGAAAAACAAGATCACAAGCATTGGAATTGTGCTTTGCCACAGCTAAAATTAAATCCGTCAGCCTACTTTCCTGTCCCCACTTAGCCATATACCTTCTTACCACCCCAGTAACAATGGAAACCATTTTAATGAAAAGCCATCCTTCAAAACAACCAGAGAGTTTTTTTGAAATAATATCCTATGATTAGTATTTACCCTCTTTTTATTTTAAACGTATCTATCTTTAGTTATTAAAGTATAACACTGGGAAACAGGATATTGATTGTCAGTCTTTGTTTCTCCCTATCCAGTCAGATAACCCCTGCCTTTTCATTAGAACCTGTAGTTGATTTATGTTTATCAAAAGTACTGATAACTATACATGTAAGTTAAATACTACTTTGCTATTAGTGTTTTTTTTTTCACATCACTTATTTGCTACTTTGTTCCTTGTTTCCTACCCATAGGTTATTGAGTTATTTTTAGCATTTATTTTATCTTTTATATTGATTTTTTTTTCTATCTTCTGTTTCCAGACTTTCATCCCAGCGGTTTTCTAGTTGTTACAATTAACCCCAATCAGTCATTGTTATTATTGTTATTTTGTTGTTATATATA
>NW_016808044.1:68200-76131 GCF_001698545.2 Rhinopithecus bieti
TGAGACAGAGTTTGGCTTTTGTTGCCCAGGCTGGAGTACAATAGTGCAATCTGGCACACCGCAACCTCCGACTCCGGGGTTCAAGCAATTCTCATGCCTCAGCCTCCTGAGTAGCTAGGATTACAGGCATGCACCACCACTTCAGATTAATTTTGTATTTTTAGTAGAGTGGTGTTTCTCCAAGTTGGTCGGGCTGGTCTCGAACTCCCGACTTCAGGTGATCCACTCACCTTGATCTCCAAAAGTGCTGGGATTACAGGCATGAGCCACCGTGCCTGGCCTGTGTAATATATTTTAATTCTTATGTGTCATAAATTGCACAAGAAATTAATTTTTAATTGAGTATTTAGTTGTTGTTTAAAGAAATTAAAGAAAGAATGTATTTTATGTTTCTCCACATATTTACCATTTCCAAAGCTTTTAATTCCTCTAAAAGGTCTGTGTTTCTGATGTGTATTTTTTGACTATTGAATTTTCTTTAGCTTTTGTTCATCTGAAATTACCTTTACTTGTTAAATACTTTACTTGGGAATAACATCAACTTTTAGAAAAGCTGCAACATTGAGAATGATACAAAGAATCCCTCTATTCTCTTTATCTATATGTATTGTTAATTTGTATCTTATTATCACTTTGTTCTCTCCATGTAAAAGCAAGTTGTATATTGCATCATGAAGCATTATTCTCAAATATTTTAGTGTGTATTTACATAGAACAAGAACGTTACCTTTTATAATTACCGTGGAGTTATATGCCTCAGAAAGAATAGCCACATTTATCTTCTACCACTTTGTTGGATAATATAAGTGCTACTATGTATTATATTTAAAGAAGCTGTTTTATGGTCTAATACGGATCATTTTATATAAGACTTTCATATATGCTTCAAAAATGTATATAATCTCTGAAACTTCCATATACGTGTATGATATCCACCACTTGCTGGGGTTTTAACATCTTGTGTATTGTTACAGATTAATTCATCTGCTTGATCTATTAGTTACTGAGATAACTACATAGCAATAGCTCACTCTAATAGTCAATTTCTATTTATTATTTTATTAGTTTCTTTCAAGTATTTTGTAGCCATATTACTAGGTATAAGGAAGTTTAGAATAGCTTTATTTTTCTGATGAGTTGAATATTTTTATCAATATGTTGTGATAAGCATGTCCATTTTTTGCCTTTAAGCTCTATAATAGTTATATATTAAACACAACTATTAACATATAACGATGAATATAACTATTATGTTAACTAATATAACTATCATATAACATAACATATGCTTATTTTCTAGTATTTTTCTGGTATATTGTCATCCTTTAGCTCTTAGTATTTCTGTGTCCTTATGTTTTCAGGGTTTTAAATTTGTTTATACAGGATTTTTTTTTACCCTCTTTATCCATTAGTATTTGATCTGTTGTTATTTTGTGGTTATTTGGACTCGCTTCCATTATCATGCTTTTGTTTTCTGCTGTCTTGCTTTTCATATGTTCAGCCTTGTAAATGAGCACCTTCACTCATGCCACATATCCTACATTGTGTAAATGTGTAATATGGTTAATTGAGGAAGGTTACATACAGAGAACTAGGAAAATGTAAAACTATTTCTAAAAGGCCTGGACTCCAAGTTAGGAAAATAACATCTCTTTTGTCTATATCAGAGAGGAAAATTCTATTGCATTATTTTTTTTCTGTCAGGAGTTTTCTGCAGACTTGCTGGAGACTGTTGAAGATCCCAAGCTATGAATTTTTGTGTTTTCAGCAAACAGAAATGTGTGTGTACACTATTTGCTACAATGTTTCAGAGAAAATGCTATAATTTTTCTCTTGAATGAGGATATATTATTGAAATTAATCACCATTACAGTACTCAGGGCAGTGTGTTTAGAAGGCACATTGTTTATTCAGGATAAATAGTCATGTTGTTTTATTGGAATGAAGACGAATGATGGAATTATACAACAGTAGACAAAATAGGCTTAGTAGCTGAGTAAAAAGTCTGAGGCCTGGTTCTGGTCTTTAATGAATATGTGCTCTTGCGGAACAGGAATTAAAAGAAATTAAGGAGTGTGTAAGCAGAAACTCAGTTGTATGTAAGAAAACCCAGTTCCCTCTGAGAAAGAGAAAGAGCTGTAGTCCTTTAAAAATTAACTGCCTGTTTTACTGGGGCCAGTGAGCCTTTCTCTCCTCCTTTCCCAGGCATTGTGGAGACCCTGATTCCCTAGCTGTGCAGTTGCAAGGTCACTAGACAGATAAACTCAAGTCGCAAAACATGTTTTTCTTTTAAAAGTAAGAAATGATGTAATGCATGTCACAATTAATTAAATAACTGTCTTTATTTCTCACTTCTGTAATATGATTCCCCCTGCACAGATCTCCCCCCGCCCCCACGAAATGCTTAAAAGGTAACGTAACTCGTTGTTCAGGGCTCAGTCCGTCCTTTGGATGTTAATCTGACTGGGCTGGTGCACCTAAATAATTAATAAATATCCTCCTGAACCCCATCAGTCTCTCTGATTCCTTAAAAATATCCCACAACATTGGAAACTTCACTTTTTGACCTTTTATACATACATATATGTAAGGAAGATAATCACAACCATGTCATTTTAATATCATCAATTAATGTATAAAGCCTCTAGGGTTATGCCTCAAACTTAGCACTTAATTTTGTTTTTGTCTCTTCACTTTAGCACTGCATTATTCTAACATTTTATATTTAAATACATTTACAATATGATAGTTCAGTCATTTTCACTAGGGATTAAGAAAGAAAATTTGTCTTTTAGTATGCTTATGTGGGCTCTGACATGACAGCCGCAGCTTAGAAAGTTGTCTATATATTTGGTCTTGTCAACACTGTAAGTATTTATCTTTAGTATTTAACAAGAAACATTTATTTTAATGCAGTAACTATTTATGTAAATAGCATTTTCACTTTTATAAAAACTACAGTTGTGCTAACTAGTTTCATCCACCAATGGATTCTTCTCCAAAAAATAGTAAATTGAACATAGTAGCATTACGTATGGAGATGTAATGTCATATTTATGGTCACCCCAAATCGTATATCATATATCTTCTGTTTTCAGGTGTTTTCTCAGCTTAAAATGACTGTTATTCTATCTTCTTTGGAGCTCTGGTCACATGAAAATAAGATTTCAACTAATGGGGATGCTGGTGATGTACTGCAAAGGTTTTGTCATGGAAACAAAATTTGTGTTTCAAAAGTCCAATAACATGGCATATTTATTAATGTAAGCAATTTATTCACACTGAGAGGGGGGTTTTCAAATATTTAATATGTTCACTATCAAAACTATACACAAAATTTATTATATGTATAATGCTTAGACATCTTAAAAAGATTTATTAATACTGTGTTGTCAAAATGCAGAATACAAAAATCTGATAACCATATAAGGCACCAATTAAATCATAGTAGGACATTGTTCTTAAAGTGGACCATTTATTTATGAAAATGTAATGAGCTGAAAAATGTAAAGCTTTTGGATAAACGTGGCGCCTTAATAATTGTAAAGCTCTTCTCAGTGATAAATAGTTAAAACCATCATTTTATCATTATTTAAAATGTAAACCAATGGCAAGCAAAATATGCAAAATAATGGAATACAAAATTGCATATGATGCTGGCTATAACACAAAACATTAAAATAGTAAATAACTGAAATGGATTACTTTAAGATCCCTGTAGTTTTTCTGGCATTTCTATGATAATCTAACATATAGCTATTAAACTAATTGCTGTGTATCTTTGAAGAGTCTTTACATGGATTTTTTTGTTTGTTTGTTTTACTAATTTGATTATTTAGGGCCAAAAACCCAGTCCTAAAGATCTTAAGCAATACGTAATAAATTTGCAAATCTATGGTGTCTAATGTGGAAGCAGAAATAAGGTTTAGGAATTCAGAAGCAACATTAACAAACGACTAAAATGTGTGAGGATATCATACTATATCATCTCTCTCTTTTTTGTAATGAATGTACTGCATGTTCTATCTCTCTCTCTCTCACCTTTAACATTCCTTACAACGTTTAGTGTCGGTTTACTATGTGAAAATTATGGCAGTAAATGACCCTGACTTTTAGCTTTTAGAATTTTATCCAGCCAGTTATGATGACAGCAATAATTAATTTTGGGGAAAGATTAGACACTGCTAGGTTTTGTGCTATGTATCATAAACTGTTCAATAGCCCTCAGAACTTAACTTTATAGAAACTATGGGAGATTATCCAAATAGAAAATGCTTGAAAGTATAAGACACGACCTGCAATATTCATGTTTTAAGGAAAGTACAGCTTAATTGGCGTACCCAATTTATGAAAGGTGATTAAGTTATTAATAAATTAAAATATGTTTATTTTAACAAGAAAAAAATTTTAATTCAGTTATAGGGACCTTCCTACTTACGTGGGAGCAATGTACTATGGAGTGGCATGTGATCCAACATTTGCTGCAGGAACAACTTTGTTTTTTTGTACATTTTATTTCTATCTCTTAAGTAATACCAGATTTTGAAACTTAATATCTACTTGAAGGAGCATAAGTACACATTTTTAGATTTTGAAGCACAAATCATTTTAAAGAGCTTTTTATTATGATAAGAAACATAAAAAATTTACAATCTTTACCATTTTAAGTCCACACTTCAATTGTGTTAAGTATATTCACAATGCTTTGAAAGAAATCTCAAATTTTTTTTTGTCTTGCAAAGTTGAAACTCTAAACCTGTTATACAATCTTCATCTTACCCCTGCCCCCAATCTCTGATAACAACCAGTTTACTTTCTATTTCTACAAAAGTGACAACTTTAGGCTATTTATATAAGTAGAATTATATAGCATTTTTATTTTTGCAACTGGCTTATTTCACTTAACATAATGTCCTTATGGTTTGTTCATGTTGTTGTGTGTGACAAGATTTCATTCCTTTTTAAGGCTGAATAATATCACATTGTGTGTGTATGTGTGTGCTTGTGATTTTATTCATTCACATGTCAATGGACACTTCGGTTATTTCATAATTTGGCTATTTTGAATAATGCTGAAAACATAGGAGTACAGATAGCTCTTTAAAATCCTGATTTTAATTCTTTTGGATGTATACCCAAGAGTGGGATTGATGGATCATATAATAGTTATATCGTTAATTTTTGGAGAAATCACCATACATATTCCATAGCAGTAGCACCATTTTATAATCCCATCAAGAGTACATAATTGTTCACATCTTATACACCACACTTTTATTCCTAGTTCATTTAATATTTTTATTACAAAAGTGTGTGAAATCTTATGAAATGTATTTTCTATAACAATTGAGATGATCACATGGTTTTTGTCTTTCATTATGTTAAAATAGTGTACCAAATTGTTTTATTTGCATATGTTGAGTCATCCTTGCATTTCAGGATTGACTCTCATTTGGTCATGATACTTAATCCTTTTAATGTGCTACTGAATTCATTTTTGTAATATTTTGTTGGGGAGTTTTGCGTCAGTGGGTAATGGGGATAGTGGTCTCTAGTTTTCTTTTCTTGTTAAACCTTTGTCTGGCATTGGTATTAAGGTAACACTGGCCTCATAGAATGAGTTGAGAAGTATTTCCTTTTCTTAATTCTTTGAAAGAGTTTGAGAAGAATTGGCGTTAAGTCTTCTTTACATGTTTTATAGAAATCTCCACTGTAGAAATCTTATCCTGGGATTTCTGTATTCAGATTTTGGAATATTATGTCTATCTTTTTACTAGTTCTGTGTCTTTTAGATTTTCTATTTCTTCACCAGGAAATCTTGGTAGTTTGTGAATGTGTAGTAATTTATACATTTCCTCTAGTTTATCCACTTTTTTGGCATACAGTTGTTCCTAGAATTATCTTATAAGATGTTTTTATATCTGTGGCATCAGTTGTAATCCTTCTATTTCATTTCATATTTTAATTATTTGGGTATTTTCTCTTTTTTCTTAATCTAGCTAAGGGTTTGCCAATTTTGCTAATCTTTTCAAAAAAACAAAATCTTTGTTTCTTGATTTTTTCTATTGGTTTTCTCATTTTATTATACTTGTCCCTGCTTTAACCTTTATTATTTCTTTCTTCTGCTTGCTTGGGTTTAGTTTAATTTTTATTTTATTAGTTCCTTGAAATGTAACATTAGATTATGGATTTTAGATCTTTCTTCCTTTGTAATGTGTGTGTTTGAAGGTATTAACGTCCCTTCTAGTAATGTTTTTACTAGACCCCGTAACTTTTGGTATATTGTGTTTTCATTTTAATTTGAGAGAGTACTTTCTACTTTTCCTTGTGACTTCTTTGACTCGCCAATCATATAAGATTGTCTTGTTTGATTTCTATGTATTTCTGGATATACAAGTTTTCCATCTCTCATTGATTTCCATTTTCTTTGTATTTTATAGTTTCTTTACATTGAAACTATAAAATACATTTTGCATAATTTGAATATTTTTAAAATTGTTAAGACTATTTCATGGTCTAACAGATACTCTATGCTGTAGAATGATCAATTGCTCTTGACAAGAACATGCATTCTAATGTTGTTGAGTGCAATGTTCTGTAAATATCTGTAAGGTCTAATTGGTGTATACTGTTGTACAAGTTCATCATTTACTTATTCATCTTCTATCTAGTTATTCTGTCTATTGTTGAAAGTGGAGTATGGAAGTATCCAACTACTATTGTGCTTGGATTAGCACAAAAATAATTGCTTCCTTCAATTATTTCTGAAGATTGCTTCCTATATTTAGAAGCTCTGATATTTGATGTATAAGTACTTATAATTGTTATACCTTCTTGGTGAACCGACCCTTTGATCTGTAACTAGTGTCCTTTTTAGTCTCTTGTAACAGTTTTGGTTTACAGCATATTTTGTTTGATATCAATATAGCTATTTTGACTTTCTCTGGCTACTATATGCATGAAATATGTTTTATAATCCTTTCCCTTTAAGTTAATATGTGTCCTTGTGAATTAAAATAGCAGGGCGGAGCAAGATGGCTGAATAGGAACAGCTCCAGTTTCCAACTCCCAGCACGAGCGACACAGAAGACCGGTGATTTCTGCATTTTCAACTGAGGTACTGGGGTCACCTCACTGGGGAGTGCCGGACAATCAGTGCTGGTCAGCTGCTGCAGCCCGACCAGCGAGAGCTGAAGCAGGGCGAGGCATTGCCTCACCTGGGAAGCACAAGAGGGAAGGGAATCCCTTTTCCTAGCCAGGGGAACTGAGACACACAACACCTGGAAAATCGGGTAATTCCCACCCCAATACTGTGCTTTAACCAAACGGGCACACCAGGAGATTATACCCACACCTGGCTGGGAGGGTCCCACGGCCATGGAGCCTCCCTCATTGCTAGCACAGCAGTCTGCGATCTAACCACAAGGCAGCAGTGAGGCTGCGGGAGGGGCGCCTGCCATTGCTGAGGCTTAAGTAGGTAAACAAAGCTGCTGGGAAGCTCGAACTGGGTGGAGCTCACAGCAGTTCAAGGAAACCTGCCTGTGTCTGTAGACTCCACCTCTGGGGACAGGGCACAGCTAAACAACAACAGGGGAAGCAGCAGAGACCTGTGCAGACGCGAACGGCTCTGTCTGACAGCTTTGAAGAGAGCAGTGGATCTCCCAACACGGAGGTTGAGATCTGAGAACGGACAGACTGCCTGCTCAAGTGGGTCCCTGACCCCTGAGTAGCCTAACTGGGAGACATCCCCCACTAGGGGCAGTCTGACACCCCACACCTCACAGGGTGGAGTACACCCCTGAGAGGAAGCTCCCAAAGTAAGAATCAGACAGGTACACTTGCTGTTCAGCGATATTCTATCTTCTGCAACCTCTGCTGCTGATACCCAGGCAAACAGGGTCTGGAGTGGACCTCAAGCAATCTCCAACAGG
>NW_016808044.1:78363-82504 GCF_001698545.2 Rhinopithecus bieti
AAAAAAAAAAAAAAAAAAAGAAAAAGAAAAGAGAAATGACTTAAAGCTGAAACTTACTTAAAAGAAAAGCAGAGCATCGCAGTTTGGAAAATTTACAGCCTAACCAGGAGAAAAATCCAAGCAGGCTTCTGAGTAACCCAAAATATAAGACAGCAAGTTTTTATTGCTCTCTTTTACTATTGGCCATAAGTACAAAAAACTTTCTGTTTTTCTTTTCTCTGTATACCCTCTCACAGACCAGTTTCAATAAAGCTTGTATTAAATTTAAGGATTTGGTACAATTTTAAAATACACTTTCTGCTTACTAATAGACACAAATAAAAAATAAAAAACAAAATAAAATAAAAGTTCAAAATAAAAAACAAACAGCTGCTTTGTTGAAACAGCCGCTTTGCTAACACATAACAGTGATTAACATGTTTGTAATCATTATTAAGGTATTCCTCTTTGTAATGTCTAAAAAATATGATTAGTACTAGATAATATTAGTAACGTATTGGTCAGTTTATCTTGATGATGAATAGCCAAACAAGGAAAACATTGCAGAAGATTAGGTGGAAGATGGGTCTAGCTTCCTGCTAAGTGAATCTTTGTTTCAAACAGTAACAAGATTTTTGATCTATGCATCTCTTGGGTGTCTTTGCATTGTGGCTGACAATTCTAGCAAGCTTTCATATATGATAGCAATAGATCATTTTACCTCTCTGCTTTTCTAGTCCACAGTGTGCAATATTTCAGAAGAGTAGAGAGAGCTTCTCCTTTCCAACATTCATTTCAATACTTGGTAGTGGAGGAAAACATGAACAATCTTGTGAAACTGAATTTCCCACCACTGTACTATCATTGTATCTGAGGATGAGTGTTCAGATTATCACCCTGTGTCAGAAGCAGATTCATGCGATTTATAATCCCCTTATAGTGGAGGTGGAACAGATCCTGAAAAGAAAATTACTTGAACTGCAAAATGAAAAAGAAGTCTATCGGACGTTTTATTTTCATTAAGCATAAATACTTTCTAGTTATTTTGAAGAAAATAGATATTTTGAAGAAAATGGGATGCATTTTAACTATGAGAGCTTTCACTAAAAATTGTTTAAAAATTGGGGTGAAACTCACAAATCATACAATTGACCATTTTAAAGTGGCCAACTCAGCATCGTTTAGTACACACACAATGTTGTACCTCTATCTACTTCCAAAACATGTTCGTCAACACAAAAGGAAACCCCTGACCCGTTGAGCAATTGCTCACATTCTTCCTTCCCTTCAGACCCTGGAAACCGCCCGTCTGTGTTGTCTCAATGTAGTCCCCTATTCTGGATATTTCATATAAGTAGAATTGTGCAATACTCGACCTTTTGCCTCTGACTTTCTTCACTTAGCATAGTGTTTTTGCAATATGTGTCCATACTCCTTGTAATATGTGTCCATACTCCATTTCTTTTTATCATTGAAAGTATGTTATTGTATGTATATTTACAATATATTTATCCCTTCATCAACAGATGGATATTTGGGTCCTTTCCAATTTATTTCACTATAAATGTTTAGTAAATCCATAATTTAACACTAAACTGTTAAATGGTAGAAATGATAGATGCTAATACAATGTACCTTTTGAAATTTTTGACATTTTTAATTAACCCCTTCATATATGTGTGTGTGTATATATACATATATATACACATATATACACACACATATACACATATATACACACACATATATATACATATATATGCGCACACATTTTGTTTCCATTTGTCTCACAGATACGTAAAAGAGGACATGTTTGCAGGAAAAGCATAGATCTGTGCGATTTTACAGAATATTGCAATGAAACATCTGAGTCTTGTGTACCTGATGTGAAATCTGCTGATTACAAACTATGCAATAAGACTGCCTATCGTCTTAGAGGAATATGCCAAGACAGGGATGGACAGTGCGTGCAATTGTTCATTTTTAAACTGTAGTTATTCTGAAGTCAGTAATCCATCCTATAACCATGTAAAAGAGTTTTGTTTTTTTAAATCCAAATTTAAAAATAAAATTGCAATTTAAAGTAACTTTGAACTACATCAAGAGGTAAAATGGACTTAATAATCACAGGACAAAAAAAATAGAGCATTAGTCAAATATCAGATGACAGGTAGAAAGGGAGAACACTATTAGAATAATAGAAAAGAGAGAAAATGACTGATCTCTCAATTATATCTGCACTAAAGGAACACTTTTGCTCTTTCTTCCCAAGTGGATAGTTTTTAGCAGGTGTTTCTCCTTTGTGTATAGACAGTACTTACACCAAAATGTTGTGGTGGATGACACTGAATGAGCATTATTGCTCTCTAGATATCTCCATATTAATTTACTACTTTTTTACTTTTAATTATTTTTTTAAAATGAGTAATTGGAACTTCTTTATTTATGTTTTCAGTTGCTCAGGGTGCTACTTACCTGTGTTCACAAGAAGTGAATTTGCATGCTGACGATTTTGAAAACTGTAAAACTAGTTCCTGTAATTTTGAGTATGTATTTTTAAATGTATACATTTTTCTAATGTTGGTATGTGTGTGTGTATATTTCAGAGGGTCACTTAATACAAATGAGAGATGAACCTAGCATATACAGGTGAGTTTATATTTTACAGTTTATAAAATGTTATAGGTTCTGAATATATTGGGTGGTGTAATCTAAGCAACATTTTGAATTATCATTATATTTTGAGCTATTATTTACCTAGTATATTTTGTCCCTAAGTGAAAAAAGGTTAATTTTTTCTGCCTTATATTCCCAGACATGTCCTTTGTGCAAGGCTAGTTTGTCACTGGAAAAATGCAGACTTAATATCACATGAAGATTATGATGTTCAATATTCTTACCTTGGAAACCGTGTATGTGTGTCTGCATTTTTACAAAATTCAAGTGGTGGCAAAAAGGATAACTCCTATGTCAAAATTGTACCTTATGTGGTCCAGAAAAGGTAAATAAAAATTTTACTTGATACTATATGGTGTGTGTGCATACGCATAACAGTGTGAGAGAGATAGTCATCTTTACTGTTGTATTACTGTTATAAATTTTTATTACTGCGTGATCTTGAGATTCAACTTCAGAATCCTTGTTGGTCAAATGAACTTTTACTTTACTACCTGTCATTTTTTCTTTTATATTATACTTTAAGTTCTAGGGTACATGTGCACTACGTGCAGGTTTGTTACATGTGTATACATGTGCCATGTTGATGTGCTGCACCCATTAACTCATCATTTACATTGCGTATATCGCCTAATGCTATCCCTCCCCACTACCCCCACCCCACAACAGGCCCTGGTGTATGATGTTCCCTTCCTGTGTCCAAGTGTTCTCATTGTTCAGTTCCCACCTATCCTTTTCTATGGCTGCATAGTGTTCCATGGTGTATATGTGCCACATTTTCTTAATCTAGTCTACCATTGGTGGACATTTGGATTGGTTCCAAGTCTTTGCTATTGTGAATAGTGCTGCAATAAACATACGTGTGCATGTGTCTTTATAGCAGCATGATTTATAATCCTTTGGGTACATACCCAGTAATGGGATGGCTGGGTCGAATGGTATTTCTAGTTCTAGATCCTTGAGGAATTGCCACACTGTCTTCCACAATGGCTGAACTAGTTCACAGTCCCACCAACAGTGTCAAAGTGTTCCTATTTCTCCACACCCTTTCTAGTACCTGTGGTTTCCTGACTTTTTAATGATTGCCATTCTAACTGGTGTGAGATGGTATCTCATTGTCATTTTGATTTGCATTTCTCTGATGGCCAGTGATGATGAGCATTTTTTCATGTGTCTGTTGCCTGCATAAATGTCTTCTTTTGAGAAGTGCCTGTTCATATCCTTTGCCCACTTTTTGATGGGGTTGTTTTTTTCTTGTAAATTTGTTTGAGTTCTTTATAGATTCTGGATATTAGTTCAGATGAGTAGATTGCAAAACTTTTTTCCCACTCTGTAGGTTGCCTGCTCACTCTGATGGTAGTTTCTTTTGCTGTGCAGAAGCTCTTTAGTTTAATTAGATCCCATTTGTCAATTTTGGCTTTTGTTGCCATTGCTTTTGGTGTTTTAGACATGAAGTCCTTGCCCATGCCTATGTCCTGAATGGTAA
>NW_016808044.1:83292-88155 GCF_001698545.2 Rhinopithecus bieti
ATATTTATTTGCTCATCGACCTGCACTCTGAATTTGTTCTCCAAAATCATGACATACTTATTAAAATTTTGGCTTGCCCATAACAGTAAAACATAGAGTTTAAGCTTTACTTACTTTTGAGAGACATAATAGATAAAGGATTTTGAACCAGTGCCATTGAAAATTAGTTGACTGATGAAAAGTACAAACTTGTCACACATTTTACATAATTTTATATAGATCCAATATTTTAAGAAGAGAAAAATTAGAGGAAAATGGATATTAATAGTAAAATTATTTCAGAATGGGAAAAGTTGTTACCACATAAAAATAATGAAGTAATGACAAAGATACATTCTTATGCTGGCTACATTATAAAGGAATATGTCATCCTTTCAAAGGATGACAAAACTGATAAAATAAACTGACAAAAATGTTTACTATAAATATGACAGGGTAAATATATAATTCACAGCTAATTTAATCATCAATTAATTAAAGAAAAAGCACAAAAATGATGTGTATATGTGCTATACTTCAGAAGACATTTGGTCTTTGTCCCTGGTTCCTGGTGCAGAGCACCTAAAACTATCAGAATTTCCTAAGTGACAGGATTATCATTTGTTATTCATAATGAGCCCTTCTCAATCAATATCTGAGTTTATGCTAATGCAGTAACTTAGGGTAGGGCCCCTAGATAGCCTCAGGACGGGGATGGTCACCAGAAAGACCAAATGATTAGAAGGTTGACACTCTCAGTCCTACCCAATGACCTTTGGAAAGGGACGAGGTGAAGCTGTGGTTGAGCTCCATAAAGACTCTCTATGTGGCTCATGTCTGTAGTCCTGGCTACTTGAGAGGCTGAGGCAAGAGGAATGCTTGAGCCCTGGGGTTCGAGGGAAGCTCCAGTGCGCTTGAATTTTGCCTGTGAATACTCAACTGCACTCCAGCCTGGGCAGCATAGGGAGGCCCTATGTCTAAAAACAAGCAAATGAATAAAATTCTAAACAAAGAGATTCAGAGACAGCTTCTGGGTTGGTGAACACAACGACTTGCTGGGAGGGTGACGTGCCAGGAGAGGGGCATGGAAGCTCTGCCTGTACCACCTCGTCCCCATCAAATACCTTGCCCAACACACCTCTTCCAATGGGCTGCTCCTGAGTTACACCTTTATATTCCTATGCTTTTTTTACAGTTTTATTTTCTTTTTAATTGACAAATGACAATTGTGTATTTACCTGGTATACAATATGATGTTTTGAAACAGTATATACTGTGAAATGAACAAATGAGTCTAATAATTATCATATTCATTACTTCAAATATTTATAATTTCCTTACTGTGAGAACATTTTAATCCCCTTTCAGGTATTTTGAAATATATGATATTTTATAATTAAGTATACTCATCTTGTTGTTCAATAAAAGATCCAAACTCATAATTAGCTTTTACTCACTGACATATTTTTCTTTTCTTTGTTTACTCCTTCCCTAACTCCTTGTAACCACAATTCTAGTCTCTATTCCATGAGTTCAACATGTTTAGATTGCACATGTGAGTGAGATTATATTTGTCTCTCTGTGCCTATTTTACTTAATGTCATATAGGCTCACCAGTGTTGTTGAAAATGAATTTCCTGTTATTTTTAAGTCTGAATAGTATTTCATTGTATATGTATACACACACACACACACACACACACATTACATCACATTAAAAAATATATATGCATCTGTTGATGGACACTTAGGTTGTTTCCATAGCTTGTCTATTGTGAATAATACTACAATAAACATGGGAGTCAGATATCTCTTTAGCATACTAATTTTATTTCGCTTAGATAAATACACAGCAGAGGGACTGCTGGATCATATGATAGTTCTCTTTCTAGTTTTTTGAGGAATTGCTGTACTGGTTTTCCAAAATCGCTGTATCAATTTACAATGCCACCAACAATGTATAAGCATTCCCTTTTCTCTACCTCCTAACCAACACTTGTTATTTTTAATATTTTTGATAATAGCTAATCTAACAGGTTTGATGTGATGTCTCATGTGGTTGTAACTTGCATTTCTCTGATGATTAGAGATATTGAAAATCTAATTGGGTGCTTTCTCTATGTGACTAGGGTTTATCAAATGACAGCCTTCGTCTTGGAAGCTGATTTTAGGCCATGATCACTAAATATGATACTATACTAACCACTGGTTTAAATGGGTAGTGCTTATTCTAGAGGACAGAACATTCTAGAAGCCCGAATTCTGTAGTCTTATCAGTCTAGTTGCTTTAGGAAACAAAATACCCTTCTAAATCTTTGGGATAAAAGTGCTGTGTGAACTGCATTCAGTCATTGAGTGAGAGAGGGAGAAGTGAGTAGTGGATGTTGAGAGCAAAGTAGGTTTTGTGGACAGACTTCTGTGGATAAGTCCACATCTTAGCCATCCCTCCCCTTCCTGTCCTTTCAGCTCTTCTCCCTCAGTTTTCCTTATAATCTTGAGGCTGTAGCTCTTGAAAGCATTGCCAGGCTAATCAATGAGGCTCCACTTTGCCATTTTCTTTGATATGGTTGCTTTTCCACTTCATTTTATCCATTGTTGATCTTCCTTTTTATTTCAGTATTCCAGGAGGTTCTTACATCTCTTTTCTTCCTTTTGCCTCTTTTTGATTATCCTTTACTCTCTTTTATTGGAAAAAGAGGGCTTTCGTGTTCGCCAGCTCTGTCAATTCAAATTGGAGTTATTTTCTGGCTATTTAAAAAACTCATCAAAGATGTGCTTTGTTTTCATTTGTTGTTCAACATTGTTCAATTGATTTCAGAGATATAAGAAAGTAGAGACTTCTTTACCTCACCTTCATGAAATGTGGGTCCTTTGTAAAAATTAAATTTAACATATATTTATATTTACCTCTATCCATACCTATATAAGAAGATAAATGCATTTTGTTCTCTCCCTCCTCCAATCCTCCACTCTTTGATAGGCACCACTGTGTATTTTTCCCCTCTATGTGTCCATGTGTTCTCATCATTTAGCTCCCAACTATAAGTGAGAACATGTGGTATTTGTTCCCACAAAGGAGATGGCATAGTTTTTTTTTTATGGCTTCATAATATTCCATGGTGTGTAGTTATATGTGTACAGTCTTATTCCTGAGGTCTCTATGCTGTCCCTTGGTCTATGTGTCTGTTTTTGTACCAGTACCATGCTGTTTTGGTTACTGTGGTATAGTTTGAATTCAGGTAGTGTGATGCCTCCAGCTTTGTTCTTTTTGCTTAGGATTGCCTTGGATGTTTGGGCTCTTTTTTGGTTTCATAAGAATTTTAAAATAGTTTTATTTTCTAGTTCTGTGAAGAGTCTCAATGGTAGTTTAATAGGAATAACACTGAATTTGGAAATTGCTTTGGGCAGTATGGCCATTTTCACAATATTGATTCTTTCAATTCATGAGCATGGAATGTTTTTCCATTTGTTTGCATCATCTCTGATTTATTCGAGTAGTGGTTTGTAATTCTCCTTGTAGAGATCTTTCATCTCCCTAGTTGGCTATATTCCTAGGTATTGTATTCCTTGACAATTGTGATTCCTTGATGTTCATCAGTGAAAAAATCCTCAAGAAAATACTGGCAAACTGAATCCAGCAGCACATCAAAAAACTTATCCACCATGATCATCTAGGCTTTATGTCTGGATGCAAGGCTGGTTCAACATACACGAATCAATAAATGTGATTCATCACATAAACAGAGCTAAAAACAAAAAACACATGATTATCTCAATAGATGCAAAAAACACTTTTGATAAAATTCAACATCCATTCATGTTAAAAACACTCAATAAACTAGGTATTGAAGGAACATACATCATAATAATAAGAGCCATTTGTAACAAACACACAACCAACATCATACTAAATGGGAAAAATCTGGAGGCATTCCCCTTGAAAACTGTCACAAGACAAGGATGCCCTCTCTCACCACTCACATTCAATGTAATATTGAAAGTTCTCAGTGTGCAAAAATCACAAGCATTCTTATACACCAGTAACAGACAAACAGAGAGCCAAATCATAAGTGAACTCCCATTCACAATTGCTTCAAAGAGAATAAAATACCTAGGAATCCAACTTTCAAGGGATATGAAGGATCTCTTCAAGGAGAACTACAAACCATTGCTCAATGAAATAAAAGACGACACAAACAAATGGAAGAACATTCCATGCTCATGGATAGCAAGAATCAATATCGTGAAAATGGCCTTAATGTCCAAGGCAATTTATAGATTCAATGACATCCCCATCAAGCTACCAATGACTTTCTTCACAGAATTGGAAAAAACTACTTTAAAGTTCATATGGAATCAAAAAAGAGCCCGCATTGCCAAGACAATCCTAAGCCAAAAGAACAAAGCTGGAGGCATCATGCTACCTGACTTCAAACTATATTACAGGGCTACAGTAACCGAAACAGCATGGTACTGGTACCAAAACAGAGATATAGATCAATGTAACAGAACAGAGCCCTCAGTAATAATACCACACATCTACAACCATCTGATCTTTGACAAAGCTGACAAAAATAAGAAATGGGGAAAGGATTCCCTATGTAATAAATGGTGCTGGGAAAACTGGCTAGCCATAAGTAGAAAACTGAAACTGGATCCCTTCCTTTCACCTTATACAAAAATTAATTCAAGATGGATTAGAGACTTAAATGTTAGAGCTAAAACCATAAAAACCCTAGAAGAAAACCTAGGCAATACCATTCAGGACATAGGCATGGGCAAGGACTTCATGTCTAAAACACCAAAAGCAATGGCAACAAAAGCCAAAATTGACAAATGGGATCTAATTAAACTAAAGAGCTTCTGCACAGCAAAAGAAACTAC
>NW_016808044.1:90053-128161 GCF_001698545.2 Rhinopithecus bieti
ATTATAGAATACTTATAAATGAGAATTTATATTGTATGTAATTAATTATATATTATAATTTAATAAATAAAATTATAATTTACATTAAATGTCACAAATAATTCATTAAATGTTCATGTTGTGTATATATAATGCTCTTATTTTATTTGCTTTTGGCTTTAGGTTTGCAATACTCTGAATAATTGTCAATGCGATGTTGGATATTCTCCAACTTGTAGGCAAGACTGTTCATCACCAGGAGGAAGTACTGATGATAGGTTATAGATTTTAGGTTAGTCTCTAGATCTATGTTCCAATAGAGCTTTCTGCTCTCAAAGAAATTGTCTACATCTCTACTGTCCTATGTGGCTATTAAGCGCCTGATGTGGATGGTACAACCAAGGAACTGAAATTTCAACTGTACTTTACTTTAATTTAAATTTATATAACCATTTGTGGCTAGTGGCTAGTATATTGGATAGTGCAGCTCTAGATCATACTGTCAACCAAACTTTTCTGTACTCTTAATTTTCATCCAAAAGTCAACATTTGAAGAAACCTTTCCTCACCTTAATTATTAACTGTGGTCCCAAGAACATTTCTATTTATTTAAACTTCAAAGGACCTACCAAACCATTTTCTAGAATGGTTGTGTCATTTGACATTCCCACCAATAATATATGAATGACCCAATTTTTTGGCATTCTCACTAATATTAGATAGCATCATTATTTTTTAAGACATTCTAATAGGAGTATATTAATCTCTATTGTGATTTTAATTGTGCTTCCTCAATATGTAATGATGTTAAACATGTTTACTGTGTTTCTTTGGTATCTGTATATTCTCTTCAGTGAAAAGTCTGTTCATATATTTTGTCCATTTTAAAAATTGGATTGTGTTTTTTTAATGTTGCATTTTGAGAAATTTTACATTTTCTAGATGCAAGTAGTTTTTTGAGAATATGTTGCTTCACACATATTTTCTTCAACTCTGTAATTTATTTTTTCAGATTAGTTATTTTTTAAGTTTTATTTTGATAGGGCATTTTTTTTCCGTTTTAAGATCATGATTTTGGTGTCAAATATATTGAACTCTCTGCCTGTCCTAAGTCCTAAAGATTTTTTGCAATGATATTTCTAAAAGATAAAGTTATTTATTTTACATTTAGGTTCATTATATATTTTGAGTTATTTTTATAAAAGATGGGAGATATTAAGACAACAGTAATTTTTTTATTTATGGATGTCCCAGTTTTCCAGCAGCATTTTTTGAAAAAGCTATTACTCATCCATTGAATTTCTTCTCTCACCTTTGTCACAAACATTGGACAGATTTCTGTTGGTGTGTTTCTTAATCCTCTCTTCTCATCTTTTGATCTTTGTGTCATTGTCTCCACCAGTACACCAGTACCACACTGCTTATTATAGCTATGTCATAATTTTTAACATTGTAAAATAATTCTTTTTCTTCAGAGTCATTGTGCCTATTTTAGAATTTCTCCTTTTCATATGAATTTTAGAATTAGCAGAATAAGCTCATCTATGTTTATAAAATATCTTGCTGTGATTTTGATACAAATTGTATTAAACTTATAGATCATTTTTGGAAGAATTTGCCTCTCTTCTATTATTGAATCTTCCAATCTATGGACACACGCATCCCCCTGTATTAGTCTGTTATCACACTGCTATAAAGATACTACCTGAGACTGGGTAATTTACCAACAAAAGAGAATTAATTGACTCACAGTTTCACATGGCTTGGGAGGTCTCAGGAAACTTACAATCATGGTGGATACGAAGGGGAAGCAGGCACCTTCTTCTCAAGATAGCAGGAGAGAGAGAGAGAGAGAGAGAGAGAGAGAGAGAGAGAGAGAGAGAGAGAGATTGAGATAAAGGGAAACAGCCACACACTCATCAAGCAACCAGATCTCATGAGAACTCCACCAAGAGAACAGCATGAGGGAAACCACCCCCATGATCCCATCACCTCCTACCAAGTCCATCCCTCCACACATGGGAATTACAATTAGAGATGAGATTTGGTTGAGGACACAGAGCCAAACCATATCACTCCATTTATATAGGTCTTCTTAGATTGCTTTCATCAAAATATTGTAATTTTCACAAGATACTATACATGTTTTGTTGTTTCATTATTGAGTACTTAGTTTTCTTTAGAGCAATTATAAATTATGTGAGTTTTTTGGGGGGGTTAAATTTTGACTTGTTCACTGTAAGTATACAGATATGCAATTCATTTTGGGGTGTTGATCTTGGATTCTGCAACATAATATATTCATTTTTAGTTCTGAGATTTTTTTGTAAGTGCCTTCAGATTTCTGTGTAGACTATCATGCTATTTTAAAACAGAGCTTTTCAATATAAATCCCTTTTATTTCTTATTATATTGGCTAGAAATGAATTAAAGTGAGTAAACATTCTACCTTTACTACTGATTTTAGGAGGGGAATAATTCAGTCTTTCACTATCAAGTCTGATGCGAGCTGTAGGGATTTTGCTTTGTTTTGTTTGGAGATAACCTTATGAGTTTGAGGAAGTTTCTCTCCATACCTAGTTTCTGAGATAGTTTTCATATACATAGCACTGAGTTTTATGAATGTATTCAGTTTCAATGGCTAGGATCATATGATTTTGCCTTTTTGTCTGTTGACATAATGGATTTGGATATCCACATGAATTTTGGATACTGACCTAGTCTTGAATATCTAAAATAAATTATTCTTGCCTATAATCTATTATTTTATTATTATTAGTCTTTTTATAAAGATAATTTGTTATTTATTATTGCTTTTATTTATTTTATCTATTATTTATTGCACATTACTAAATTTGACTTGTTAATACTTTGTTGAGGATATTTGTAGATATATAGGTTTATATCTGTCATTATTTCTTCATTGTACTGTATCTTGTTTAGGTATCGGTAATACTAGCTTCACAAAATCACATGGGAAGTATTTACTTCTATATTCGATACTACTTAAAATTGATATCATTGTTTCTAAAAGTACATTTTCCAGGTAATTCTTTTGTGCTGGTAAATTTCTTTTCAGGGAGTTTTGAATTTTAAAAAATTGTTTTAAATTGAAAGACAAAATTGCATATATTTACCATGTACAACATCTCACATATTTATCATTTTAGTCATGAGAACATTTTAAAATGCTCTCTTTGCATTTTAAGAACACATATTTATTTTCTTAATAAATATATAGCCATTCATTGTATCAATTTCATATTAGCTGAGTTGAGTAGTTTGTACTTTCTGAATAATTGATCTAACTAATTCTTTTCTACTTCTATCAAATACTGAGACAGAAGTTTTTAAAAGCTCCAAGCATGATTATGGATTTATTTCCGTATTTTTTATTTCACTGTATTTTTCATTCCATCTTGAATCTTCATTAATTGCTGCATTCATTGGATTTTAACGTCTTTGTGTGGAACAGCTTCTTTTATTACCTCTGTAATGTATTTCTTTATATTTGTCTTGAAGTCTACTTAATCTGAAAATAACCCTCAGAAGTTATCTTTAACCTGGGATCCATTAAATCCTTACTTTGTGTACTTTAAAAATCGTATCACAGATTATTTAGAGAAGTAGGAATAAAAGCAGCAAAAACCAGCTTTATAAAATCTTACATTGAAATTTAAACACAGAAAATCAACTTTATAGTCTACATTTTTACTGTTTCAATATGAATGAGGTGAGATTAGTGTACTTGTAAAAGAGATCCCAGTGAAATTCTTCACCCTTTCCACAAGTGAGGTTATAGCAAGAAGATGGCTATTTATGAATGAGGTAGCAGGCCCTGACCACACAATGTCACCAGCACCTTTATCTTGGACTTCCTAGCTCCAGAACTGTGAGAAGTACAATTCTGTTGCTTAGAGGCCCCCAAGTCCGTGATAATTTGTAATAGTAGCCTAAACAGACTAAGATAATTATCATTACAGATTAGAGTCCAGCTTTATGTTTCTTTGGATTTGTCTGATTCATATTGTGTAATGTCTTCTTGTACTGATTTTTAAAAATCATTATGGGCAGTACAAAAAAATCTGAGTTCTCACTTGTGTTCAATAATAGCTAAAATAAAAAGACAATTTGTCTTCAAGACTCTTCTGTACCTTCTTGAAAACTGATACATTACTTTGGTAAACAAATTAAGAAAATGAAAGATTTACAAAGAAATAAAAAAGGGTCCCAGGAATAAATCCTTTCATATATGTTGTAATAATTTTCAACAACACTGACAAAACCATTCAATAGAGAAAGGGCAATCTTTTCAAAAAATTGTGTTGGGAAAACTGGATAATCGCATGCAAAAGGATGACGTTGTACCCATACTTGTATTCTACACACACACACACACACACACAAACTCACAATGGATTCAAGATCTAAATGTGAGTTTTAAAACTATAAAATATCAGAAGAAAATACAGGGGGAAATCTTCATGACATTGGATTTGAAAATAATTTCTTGTATATGACACCAAAACCATAGAAAGCAAAAGAAAAATAGATAAATTGGAGTTTAATAATTAAGAATTGTGCATTAAAGAACACATTCAACAGAGTAAAAAAGAAATGTGTGAAATGGGAGAAAATATTTGAAAATTATATATCTGATAAATATCCAGAATATGTAAAAAATTCCTACAGCTCAGAACAATAAAACCCTGTTAAAAATGGGCCAATGACTTGAATACAGACATTTCTTCAAAGAAGATATATAGATGACTAATGAGTACATGAAGGAAGATATATAGATGGCTAACGAGTACATGAAAGAAGATATATAGATGACTAACGAGTACATGAAAGAAGATATATAGATGTCTAACAAGTACGTGAAAGAAGATATATAGATGACTAATGAGTGCATGAAAGAAGATACATAGATGACTAACGAGTACATGAAGAAGATATATAGATGGCTAATGAGTACATGAAAATATATTTACCATCACTAACCTTTAGAAAAACGCAGGTCAAAACTATAAGGAGATAACAATTTTAACCTACTAAAATGGCTAGTATAAAAAATTTTTTAAAAAATTGTGTTGACAGGAGTGTGGAAAAATTGAAAGTCTTGCACATAACTGATGGTATGTAAAGTGATCCAGGCTTTGTGGAAAATACTCTAGTGGTTCCTCAAAAAAAGAAACACAGAATTACCATAGTAGCCAGCAATTTGCATATACATGTAAACCCAAAAGTATTGAAAGCAGAGACACAGATAGATATTTTCGCATCCATTTTCATAGCAGCATTATTTCCAATAGCCAAAATAGCACAGAAATAACCTTTTCTCATACATGAGATAGTGAAGAACCTTAAAAGCGTTGAGCTCTACTATACTTTAAGGTTGCTGCATATTTGCTTAATTTCAACAGTTTTGCATTGCAATTCATTTCTTATATAAAACATTCTGAATCACTTTTCTTTAGACAAATCACTTTAAATCAAGATATCATTATACTGTCTGCCTGTATGTGTGTGTGCATCCTGTACATGTGTTTTAAAGTTACTGTTTCCTTGTCTTTTTTGATGGTCACTAAATCTATTTACATTTAATATCATAATATTTTGATGGCAATACTGATTGCTTAATTCATTACATTGATATTTTACTTGTCTGGTTTATTTCTTTCATTTAATTCTATAGATATTTTGCATAGATTTTATATTCCTCTCTAATTCTCTTGATACTCATTTTATATTAATTAGAGAAATATCTATTTTCTAATTAATACAGTCAAAAGTAGAATAATGTTACATTATACAAATAATGTGGAAATTTTCCATAGAAATTTTGCCATTAACTCACTTTAAAATTAGTTCCCAAGCATGTCAATACTTTTCATAAAATTATTTTGAAACTGCTTATATAGCTCTGCTTTAAAATTTACTTTTAAATGTTTGTAATTTTAACTGACAACTTATAATTGTATATACTTATGAGGTAAGAAGTGATGTTATGATGTGCCATGACATGTTATGATATGCTATGATATGTATATATACAATGTGGAATGACTGAATCAAGTTAATTAGCATGTCAATCCTATCGCATACTTATTATTTAATCCTCCTATCTAACTAAAACTTTGCATCCTTTGACGAACATCTCATTTTTGCTATGCCCCTAGCCTCTGGTAACTACCATTCTACTTTTTCCATATATGTTTATATTATGGTTTCATATGAATTTTATAAAGTTTTATTTATATGAAATAGAGCATTGATATTTTTATAAAAATTTCATTGAATCTGTAGATTACTTTGGGTAGTATGGACATTTAAGCAATATTAATTCTAATTCATGAACATATGAACACATGTCTATTTATTTATTATTTCAATTTAAGTACTATCATTTATTAATTTTTATGATTCACCCTCAATAATTTTTTATAAAATTACTTTGAAACAGTTTTTTTGCTCCATTTTTAATCTGAAGAACACTTTATTAGATAACATTAAGTTAATGTGTTATATGTAGCCATTCATAGAAGGGAATATATTAGAATATGATGGATTAGAATATATCATGTAAATAAAGATTAAATATAGCTAAAAGTTTAAGACTAAATTTGTCAATAATATTGCATATTGCCAGTGGCTGTATATTGTCAAAGATATGTGTAAGTGTACTGAGTTGACATAAACATATAATGCACTTTGGGGCACAGTTCATAGAAGATTAGAAAACACTTTTAAATTCAAATTTATGTATTTATTCTATAACTGTATTTGAATTTCAAATTTTAAAATTCAGATCAGCAGTATGCTTTAAATATCACGTTTGTAAAAGTCACTCTCATATTTTCAGGAAAAAGTACACCCTTGTTTGTGAAACGACATGCTGTTCCTCAGAAAATGGTCTTTTCATCAGTTCCTACATTTTCTACCTTTCCTCATTTTAACTGCCATCATTGGTCTTAAATGGAATAAAATGAAGGGATTTTGGCACTGAGCAAAAAGTGTAAGTGGAAGTTAAAAAACGTTAGACCCACATTAGATAAAGGCCAAACACAAAAATGTATGCTCTCTGAGAGGTATATGGAAAGCAAAGTGTGGTATTGGTACCTATTAATTAGCTATCACAAATGTAGTTTTTTTACTCTTCTTGATTTTGCTTGAGATTACAACGGCTACTACCCCTAAAACCAATCTTAATCTCTTTTATACAGTTCTACATCAGAAGTCAGCAGTGGTAGCAGCAACAATAACAGCAGTAGTGACAGCAACCAGTCATAGAGGTAAGTGATATAATTCATAATACATACATATTTAAAAATTTTTAACAGTACCTTAGTTTGAGAAAGCTGTTATTCCCATATTTTATCATCACAGCTTCTACATTTTAGTATCATATGCTAAGCAAAGACCAAAGTATTTTATGTTATTACTGCTTTATGCTAATTTGGAAATATTTTAATGTAACTGATATCAGCCAGATATTTATTAAAAATATTTTTGTAATAAGAAATGACTTCCAAATTATTTACATGCATTCTTAAAGTATTTATGAATAATCATATTTCCTGCTCCTTCATTAAGATTCTAATTTGTTTAGAAATTGGTAAATCTAGTTGATTTACACAGATTGTTTCCCTATATTTACAGTTTTTCCTTAATAACACTACACGGGTATTATTATCCTTATTTTAGAAATAAGAATATGGATGTAAATAATTTAAGTAATTCCTCATATGTTAGAGTTTTAGTAAGTTTTGCCGTTGGGGTTTAACTTAAAGCAATCAAACTCTAGAGTAGAAACTTACAATCTTAAAACATAGCCTGAAATGTGGTTAGGGATAAGGAATAGAATACACATGGATTGAGGACCTAGTTGATGCTAAGCAAAATGCTAAATACACTCTCCAAGGCGGAAAGACAATTAATTATTTACCATGAAATGGCTTGAAATAGGCCTACACATGTACTGTTCAAATTCATATGGGTTGAAAAATAATAAAGTTTGATGTTAGATCTATTACTGGCAGTAAATTGAAAAATTCAAAATTCAATATAGAGCAAGATCAAGATTTCATCCAATTGTTTATCTCCCATTCCTTCATATCAGAGTTTGAGTAATAATTATATCCATGGGTCTCTATTTCCTTATCTGCCACCAAATAAAACCTTTATAACTTGTAACCTCAATGTAGAAGTTTTATTCATGCCTAGGCCAATCTCTACATCCTCATTAAATCTTTATTAGAAGCCCATGTCTTACCCGAGGATTCTGGCACTTGGCTACTGCCTTCTTCTCATGTCCTTCAATCAGAATCTCACCATCCTGCTGCGTGTCTTCACCTGAACTCCCTACCACCACCATCGACCAACCATAGTTATTTTCTCCTAGAGCTTACCATTTCCCTGATTTCTTCCAACTCATAAGTCGTAAATGCAACATCTTGCTTTCCTTTTTCCCTGTTTGCACAGCTTCCTTCTGCCAACAGTAGCTTCTGGTTGCATTGAAGTCTTGCCTCAATAATATGAGAGAGAGGGTTAGGCTCTCAGCCCATAAATAATAGCCATACAAGTTGATGATATAGTAAATTGAAACATGATTAATCATATACAAAAGATTATAGCAGCAAGGATGAGTGGGAGAGTTGCTGTTGAGGAAGGAATTGGATAACAATTTTACATTTTTTTTTCTCAATAGGTCATATAGCACAAGTGATTTGTAAGCAAGTGATCTGAAGGAGGTGAAATAGTTTTGATCATTGAAAGGAGTTACCTGAGTTCAAAGGATGAACTCACAAAAAGCTTTTATTTAAATGCAAAGGGTACAGTGTAGCAAGAGAGCGTGCAGGCAAGCATGGGGGGATCAGAAAAACAAGGGGCTCCAAGGTTCCTTATTGTAGATTTTAAACAGCCCATTAATAATCCCAATGCCTTTTTCTGAACAACAAGTCAAAACCAGACACCCAGGCTTTCCTGGAGATAAAGATTGAGCTTTTCCGTTTTAGCTATAAATTAACTCTATCCTACAGAGGCATGGAATTGGCAGAATTACTCATGCATATATCTAGGCAATATATTTCCAAGCACATGAATGATATGATACAAAATAAGTTGGGAATGTTTGAAGAATACCAAAGATGTGAGTCCACCTGGAGCAGAGTTAGTCAGAGGGCTGTGGTTGTGGTTAGGTCAGAGAAGCAACACCATGAAGGGTCTTGGAGCTTTGGAGTCCATCACTGTTTTACTTTGAGTGAAAGGAAGGAATTACTGAACAGTTCAGATTCCAGGTACATGGCCTTACTCTTTAAAAGGCTGACTTGCTGAAAACTGTCTGTATGATCGCAAGAGTAGAAGTAAAGAAAATACTGCAATAATATATGAGAGAAAAGATAGTACTTCAAGTCAGGAATGGTAAGGATAATCTTACGGATACATTTTGAAGGTGACGCAACAGAATGCATTGACAGTTTGGGTGCAGAATGTAAGAAAAAGTGCTTAAATAATATGACTATTGATGCAAAGCAGGAAAACAGCAAGGCTAAAATGTAAAACTAGGCCTGTTTCTAGAATTTGGGCACTTTGTGCTTTTTAAAAGTCATTTGCAAATCTATGAATACTGAGATATTAAAAAAAAAAATAGGTAACATGAGCCAAGACAAGTAACTGGTATGCTACAATAAGGACTTTAAATGTTTTTCTATATGAGCAAGAGCATAAAGTATTTTTGAGGTTGTAAGAGAGAGATCTGGCATGACATGTTTTGCATTTTACCTATTTCATTGGGATAAAGTAGGGAGAATGGATTCTGTCAGAACTGCAGACTGGTGAAGCAGCTAAGAGATTACTGAATGCACAGGAAAGGTGTGATAAGGGCAGGATTAGAGAGGAGAAAAAGCACAAAACTATTTTCAGGAATATGACAGAGGCAGAATCTGGTGAATTGGTTACTGAATGGATGTATTTGAATTAGAATTAAAGAGAGAACTACAAAGACCTCTACTTTCTGACAGAATGGATAGTGAAACCTTTTACCAAGGACATACTGTATAGTAGGGAAAGAACTGTCTTAGGTTGGGGCGAGGAAGTGGAGGGGAGTGAATGATGAGTGTGGTTTTGAATGTGTACATGTGGAAACCTGTTGGAAATGCACTGAGCGTTTTTGAAAATTCTGTCCCTCTGCAGATACATAATATAATAGAGAAATGAATAGGAACTTTTTTCTGTTTTTTCACAGGTTTACATTGCTCTTTCCCCTTCTGTTTTCTTGTTGGTGATTTCCATTTATCGATGTAAATTTAGAGACCATGTTAATGAAATGTATGTGACTACGAATTTACAACATTTACTTTTAATGTGACTGTCACACATTATTCATGAATAAGGAACTTTGCTTTATGAATGTCCTGAGTATCAGGCACAAATTATCAATACAACAGTATAGCAAGCAGTGTCTTATTTGACTAATTAATTGCTATACCTGTAGTTGCATTATAAAAGTAGACAACTTTTATTAACAATGAAAATTTAACATTTCTATTTTTCTGTATTTCTTTTACAACAGTAACTACATGACAATATCAAAGGCCATAAGATAGAGAAGGGATATTACCAAGAAATTTACCATTAACTGGTTTGATTCAACAATGAAAACAAAAATCGCCTTTTTTCTCCTTTCATTATGGCTTAAAGCTTTCAATTGCACAAACAAAATAAATTCTATGACAGAAAGTATGCAAGTGTGTATCTATTATTCTACCTGCCATGAATCTTTAGGAAAAAAACACTTTGCCTCTTTTTCACCCAGAAACCTGTTGTCACGTGTATCCGTGTAAAGAGGCTACCAAACAGGCTTTGTGTGAGCAATAAAGCTTTTTTAATCACGTAGGTGCAGGCAGGCTGAGTCCGAAAAAGGGGTCAGCAAAGGGAGATAGGGGTGGGGCAGTTCTTATAGGATTTGGGTAGGTAGTGGAAAATTACAGTCAAAGGGGGTTTTTCTCGGGTAGGCAGGGGCGGGGGTTACAAGGTGCTGGGTGGGAAGCTTCTGATATTCATTGTCCAAGGAAAGAATTTCACAAGGTCAATTGATCAGTTAGGATGGGGCAAGAACAAATCACAGTGGTGGAATGTCATCAGTTAAGGCAGGAACTGACCATTTTCACTTATTTTGTGGTTCTTCAGTTGCCTTAGGCCATCTGGATGTACACATGCAGGCTTGGACTCAGAGGCCTGACACTTGTTACATCCTAAACTGAAAACTTTCAGATTCTTCAGATGCCCACGGTCATGCTGACTGCTGCCATGTCAAGAGAGGACACCAACAGCCACACCTCTCTGATAGTTCATGATTCCCCTGCCCTGTCTGTTCCAGGCTTTAGGATACTGAGTGGAAGAATTGCTAGGTATTCACTCTCACAGCCCCCAGATAGTCACTAGTACCCCTTCTAAGGAAATTGCTCAAGCTGAGTTTGAGGTCATAGTGTAGCAGGACGAGCTGCAGACAAAACCTCTCAGACACTCAGTTGTAGAAGGAAGGGCTTTAGTCCGCTGGAAGCATGGGCAAGCTACTGCCTTAAAAATCCGAGCTCCCCGAGTGCACAATTTCTGTCCCTTTTAAGGGCTCACAACACTAAAAATTTCATATGAAAGGGTTGTGATTGATTAAGCAATCTAGGGGATACGTGACAGGGATTTCATGCACTGGTAGTCAGAGAGAAACAGAACATGGCAGGGAGTTTCACAATGTTCTTCTATACAATGTCAGGAACATCTGTTTCTAAGCCATGAGTTCATTTTTAACTACTGGGCTCAGGCCAGGCAGACCCTGGCTTGGTTCCGGGGCTGGCGCCGGGCTGCCTGTCTTTGGTTTTACTTCATTGTTTTTTCTTAAAATAGGTACTGAGTATAAAACAATATAAAACAATATGAGAGGGTTTCTCTTTCCTCAGTCGTACCATCAGGTACATATGCTTCCTTGGCCCTGTATAAACTGATCTAGAAGATTTCTCTGTCCTTTGGGAAAACCCAAACTTGCTGCTCTATCATCCCTGAAGTTGGGCATTTCTGGGTAAGATTTTCTTGCCTCGGTCTCCCCTCCCCTCTGCCTCTTGCTGAGATGGGGGCACTTCTACACATCGCAGAGCATTACACATGGGTTAGGGATCCATTAGCCCACCTGGAGTCCAATTAGGACCTACAGAGTCTTCATCACAAACCAAGATGCTCCTGGGACAGGGGTGGAGGAACCTCACCACAGAGGTCCAGAGTTTCCTATTCCAAATATCCCTCAACTGAAAAATGGATAAAAAAAATGTGGTATATCCAAACAATGGAATATTATTCAGCCCTAAAAAGGAATGAAGCACTGACACTGGTACAACATGATTGTTCCTTGAAACCATTATGCTAATGAATAAAGCCAGTCACAAGCACCAAATATTTACATGTGTATTTGAAGCAGCCTCGTTGTCTGGGGCAAGTACAAAGTTTCTTGGTCTCATGGCCAAGGAGATCGAGGTCGTGGACACACACACACACACACACACACACACACACACACAGAGGGAGTTTGGAGCAGGAGTTTAATAGACAAAAGGGAAGAACAGAGAGGGGTCCCAAGTGGGTTGCCAAGTTGTCAGGGTTTTTATAAATGGGCTAGTGAGGAGGGGGCTCGTGAGGAGGGGATGTCTTCTCCTCCTAGGACCAGACGATTTGATTGAGGCCAGGTGCGCTATCTGTGTGGCGCAGAGTTTTTTTGTCAGTTCTCATTCCATTCCCTGCACACATAGGCAGAATCTCAGTCTGTGTAACTTTGTTATGCTTATCTGGGAGGGAGAGTTTCTGTGTCTGTTCCCAGACATCTTCTTGCAGCTGCAGGCATTCTCTCCCCCCAACAAGTCTGCTTTTAGCTTCCCTATCTTAGCGTGCCTAAAGGGAAAGGAATGTGCTTATTAAAGTTCGCTGTTTTACTGGGGCCCATTGTTTAAGTGTGAAGTTTGGTGATTACCCAGGAGACTTTCCCCTTCTTTCTGTGCCCAAGCTGCTGATCTGTGATTTACAGCCTGAACTTTCGCCTGCTTGTTGTTAGAAGTGATTTCTTTGAACTGCCTGAGGTGAGAAAGGGGGCTATTTTTGAGCTGCGTTTTGTTAAAAGGAAAGATTTCTACCAGGGACTCACTTTACCTTGTGTACCTAAATAATTTCTTTCTGCCTCCTATAACATATTCATTTGTATGAAATGTCGAGAATAGAGACATCTCTTGAGATAGAAATTAGTTTAGTGGTTATTTAGGGAGTGGAGGGGTGGGACAAAGAACTTGTGTTGGGGGTGGGAAGGTACTGTATGGCTAATGGGCACAGAGTTTTTTCACGATGCGATGAAACTAATTTCAAATTGACTATAGTGATGGTCACACATATCTGGGAACATACTAAAAATCACTTAATTGTATGCTTTAAATGGGTAAACTGCATGGCATGTGAATTATATCTCAATAAAGCTGTTTAAAAATATAACCTGGGACAATTTTACCAGAAAATATAACCTGGGATAATTCTACCAGACTTCTCTCATCTTCATTGCCACTAACTTATTTTGGGTCATTGTGTTCACTGGCCTGCTTCTTGTCAATAACAATTTTTGAGCTATCTGTTCAGGTGTACCAGTACCTAGCAGATCCAAGTTTTAGTCCTCATGTGTTTTATTTATTTTGTTTTTTATTTTTTGAGATAGAGGTTTGTTCTTGTTGCCCAGGCTGGAGTGCAATGGCACAGTCTTGGCTCACTGCAACCTCTACCTCTGGGATTCAAGCAATTCTCCTGCCTCAGCCTTCCAAGTAGCTGGGATTATAAGTGCCCACCACCACACCAGGGTAATTTTGTATTTTTAGTAGAGACAGTGTTTCACCATGTTGGCCAGGCTGGTCTCGAACTCCTGACCTCAGGTGATCCACCCATCTTGGCCTCCCAAAGTACTGAGATTACAGGCATGAACCACCATGTCCGGCCCTGATCAGTTTTATTTTTGCACACAATTTTGCACACAATTTTTGCACACATATTTTGACACAATTCATCCCTGAAATAGGGGTACTGGAGTAAAAGGCTTGAATGTGATAGATGAATTAGGTTTTGGACATGTGCCATTTAAGATATTTGTCAAAAAGCTAAGGGAGGCAGTTGCATAGTCTTCTACAGTGGTCTCAATTTTTCTCTCTCCCCTCGCCTTGCTGCCCTTCCTGTCTCCAGAGTTTCTTACTCAGAGCTTAGAGTCACTGTTAACAAAACAGTCAGATTGCATTGCAAAAGTTTTCTTTTCCCTTAGAACGCTATATTATAATCTTGTGTAGTAAGCAAGGTACACAATTGAAGTAAAGTGCTTTCTGATTGTCTTTTCAAGAAAAAGTTCCATTTTCTTGAATTCTCTTTATTTGCAAAAATAACACTAAATATTAAAGCTTTCCTTTCTCTTTCCTCCACTGATTACAATATAGTTTTATGAGAAAATACACAGTTGAAGAAAAGTGCTTTTGATGGTCTTGGTAGGATAAACTCCATTTTCTTTTTTGCAAATATATTTCAAATAATTTTGTGTATTTATAGGGTACAGTGTGATATTTTGATCTACGTATACATTATAGAATGCTTCAGTCAAGCTAGTTAACATATCCATCACCTCATCAATTTATCATTTCTTTGTGGTGAGAACATTGAAAATAAATTTTAGCAATTTTGAAATATGCTTATTATATTAACTGTGGTCACCATGTAGTGTAAGAGATCATTAAAACTTATTCTTTCAGTCTGACTCATACTTTGTACCTTTAGATCAACATTTTCCCTTTCTCCATCCCTCATCCCACTTTCCCTAGCCTCTGGTAATCACCTTTCTATAAGACAGACTTTATTAGATTTCATACACAAATGAGATCATACAGTATTTATCTTTCTGTGCCTGGCATATTTCCCTTAGCATAACGTTCTCTGGTTCCATCCCTGTTGTAAATGAATTTCCTTTGTTAAGGCTGTGTACTATTCCATTGTGTAT
The DNA here is from genome assembly GCF_001698545.2 of Rhinopithecus bieti. Lineage (NCBI taxonomy): Eukaryota > Metazoa > Chordata > Mammalia > Primates > Cercopithecidae > Rhinopithecus > Rhinopithecus bieti. Next base: position 105,088 of record NW_016808044.1, read on the forward strand.
ATGTACCACATTTTCTTTATTCACTCATTCCTCATCGACACTTAGGTTGATTCCATGTCTTGGTATTATGAATAATGGTGAAATTGTACCAGCATTAAAAAGTTCAATTTTCTTGATTTTTCCGTATTTGCAAAGATATTTAAGTCAGCAGTAGCATGTAGAAAATTGCTAGTAATAATAGCTAATAATAATAGCTGTTATTTCTCTTTTCCTCTTTCTCTTCCACCTTAGTAAATAAAACCTGCCATAAAACCGTGATATGGAGAAACAAAATTACCAAGAATCTCACTAAAAAGGAAAATCTGGCTTATTTACCCCAGTGTAACTACTGAGGGCTTTAAACAACTTAAACTTCTCTGCAACAAATTTTGCTCAACCTATGCTTCCATCTGGCATTTCCTCTCCCTGCCCTGTGAAAGTGGCCCAGCCCCCAGAGCTTCTCAGGCCTCACCCCCAGGGTCCTGGGGCAGCACAGGGTCCTCCCTGGCCCAGGCGCCCGGTGGCCAAGAGCCTGCCCGCGAGCTCAGCGCTGCTCAACGGTCTCTGTCCTTGGCTGTGCCTCCTGCGCTCTGGTTGAGCCATGTTCCTTCTCCTTGCCTTCCTCTCTGCGCTTGGAAGGCTGCAAGCCCACGTAGGTAAGTCCACCGGAGCCTCCCCTTTCTTCTTCGGCTTTAGAGCGGGCCTGGGCTCTTCCTGGGAGCAGTTTCTTGTTATTCTGGGACCCTCCCCCGCTCCCTTTTGGCATCTCAAGCAGGTGCTTCCGGTGTGTCAGGGACACCTTTCCATGCCAGGCCAGGGGAAGCAAGGTCCTTAGCGGAGGAGCTGTTAGCGCTCTGCATCAGCGCCCATGGTCTCAGTGGCCCACACGCAGTGCGCCTTCCGGGATCTTCCCACTCGGTGAAGGATGGAGGTGGTGGAGTACTAATTGCCTTCAGCGAACGCCTCAGAGTCCTGAGGAAGCAAGCCTCACAGCGATTCTAAAAGGGAGCTAGAGGGGCCTGTAGAACAGCAATGTCTACTTTTTTTTTCTTTTTTTGTACCTTAGCCATTTTCAATGTGCTGTTAATTATGTAGTGAAATTTGTGGACTAGAGAGTGTGAGCACGTGTAAAAACGTTTACTTAAGATTTTAGGCGCCACCATGCAGTCAGGGATAAGAACCCATGCTTGACTGAAACGATTGTGGATGCAAAACAAAGACGAAAACAAACACATTTCCTTACTTCAGGTTCTGAAGGAATATTTCTGCATGTCACAGTTCCACGGAAGATTGTGTCAAATGACAGTGAAGTTTCAGAGAGGAAGGTAAATGATGAGGAATATTTATTCTATATTTAAAGTTTTATGGCAATTTTTATTTACCCTTATATTAAGTCAGATCATACGGAATTGTATTCATTGCCAAATCATATTTTGCCTGTGTTATTTTGTCTCCTGCCATGTTTTGATCCTCTTCTCCCCCATTTCTACTGCTTATTTTCCTGTCTTTTCTCTTCATCTCTTCCTAACACACTACTTGTTCACAATTTCCAAGAAATGTTCAGCAATCAAACTGGTAGGAAAAAGAAACCAATATAAAATATGCATGACCATGGTTTAGCCAACAAATTAACAAATTTTTTATTGTCCACTAAATGATGTAGAAATTGGTCATAAGCAAAATTTAGACATGGAAAATTTGATCCACAAGCATCAGTCTTAATGGCATGTAACCTACAAAGACATTTGTAAAAAGCGAAGAAAAAATAAGAATGTCACATTTGCCCTGTTATGATGCAAAATATTACAATAAGTAAAATTAACTGGAAAAGAAGTTGGAAAATTACTAACCTGCTAGATTAAAAAGTGATTAAACTGAAGGCCTTCAGTCTTGTATATTTGCTTGATTAAAATGCCTGAAATCGACGTAGTTAAAATGTTCTATTTTACAAACTGGAGGTTACAATATAGGGGTTTATATTTCTATGCAGTCAAAAGGTACACAATATATGTCAACTCTGAAAATGTTTCAGGTTGAAAGAGTGATTTTAAAATTATGAGTAAGGAAAAGATTAATTCATTAATTCTATTTTGGCACACAATATTGGGACTTACCATGGCTATGTTTTACTAGTGAACAATTGTAATAAATAAAATATATGTCAAATTGTGTTTAGGAATCACAATAAAATGAATACTTTCCTTTAGAGAGGTTGGAAAGGATTTTCATTTATCAATCTTATTTATCACATTATCCTCCTGAAGTGGAATTATTGATTATATATATTCATTTTAAAAGACAGAGGATTAAAAAATATTAATGGCATCAAATCTGTGTCAGCATGTAGAGTCTAATCTTTAATTTGTAACTCCAATTCCACTACAGTAAGCTGCTTTCTGTTGAAAAGTTACTTGCATAAGTTATTTTCTGCCAACACAATGGCTCATGACTGTAATCCCATCCCAACCCTTTGGGATCCCAAGGTGGGAGGATTGCTTGAGCCCAGGAGTTTGAGGCCAGCTTGGGCAAGTTGGTGAGACCCGATCTCTACAAAAATAACCTAACTGGGTGTGGTAGTGTGTGCCAGTAGTCCGAGGTGTTCTGGAGGCTGAGGCAGGAGTATCCCTTGAGCCCAGGGTTTGGAGGCTGCAGTCAGCTATGATTGTGTCACTGTACTCCAGCCTGGATGACAGAGGGAGACTTCATCTCTTAAAAACAAAAAACAAACAAAAAACCCCAACTATCTATCTATCTATCTATCTATCTATCTATCTATCTATCTTTCTGGTTTTTTTTCCCCTGATTTACTACTATTGCACGTTGTCATTGTATAATCACTGTAAACTTCAAATTTCTTCCTACTTGTCAAGAAGCATATAGCAACTACGCAGGGCTTGATGAAATAGTTTTACTATGAGAGACATGCAGTATTCAGTCCTTGTCTACACTTTTGGTATTATTTATATGGAATTCTTGAAGTTATATTTTATTGTATATGGTATTCTCTTCATGTTTTAAAAACTTTATTGAGTTATAATTGATATAAAAATTGCACATATCTAGTGTAGACATTTTGATGAGTTTGAATATATGCATACACCCATGATATCATGACCACAATCGATGTACTAAACATATCCATCACTTCCAAAAATGTCCTTGCATACTTTAATTTTGTATTTTGTGCTAAGAATGCTGAAGATGAGAAAGATCCTCTTAACATATTTTCAAGTGCACAATGATGTATCGTTAACTATAGGTACTATGTTATACAGCATATCTCTAGAACTTATTCATCTTTCATTACTGGAACTTTGTATTCATTGAGCAACAATTCCCCACTTCTCTCTTTCCCCAGACCCGTGGCAACCACTATTCTATTTTCTGCTTTTATGATTTTGACTATTTTATTTATTTGAGGTGGAGTTTCCCTCTGTTGCCCAGGCTGGAGTGCAGTGGTGTGATCTTGGCTCACTGCAACCTCCACCTCCCAGGCTCAAGCAGTTCTTGTGTTTCAGCCTCCTGAGTAGCTGGGATTACAGGTGCGTGCCACCACACCTGGATACTTTTGTATTTTTTTAGTAGAGATGGGGTTTCACCATGTTGGCCAAGCTGGTCTTGAACTCCTGAACTCAAGTGTTCTGCCAGACTCAGCCTCCCCAAGTGCCGGCATTACAGGCGTTAGCCACCACACCCACCTATTTTAGCTATTTTAGATTCCTCATATAAGTAAGTGGAATCATATAGTGTTTGTCATTCTGTGACCGTCTTAGTGTTCCAATATGTTTATATGCCACATTTTCTTTATGAGTTAATGTCATTGAACTTTTGGGTTGCTTCCAAACCATGAATATTGTGAGTAATGTTGGAATTAACATGGGGCTGCAGATATCTCTTCAAGGTCATGGCTTTAATTTTTTTTTGGATATGTAGCCAGATGTTACATTGCTGGATCACATGGTAGTTCTATTTTTAATTTTTTGTGGAACCTCCATACTGGTTTTCATAATGGCTGCACCATTCTCCATTCCCACCAATAGTGTACAAGAATTCCAACTTCTCCACATCTTTGCCAGTGCTTGTTATCTTTTGCTTTTGTTTGTGGGTATGGGTTTCTTTGTTTTTTTAATAAAACCCATTATAATAGCTGTGAGGTGATATCTCATTGTGGTTTTGATCCTGCATTTTTCTGATGATTAATGATATTGAGTACTGTTCCTTATACCTGATGGTCATTTGTATGTTTTCTTTGGACAGAAGTCTATTCAGGTCCTTTGCCCATTGTTTAATCAGGTTATTTGTTTTGTTTTGCTTTTGGCTGTTGAGTTGTAGAAGGTCCTTTTGACATTTTGGATATTAATTCTTTGTCATATAGATCGTTTGAAAATATATTCTTCTATTCCATAAAACAATGGCTTAAATTTTAGGATATTACAGGAACTATGAAGAAAGTTTCAAACCTTCTGTTTTATCTAAGTATACATATGGAAGCCGTAGTACCCATTGTTGGTTCAACACTGGGAAACAACTCTCCAGTTGGGGAGAGCTGACCTCAGTTAGGATGTGTTTGTTTCCTGCTATCAATGCCTTCTTATCAAAGACCATTGTGAACACACTAGCAATTGAACAAATGAGAATTATTACACATTGCAGTGAGGGAGAATGCACACCGTGGGGAGCCATGGAACATCTCTTTAGGAGGTTGTTAAAGCACTTATAAGACATTGGCGTGTTTTGGGAATTTGGGGGAAGTTTTAGGACTTGTGCCTTCCATCTGGTTTAGATGTGGTCCGGAAGTAGGCATAATACTATGATTGTGTATCTTAGTAAGTCTTATCTAGGGCACAGGAAGACCAGAAGATTCCTAAATCTGTCATTAGTTAAGAAGCAGCAGCCATTCACACTAGCCCAGTAAGGGTATATTCAATCTTTCTTTCTTTCTTTTTTTTTTTTTGACTTGGAAGGGCTTACATTTTGTTGGTGTTCACACACGATTATGAAGTAGTGTTGGTTTTGTCTTGATACATAATTGTCTCACAGTGGTCCTGTGTTACACTGATGTCCTTTTAAAGTGATTATATTCAACAGAAGAATTCCAAGGCTAGCTGATAGTACCAAGCCAACTCTTTAATGTTACTGGCTGCTCTCCCCTTTCTTATTCTTTATGTAATTAATTTATGTTATGCACATTATGTCTTACTCAGACTATAGCCAGAAGCAAGCATTGGAATCATAAATGTCTGCACAAGACAAATATATATATATTTTGTAGTGAATTAAGTTGTCATGGTAAGGTTGAGAAGAACTATCTATGCAGAATATCTATTCCAAATGACTGTTGTTTATAGATATTAATATAAATAGAAAATATAAGAATATATGTAACTGTATATTATGTATAAATTATGTATGATTGTGTATATTATATATATCAAGATGTATGTATATATTCCTTGACATGCATTTTACACACACAAACATGTCAATGATTATGTACACACATGAAGAAATACATAAATATATACACCAACATGTGTGTATGTATGTATATATTTTATTATTAATGTTTTATTAATAGTAAATAGTTTTAATTGCAAATTTTGTAACATATGTTTAAAATTTTACACTTTCATTTTAAGTACTCCTTGAGTCATATTCTATACTTTTTTATTCATTTTCAATATTTTAAAATGAATACTGTCATTCCTTTTTGGCTCAAGTATTTTGGGAAGAGGACATTTTGCCTTTAATTTCCAAAATAAATTTTTCTAGGTTTTCTTTTTTATACTAAAATAACATTTTACATTGATAAATAACACATATATCTCAATGAATTTTCACAAAGTAGACACACCTCCAAAATTAGCACTCGATTCAGAAATAGAACATAAGGAGCAAGTCACAAACTCTCTCCTGATTCCTTCTAGTTATTTTCCTGCTTATTTTGACTTATAAGGTCCTTGCTTATTATTGTTCAAAATTGAAAGTTACAGGCATATCTTGGAGATATTGCAGGTTTGGTTCTGACTTACACTTGGTTCTAGACTAATGTAAGTCACACAAACTTTTTGGTATCCCAGTGCATACCAAAGTTCTGTTTACACTATACTATAGTTTATTAAGTGTGCGATAGTGCTATGGCTAAAGATAACAATGTATAAACCTTAATTTAAAATACTTTATTACTAAAAAATGATAACTATCATCTCAATTTTCAGTGAGTTGTAATCATTTGCTGACAGATGCCCTTGCCTGATGTTGATGGCTGCTGACTGATCAGGGTGGTGGTTGAAGGTTGGGGTGGCTGTGGCAATTTCTTAAAATAAGACAATGATGAAGTTTGCTGCGTCGGTTCTTCCTTTCGTGAAAGATTTCTCTGTAGTATGCAATGATGTTTGATAGCATTTTACCCACAGTAGAACTTATTTTAAAATTGGACTCAATCTTCTCCAATCCTGCCACTGCTTTATCAACTAAGTTTATGTAATATTCTGAACCGTTTTTTTTTTTTTTTTTTTTTTTTGTAATTTTAACAGTATTCACAGCATCTTTACCAGGAGTAGATTCCATCTCAGGAAACCAACTTCTTTGCTCATCCATGAGAAGTAACTCCTCATCCATTCAAGTTTTATTATGAGATTGCAAAAATTCAGTCATATCTTCAGGCTCCACTCCTAATTCTAGTTCCCTTGCCATTTCTACCACATCTGTAGTTATTTTCTCCACTGAAGTCTTGAATCCCTCAAAGTCATTCATGAGGGCTGTAATTAACTTTTTCTGAGTTCCTGTTAGTGTTGATATCTTAACCTCTTCCCTTGAATCGTGAATGGTCTAAATGACATGTAGAATGGTGAATTCTTTCCATACTGTTTTCAATAGACTTTGCCCAGATCCAGTAGAGGAATCACTATTTGTGGCAGCTATATCCTTACAAAATGTATTTCTTAAGTAATAAGACTTTAAAGTCAAAATATCTCCTTGACTAGGCTGCAGAATGGATGCTGTGTTCGCAGGCAGGAAAACAGCATTAATTTCCTTGCACATCTCCATTAGAACTCTTGGGTGACCAGGTACATTGTCAATGAGCAGTAATATTTTGAAAGGAATCTTTTTTTCTGAGCAGTAGGTCTCAACAGTCAACTTCAAATATTTAGTAAACTATGTTATAAATAGTTATATTTTCATCCAGACTTTGTTGTTACATTTCTCATCACAGGCATAGTAGATTTAGTGTAATTCTTAACGGCCCTAGCATTATCAGAATGGTCACTGAGTATTGGCTTCAATTTAAAGTCACTAGCTGTGTAATAAGCATTAACAAGAGTCAGCCTGTCTTTTAAAGCAAGACATTAACTTGGGGTGAATGATAGTTCTGTTTTTACTTTTTTTGATGTTTGACCCAGCAATCTCACTAATGGGTATCTACCCAAAGGAATATAGATCATATAAAAAAGACACTTGCACTTGTGTATATATTGCAGCACTATTCACCATAACAAAGTCATGGAACCAATCTAAATGTCCACCAACAGTTCACTGGATAAAGAAAATGTGGTATATATACACCATGGAATATTATGCAGCCATAAAAAGAAGAAAGTACAGAATCTTTCAATTTACCACTGTGCTTATGGATGCACAGCCTCGCTGACTATCAGGTCTCACATGTTTGTTTCAATTAATGAATCTATATTTACACATCATCACTCAAATTTTCATAGTGTACCTTAGGGTTCTCTCCTAGTGCTGTGTGCCATGTGGGTTTGAACAAATGTGTAATTACAAATGCCCACTAATAGTATCATACAGAATAGGTTCACTGTTCTAAAATTCCTTTGTGCTCTACCTAATCATCCCTCCCCACCAACCAAATCCTTGACATTTACTTATTCTTTTACAGTCTCTATAGTTTTGCCTTTTCCAGAGTGTGTTATAATTGGAATCTTGAAGTATGTAGCCTTTTCAGATGGCTTTTCTTTCCACTTAGTGTGTGTTTAAGATTCCTTTATGTCTTTTATTGGTTTGATAGCTCATTTCTTTCTATCACTGAATAATAATCTATTGTCTGGCTGTACCAAAGTTTATTTAGCCATTTACCTACCAAAGAATGTGTTGGCTGCTTCTAAGATTTGGCAGCTATGAATTAAGCCGCCATAAGTATTTCTACATAGGTACTTGTATGGACATAAGTTTTCAGCTCTTTTCAGTAAATACCAAGGAACACAATTGCTGGATTATATGGTAAGAGTATGTGTAGTATTGTAAGCAACTGCCAGCTTATCCTCCAAAGTTGATCTATTATTTTGCATTTCTACCAACGAGGAATAAGAGTTCCTGCGGCTCCTCATCTTTACTTCAATAGGGGTTGTCAGTGTTTGGGTTTTGACTATTCAAATCAATGTGTAATAGTATTTTATTTTTAATTTGCAATTCCTTAATAATATATAAGGGTTAATTTTTTTAGAGCAGTATTAGGTTCAGAGAAAAGTTGAGAAGAAAGTACAGAATCTTTCAATATACCACTGTCCTTATGGATGCATGGCCTCCCTGACTATCAGGTCTCATGTTTGTTTGACATATGTCTTATTTGCTTGACATATATCTTATTTGATGAGATGTCTGTTTGTTTAGGTTTTTGTTTCTTTTTAAAGTCTGGCTGTTCATTTTATTATTGTTGAGTTTTAGGAGTTGTTTACATATTTTGATCCTTTATCATATAGGCCTTTTGCAAATATTTTCTTTTAATCTGTGGTTTATCTCTTCATACACTTGACAATGTCTTTCACAGAGAAGAAATTTTTAGTTTTAATTAAATCCAGTTTATCAATTATTTATTCACGGATCATGCCTCTGGGGTTGTACTAAAAAGTCACTGCCATAGCTAAGGTCACTTAGATTTACTCCTATGTTCTTTGCTTCAAGTAGTTTTATAGTTATGTATTTTACATTTTGGTCTGTTATTAATTTTAAGTCAATTTTGGTCAACTATTATGTTCTGTGTCTAGATTTATTTATTTTTTTTATGTTTGAATATCCAGTTGTCCCAACACCATTCGTTGAAAAGACTATCTTTATTTCATTGTATTTCCTATGCCATTTTGTCAAAGGTAGTTTATTTATATAGATCAATTTCTGTGCTCTTTGTTCTGTTCCGTTATTCTATTTGTTTATCCTTTAGCCAATACCACATTCTCCTAATTACTGTAGCTTTATAGTTCAGTCTTGACATCAGGTAGTGTCAGTCCTCCAACTTTGTATTTCTCTTTTAGTATTGTGTTGTGTTGCCTGTTCTTGGTCTTTTGCCTCTCCATATAAACCGTAGAATTTGTTTGTCGATATTTGCAAAATAACTAAATGGGATTGTGATGGGAGCTATCTTGAATCTATCTTGAATCTATTAATCAAGTTGGAAATAACTGATGTCTTAATGATATTTAGTGTTGCTATCCATAACATGGAATATTTCACTTAGTTCTTAATTTTTTTTCTATCAGTTTTGTTGTTTTTCTCACATAGATCTTGTATATATTTTGCTAGATTTGTATCTTAAGTATTTTGAGTTATGGATGCTAATGTAAATGTCATTGTTTTTACTTCATATTCCCTTCCTTCATGGCTGGTATGTAGGAAAGCAATTGACTTTTGTATGTTTACCTTCTATCCTGTGACCTTGCTATAATTGTATTTTAGTTCCAGAAGGGTTAGTCATCAATTCTCTCAGAATTTCTACATAGACAATCTTTTTGTCTATGAACAAAGACAGTTTCATTTCTTTTTTTCCCAATCGACTATACCTTTTCTTATTGCATTGGCTGGGACTGGTAGTGTGATGTTGAAAGGAGTGGCTATCTGTGCCTTGTTCCTGATCGTAGCATAAAAGGTCTAGTTTTCAAAACCTATGTATGATGTTAGCCTTAGATTTTTTAAAATAGATATTCATTATCAAGGGGAGAATGTGGCCTGCTATTCTTAGTTTGCTGAAAAGTTTTATCATCATCATTATTATTACTCAAAGTGGGTGTTGGCCAGGCACAGTGACTCACGCTTATAATCCTAGCACTTTGGGAGGCCGAGGCAGGTGAATCACCTGAGGTTAGGAGTTCGAGACCAGCTTGGCCCACATGGCAAAACCTGGTCTCTACTAAATATATGAAAATTAGCGGGATGTGGTGGCACATGCCCGTGATCCCAGCTACTCGGGAGTCTGAGGAAGGAGAATCACTTGAACCTAAGCTGAGATCACACCACTGCACTCCAGCCTGGGCAGCAGAGCAAGACTCCATCTCAAAAAAAGAAAAAAAAAAAAAGAATAAGAAATGGGTGTTGGATTTTTTTCGTTTTTCTTTTCTTTTTTTCTTTTTGAGACAGAGTCTTGCTCTCTCACCCAGGCTGGAGTGCCGTGGCGTGATCCTAGCTCACTGCAACTGCCGCCTCCTGGGTTCAAGCGATTCTCCTGCCTCAGCCTCCTGAGTAGCTGGGATTACAGGCACTCACCACCACGCCTGGCTAATTTTGTATTTTTAGTAGAGACGGGGTTTCGCCATGTTGGCCAGGCTGGTCTCAAACTCCTGACCTCTGGTGATCCACCCACCTCGGCCTCCCAAAGTTCTAGAATTATGTGCGTGAGCCACTGAGCCGGGCTGGATTTTTTCAAATGCCTTTTCCACATCTATTGAAATGATCTTGTGATTCTTTTCCTTTAGACAATGTGATGATTGCATCAACTGATTTTCAAGTGTTGAGTTACCTTTGCACACCTAGGATAAACTTCACTTGGTTGTAATGTATAAAAAATAAAATAATTTGTATAAAATATGTAAATAGTTTGTATAAAGTAATGTATCAAAATAATTATTTTTATACATTGTTGAATAAGATTTGCTAATATTTTGTTGAGGATTTTTCATCTGGCTTTATAGAAAAGAAGTATTCCCTGTGCTTCTATCTCTTGAAAGAGATTGTAGAAAATTAATATAAATTGTTTCTTAAATGTTTAGTAGAATTTACCAGTGAATCCATCTAGGCCCGGTGCTTCCTGTTGTAGGAGGTTAATTATCGATTCAATGTCTTTAATAGATGCATTTCAATGGCTTTATATATGTATATACACACACATCCATTTATTTATGTCTTTGTTAATTTCACTAATCATTTTCTGAAGGTTTTAGATGCAGATATTACTCATATATTTTATAACTTTTAAAAAATATTTCATGTTTTGATGCTTGTGTAAATTCCATTTTTGTTGCATATTCCTGTTATCCATTGTTGTTATGTAGAACTAAATTACATTTTAAATATTGAGCTTCCATCTTCATATTACTAAATTCACCCATTAATTCTAGTAGCTTTTTTCATATATTACTGAGAATTTTTTCTGTGTATTATCATGTATTTTGAAGATTTAAAAATTTGTTTTTTTTTTCTTAATTCTGCCTACTAGTTATTCCTTTTCCTTGTAGTACTGCACTGACTAGAACCTCCAGTACAATACTCAATAAAAAGTGTGAAATAAATTGTCAATAAATATTTATTTCTTGAGATTTCAGAGAGGATGCATTCAATTATTCACCGTTAAGTCTGACGTTATCTGTAGATTTTGTTCAATGCCTTTTAACAATTTAAGAAAGTTTTCATCTGTTCTTGGTTATTTCTTGCTAATACAAATATTTAAATTTGTAAATTTTTAAAAGCACTGTTAAAGAAAGGTCTGTAAAGTTTCTTTTAATCACAGTTTTTATTTTTCTGCAGGCCACAAAGTTTTATAGGTTATGACTTTATCATTATTTGTTTAAAATTATTTCTAAATTCTCAAAATTGCTTCTTTGACTTAGGGAATATTTAGAAGTGAGTTATTTAGTATCTAAAAACTTGAGAAATTGTCTAGATATTTCTCATACTGATTTATATTTTAATTTTATCAGATCCAAATAAATAACTTGCTTTCAGTGACTTAAATATTTTTAGAGTATTGAGGCTTGGGCTAAAATAAGGTATATCTTAATCATTGTTCTTTGTGGATTTCAAAAATGTGTTTATTTCATCTTGGTGGATTGCGTGGTCTATAAATGTAAATTATTTCAAGTTGATGGATAGTGTTTAATCTTCTGTGTCCTTGCTAATTTTCTGTCACTAATGCTATTTCTGTGGATAACTGCTCTCAGTTTGAGAAACAGTTTTTGACTTGCTAATGAGCCTTAATAAGACTGAATGCTTAATCAGGGCACCAGGTTACCCTGGTAGCGAATGCACAACAGGATTTCACCATCAGATGGAAGGTGTATAAACATGACTGGAAGGCTTTTGAATGTGCCTGAAGGCAGTATTAAGTTACATGATGAAGTGGCCCAAATGCCTACAGTCTCAATTCCTATTTGTATTAGTCTGTTCTCACACTGCTATAAAGAAATCACTGAGACTGGGTAAGTTTTAAAGAAAAGAGGTTTAATTGGCTCACAGTTGGGCAGGTTGTACAGGAAGTATGGCTAGGGAGGCCTCAGGAAACATTCAATCATGGTGGAAGGGAAAGGGGAAGTAGGCATGCTTTACATGGCAGGAGCAGGAGGAAGAGAGAGGAGGAGGAGATGCTGCTCACTTTTAAACAACCAAATCTCATGATAATTATCACAAGAACAGCACTGAAAGGGAAATCTGCCTTTCTGATCTAATCACCTCCCACCAGGCCCCACCTCCAACATCAGAGATTACAATTTGATACGAGATTTGAGTGGGGACACAGATCCAAACCGCATCACTGCTGCACTATCTTCTGTCTTCCAGCCCAAATGTGGCAGGGGCCAGGTGGTGGCACTTTGCTCTCAGTAAAGCGTTTAAATCTCCATTTATAGTTAATTGTTTCCTCCACATTTCAGTTTTTCATGCATTTTACAGCTTTATGCACATTTGGATTTATATTGCCTTCTTGATGAATTGACACTTTTATCATTATGAAATGTTTCTGCTTATTCCTAATATTATTTATTATTATCATGAAGTTTGCCTTCTTAGTGTTTAATGTACACATTTAATTTATTTATGATTAGCATTTGGATGATATATTTCTCTTTGTTCTCTTAATCAACCCATGTCTCTGTAGGCATATAATTGGGTCTTGGTTTTTTATCCAATCTCACATTATCTGTCTTTTAGAAAAATGTATTGTACAATAGCATACATAAGATAAAATTTACCACCGTAACTTTTTTTTAAGTATACAATTCAATGCTGTTAATTAAATTCACACTGTTATGCAACAAATCTCTAGAATTGTTTTATATTGGAAAACTGAATCTGTATACCCGTTAAATACTAATTTCTTTGATGGCCTTCCCCAGCCCTTTCCAACCATCTTTCCACTTTTTGTTTCCATGCTTTTGACTACATTAGATATTTTATATGAGTGCAGACATACATGATGTATTTCATGTCTGGCTTATTTCAGTTAGCATAGTGTCCTCAAGATTCAACCTTGTTTTAGCATGTAATAGCATTTCCTTCTTTTTTAATGCTGCATAATATTCTATTGCATATTCCACATTTTATTCATCTATTCACCTAGATGGGCATTTGGGTTGCTTCCACCTCTTGGCTATTGTTAATTATGACACAAAGAATATTGGTGTGCAGATAACCTCTTCAAGATTCTGCTCTGAATTGCTTTGGATGCATACCCAACAGTGGGGTTTTTAAATCATATAATAATTCTATATTTTATATGATTCTATTTTTATGTGATTTTTTGAATGAACTTCTCTACTATTTTTTGTAATGGCTGCATCATTTTAAATTTCCACCAACCCCACGTACACACCAACATTTGCTGTTTCTTGTTCTTTTGATAGAAGCCATTCTATAGTGTTTGAGGTTTTGATTTGCATTACTCTTATGATTCTACAGGTGACCATGTCTCATGTAATAGACTGGAAGTCACAGTTCCACCTTTACTGGAACTGCCCTGAATCCAGATGAGAACTTTGGGGTCATTTCAGCCATACTCTTTTGTGCCTTCTTGACCTTCAATCTCTTGCAAAATCCTTCTTCTGTTCTAAGATTTTTAAAATATACCTGTTATTTTCCATCTGTATATCTTCTTTGGTAAGATTCGAAAATTTTGTTCATTTTAAATTGGGTTGTTTCTTATTTTGAGTTTCAAAAGCTTTTATATACTCTAGTTAAGTATTTTATAAGATGTGTGATTGGCAAATATTTTTCCCTGTCTATAGCTTTTTTTTTCAGTCTTTTAACAATGTCTTTCTTTGAGCTAATTTTTTTCACTTAAATGAAGTCCAACTTATTATTTTTCTCTTGTATGGATTATGCTTTTGCTCTCATATCTAAAAACTCATCACCAACACCAGGAATACAGAGGTTTTTCTCCTGTGTTTCATTGTAGATATTTTGTGGTTTTATGTATTACCTTTAAGTCTATGATTTCTTTCCACAGTTGTGCAAGGTGTGATGTCTGTATTGAGATTCATCTTTTGCCTATGGACAAATTGTTCTATCACCATCAATTGAAATGACGACCATTTCTTATGAAATGACGACCCTTTCTCCATTGAATTGCCTTTGAAGCTTTTTCAAAAATCAGTTGAAGGTCTATTTCTGGGCTTTTTTTTCTGTTCCATTTGTCTGTATGTCCATTTTGTTTTGCCAATATCATTCTGTCTTCTTTATGGTAGCTTTAGAGGGAAATGTTGAAATTAGATAAGGCAATTTCTCCATCTTGGTTCTTTCTTCTCAAAATTTTGATGGGTATTTTATGTGCTTCACCACAGACATACATTATTTTATTGTGCTTTACTTCATTGCAATTCACACCTGTGCCAAGCAAGTTACCTGTGCCACTTGTACAACAGCAAGTGCTCGTTTTGTCTCTGCGTTTGCATTTTTTAGCAATAAAGCATTTTTTAAAGTAAGGTTGAATATTTTTAGACATAATTTGCTTTACATATTCAATGAACTATAATATAGTGTAAATGTAACTTTTATATGCACTGAGAAACCAAAAAATATGTATCACTTGCTTCATTGAAATATTTGCTTTATTGCAATGGTTTGGAAATAAGCCTGCAGCATCTCTGAGCTCTGTGTTTTAAAATCTTTATATGACCCTTGATGAGCACATTAAATGATAATACTTATGTGTTCAATTTTGAAGTAGTAGTTTTAACTATTAATATTTCTTTCACTTTGTTATCTTTATTTTTGCCTTCTTAAATTCTTACTAGTTGATATTGGAAGTCCTGGAAATAGCTTCTCTGTTTCTTATTTATTCTTTCAGATCTTCCACTTTTAAAATGCTTTTGTGTTTAATTCACAGAAACTTTCTTAGCTTTGATGTTCAACCTCACTAATTAATCCTTCAGATATAGCCAGACTCTTATTCAGGATAATGATTTACTTAAGAATCAACAGTTACATGATCATTTATATGATCTATAATTGATTCATTTTTTACAATTTTCTGTCTTTTCTTCACTAAGAACTCTCTGCTCTTCACCACGTGCTAACATTGTCACACAGTGGTAAAGCACATTGCTTCTCTCCCGGACTCCTACACTCATTCAGTGTGTCGTCTTTGGAGAGTTACTCAATCTCTTTTTCTTGAAATGAAAAATAACTTTTCTGAGGATAAAAATGTTACAAAAAACATACAAAATGCTTTGGACAATGCTAGGCATTTGATAAGCCCTCATTAAGCATTAGAAAATTATAGAATTAGTTTCTTATTATATTCAATCCCTACTCCTTGTAATACCTATTTTTATTTTTCTAAAGATATTAAATATACTTATATTAAGGTCCTGTTTTATTCACACATGATGCGTTTTGTATATGTGTTCTCTCCAAATCTCATGTTGAAACGTGGTCCTCAGTGTTGGAGGTGAGGTGCAGTGGGAGGTGTTTGGGTCATAGGGGTGGATCCCTCATGGCTTGGTGCTGTCCTTGCAATGGTGAGTGAGTTCTTCTGGGATCTGGTCATGTAAAAGTGTGTGGCACTTCCCCCCGACCCCCACTCTCCTTCTTGCTTTTGCTTTCGCCATGTGTAAGTTCCTGCTTCACCTTCTGCCATGAGTTTAAAAAAAACTCCCTAGGCCTAGCCAGAAGCCAAGCAGATGCTGGTCTCATGCTTGCAGAGCCTGCAGAACGATGGGCCAACTAAACCTCTTTTGTAAATAAATTACCCAGTCTCAGGTAGTTCTTTATAGGAACACGAGAACAGCCTAATACAACACACTTCATGGTTTTCTCAGGAGTAATTTGAGAAATCACTCCTTTTGTTTGTTGAATTCGTTATTGTCCCTTCTTGGTGTAGATACCTCGGAAGTTAGATTTTTATTGTGACTTGCCATGGAGTGGAGATTGTGTCAGACCTTTTGTTACCTCTGTTTTGCATTCAATCTGGGAGAATGCATTGAATTTACCGTAGTAGCTTACGTTAGTTTTAGGGGAATAATGGATGAGATTTGCCTCCAGTCTGGGTGATGAGCAGATAGTCTTCTGAGCCTGTGTGCTCTGTTTTCTTTCTGCCATTTCCAGTCATAGGCAGTATTGCCCTGTTTCTCTCTACCCAGTTCACAGACTGTTCCAGCTTAAAATCAGAGATCTCTCTTGACATTGGTTTGCCGTGGGACAGAAATGGTGGGTTTAGTAGGATAGACCTCTGCCTGCATCTGTAGACATAGGCCAGTTACGGTCCCTGTAGAATTTCATGGCATCACCTGCTGTTTCTGGATGCCATGACAATAGGATCATGAGCATTGCTAGTACCCAATTTGTGATAGTTTAGAACTCTTATCCCTGGAGGTGTGGCCTTCCTCACTGGCTTCTTGTCTGCTTTCAGTCTCTTAGCTCTTTTTCCTCAGTTTTACATGTTGAGAGAGAAATGCTAAATGTTTCTGAATAGGTATGACTGCATATACGTATGTATAAAAAATTTATTAGTGGTTCATTATATTTTGTGTGACATGTAAGCCTACAGTCATGTCTAATTTATCTTGACTAAAAATGCATGCTTTTTTCTAAATAGAAGCAATTAATATAGTGTTAATAATGCTAGAGTTTTTTATATATATATATATGTATATACTAAAATGTACTCTTCATTTTTATTTTATTTCATTTTATTTTTATTTCCATAGGTTTTTGGGGAGCAGGTGGTATTTGGTTACATGAGTAAGTTCTTTAGTGGTGATTTGTGAGATTTTGATGCACCCATCACCCAAGCAGCATACACTGAACCCAATTAATAGCCTTTTGTCCTTCACTTCCTTCCTACCCTTTTCCCCTGAGTCCCCAAATTCCATTGTGTCATTCTTACGCCTTTGCATCCATAGCTTAGCTCCCACTTATGAGTGAGAACATACGATGTTTGGTTTTCCATTCCGAAACTCAGCCAGGTCACTGCAAATACCATTCATTCCTTTCTTTTTATGGCTGAGTAGTATTCCATCATGTATATATACCACAATTTCCCTTCACTTTTATTTTAAAAAGTCACCCCTGCACATTAAATTGCTCACATTGTTCCTGAATTTATTAAGATGCTAAATTCTTACTATTTAGAATAATAAATTCTAAAGACGATGTTCATTTTAATAGATAGAGTGACTCATTTTATTAACTTGGGCGAATATTGTTTTATTTTATATATTTCTGATTTCCTTCATAATCTTTACTGATGTGTTTTATTTTAGATGATTTACATCATTACAATTGATGGACAACCTTATACTCTACATCTCAGAAAACAGTAAGATGTGATTTTTTTTTCATTAAGGAAAAGGGAAAACCTGTAAGTTTAGATTTTACAGCCTTAAAGTTTTTGTGCAGTATTTAAATTCAGGAATGCTGTATAAAGTAGACTTGTTTTATCAGTTGACTTCCCAATTTAGGATTCATTAGGTCTTGAATATCAGATCTGTAGAGCTCTTTCATTTTAATTTTTGCTTGGTATTCTCAAATTATGAAATAAATTACATACTTGTAAAATCTCTGATTGCATGTAAGCCATTGAACCCAAGAACTGCAAGTTATATATTAAGTATATCTGGTGTGAAGTCAAATATAGTTACACGTCAAGTGATTATTGGTGGGAAATTCAACTAGTAACACAGTTTTTATGATGTGCTAATTACATGTGTGTCGATTTTTAACAAGTTTATACAGCTACTTTACATGTAAAATTCTCTAAAGTATAAAATTCAATAATTTTATGACTTTATGCACTATTGCCACCATCAAATATAAATCAGTTTTAGAACATTCTTTCCCCACATAAGAGCCCTCATGTTTTTTCAGTTAGTCTTTGTTCTCAGTCACAACTCTAGGCAACAATCTACTGTTTGTATCTTGATTTATATTTTCTGAAAATTTTATAAAGATAAGTTAAGTAGCCTCTTTTCTGTCTGCATCTTCAAACATATATATTTATAGCAACTGTCCCTTGTCTGCCTGCTTCCTTGTAATTGAACAAGGCTAGACCAAATTATTCTAACTTAATTCATGACTACCCTACTTAATTCACATTTACTTTTCTTCCTGTACAGCTGCACAAAAGTGTTTTCTGATAGAATCATCAGTGGTCCTCATGTTTTTGAATGCCCTGTTTGTGTTTTAGTTTTAATTTTTCTTAACCAGTTGGCAGCATTGATCATAGTTGACTGGTGTCTCCTCCATAAAATACTGTCTCCATTTGACTTCCAGAATACCACAGACTCCTGGTCCTGATTTTACCCATTGTGGGTACTTCAGTGCTCTCTCTTTCTCTCTGTCCCTCCTTTCTCTATCTTTTTTTTTTTTTAAATTCTTTCTCATCTCTCAAATCTTAAAGTACTCCATGGTACTGTTTCTGCATTCTGTTTTTTTATTTTTCTCTAGCTATATTCAATCACCTGGTTGTCTAATTCTTGTGACTTTAAATGCCATCTACATGTTGGTTGCTCCCAAATTAACATCTCTACCTTATTCCTCTTCAATAAACACCATATTCACTTACCTGAGTACTTAGTTGATAACCAAGTATTTACTAGAATCCTCATAGGTAACATGTCTAAATGGAATTCTGACTTTCTTCTCAAATTTGTCTTTCCCACAGTCATGTCAGGAATTGGCAAATATACCAGTTTTCAGGGAAAAAAAACATTTAAAAGTTGGAATCATACTTGACATCTTTCTGTCATTTTCCCCTATTTCCAGTGGATTATAAACCTATATATTCAAAATATATCTATATCTATATCTAAGCCCTACAAAATATATCCAGAATTAGACCTCCCCCATTGATGCTATCTTAGTTCAAAGCACTATCATGTCTTACATCTAAATGGTTTCCCTGCTTCTTCTGCTTATTTGTACTGCAGATTCTTGTCAACACAGCACTGATTTTATTAAAACATTGGTCTGATGCTGTCTTTATCTGCTGAAACCCTCCAATGCTTCTCACCTCTGTTACACCATCTCTTACTATAGTCTCTCTTCATCACTCCACACTCCAGTCATATTGCCCCCTAGTTGTTCCTTGTTTGTACGAAGCATATTTCTGCTTGAGGGTCATTGCGTTTTCTATTAATTCTGTCTAGAATAACACTTCTGTGAAAATCCATGTGGTTTATTCCTCAGGTATTTAATCATCTATTCAGAGAGATTTTCCATGCCATCTTATCTACATTTTGTAACCACCCTCCCCAGGCCTTATCTATTATCATCTAATTACTAATACTATGTGCCCCTGGCTGTCACAAAGACTAAGGCTTTTTGTCTCTTGTATATTGCTGAATCCCAGCACCTACCTGAGGGTCTGTCAGATAGTGAACACTCAGTACAGTTGTTGAACGTCATCATACACATCCATATGCACATATATCTGATGCAGAGGAGTCCCAGACTCTGTCCCAGTTCTGAGGAAGTCTAAACTCCTTGATTCACCACTTCTATGAATTTCAAGTGTTATACCTCATACCTCACTAGAGTCACTCTAATTAAATCATGCAATTATATAAGCTAATTAAATCATGCAATTATATAAACCTAATTAAATCATGTTATATAAAATGTAATATTTGTTTTTAACATTTATATTAAAATTATGACTCAAACTTTTTTATTATTTCTTGCTTTTTTTTTAGATCATTCTTACCTCAGAACTTTTTGGTTTATACATATAACGAAGCTGGATCTTTGCATTCTGAGTCTCCATATTTTATGGTAAAGTAAGATACCTTATGTTTTTTGTTAAAGTGGATATATTATTACCATTGGATTGTGTTTCATGTTGACAGTTTAATACAAATGTTTTATCCTTACTGACGTGTTACTGACTTTTGTACATAGAAATGGCATGTGATAGAGATGAAACCCAGGTACAAGAGAATATTCACAGAGGCCTAGGTGGTGCAAAGTAAAGAGAGTTGTCACAAATCTTTTTTTTTCTGAAAATATGCATTAATAATTCTACATGATTCATGATCATATTAAATCTTTTAATATTTTGAATCTTCTGACATGTTTGACAATACATTTTTTATTCACAACAAATTTATATACTTGCCTTTCTATACTGTTTTTCAGATGCATTGCCATTACCAAGGATATGCTGCCGAATTTCCAAATTCATTTGTGTCACTCAGTATATGTTCTGGTCTCAGGTAATAGCACCTTATAAGAAATCTATAGATGGAGAATTTAAGATATACTTTAAAACAAAGTTTAGTGACTAGCAGACGCAAATCATGAAAGTTTAAGGGAAATCAAAATGGAAAGTTTTCTTTATAACAGCTTTTTTCTATTTATATTAATGTTAATACTTAGACCTAAGGGCCTACTCCCATGAAATCAGTCAAGGGATATCATGGAAAATGGAATAGTTTCATGAAAAAAAACTTTAAAATATCTCCTTAAGTGTGATTGTTGTATTCTGCATCTGTTTTCTCAAATAGTTATGGAAAATGGCATTAATTAGTTATATAAATATAATAGGAAAATATAGTATGTTCTCATCTTAGTACCAGATATAAAACAACTAATTAAGAAGATCCCTCAGGAATAAAGGATAGGGAAAAGTGATTTTTGTTACTGATTCTGGGAGACTCACTTATGATACGTTCATCAGGAAAAGAAGGATCCAGAGCAGAGAAAACATGTTCTCTCTAACTTTCCTTTGGTTTCAATTGCCTGATTTCCAGAATTTGTTCACATCAACTCAGAAACTTGGCATTCTCTGAATGTGTTTTTTATGGATAATAACCTATTTAGATATATAATCTACATACATGCTGTTCCTTATCAAACCTTTGTAAGAACAGGAACATTATTCCTGGGATTCTCAACAAATATGTTTTTTTTGTGGCAAATTTGGCCTTAATTAATATGATTGCCTTACAAAAATATTCTTCATTGCATTTAGATCTTTAAAATGTAAGCAAAAGGAAGCCAAATATGGTGGCTCTTACTAATGATAAACTGCCCCCCCCCAAAAAAATGGAAAAAGAAAATGGGCTTAAAATGTGTTCTTTAGTATAGTTATTTTACTTCTTAGGCCATTTCAGATCATCATTTTGATGGGATCATTTGTGGGATTTTTATAACTGTTTTCTTATGCTTTCTAAATTTTCAGGGGATTTCTCCAGTTTGAAAATGTCAGTTATGGAATTGAACCATTAGAATCTTCAGCAAGATTTGAGCATATAATTTATCAAATGAAAAATAATGATCCAAATGTATCAATTTTAGCAGAAAATTACAGTCATATTTGGCAGAAAGACCAGTCCTACAAAGTTCCTTTAAACTCACAGGTGACTGTCATCATTCTGATGTTATGACATACTAGAAAATTGCCTGTGTAGTCTTCTTTTAAATCATGAAAGGAATTTAGTTAGCTACTGAGTAGGAATATTAAATTTTATATAGTTTTCTACCTTTAAATAAAACATTGAAAATTCATCTAAAATACTTGGAAACTTACATATTTCAAGCTTAATATTTTATGATGTATTACGTAACACTAATTTTTATATTTTTTTCAAGCCAAATGGATACTATTGAAAACGTTTAGAAATGCAGAAAGAACAGTCACTGTTATTCCAGTACCTTGGTAAAATTACTTTTAATATTTTGATACCTATCTTACATACTATCTGAACATATCTTTCTGAAATACACAGCCATTTGCATGTTGCTCAATGCTTTTAATTTGCTGCTAGACTAGGTATAGAATTCTTGCTTGACAGTTTCTTTCTTTCAGCACTTCGAATATTTCAATCCATCACCATGTGGCCTCTGTTTTTTTCTGATAAAAATATTCTATTATTCTTATTGAAAATTCCTTGGACAAAATGAGTTGCTTCTCTTTTGTTTCTTTCGAGATTCTTTCTTTGCCTCTGTCTTATGGCAGTGTGCTTATCATGTGTCTATGAATGGATCTCTTTGTGTTTACCATACTTGGAGCTCAAAGCACTTCTTGGGTCTGTACTAGATGTGTTTTGAAATTAAATTAGCTTGTGTGAATCCTGAAAAAAAAAAAATTCCGTGAAGCTGTGAAACCAACTATCTGTATGGTTCCTAGAGACTTGACACTTTTTTGCTACTTTAAAATTTGTCTCGATTTTGTATTTCATTACTGCCAAAAGTATTTACTGAGATAAATAAAAAGGCATTCTTCTCAGGTTTCTGGTTTCAGGTGAGATATGAAAAGCTGGAAACAGCATTGCTTCCACATATACAGCAGAGTAAAATTTAGACCAACTGCACATTAATGATTTTTATGGAATACATCAAAAACCTGAGATTGCAGATTAAACCATTAACAAATATGTGGAGAAAAAAAGTGCCTATAGGTTGTGATGGGAACCAAATGTATAAAAAACAGAGTTTTTCTTTTTCCTTTTTTTTGTCACCACAATTAATTTGGTATCAGTACAAAATAACCTGCTACAACTATAAGATGTTCTTTGTAAGCCTCATGATAACCATGAAGCAACATTTTTAACAGACCCACTAAAAGTGGAAAGCAAGAAATCAAAACATACTTGATAGAGAAAAAATCACTTAACCACAAAGGAAGATAGCAAGAAATGAAAAAAAAAAAAAAAAAAAA
>NW_016808044.1:128381-169569 GCF_001698545.2 Rhinopithecus bieti
AAAAAAAAAAAAAAAAAAAAAAAAAAAAAAGAAGAAGAAGTTTATACAAAACAACTAGAAAACAAATAAGAATATGGTAATACCAACTTCTTACCCATAAATAATTACCTTGACTGTAAATGAATTATTCTGTCCAACTAAAAGAAATAATGTGGCTTAATTAGTGAAAAAAAAATAGGAGGGAGGAGAGCAGAGATGGCCAACTAGACACAGCCAGGAAGGTTATCTCCCACTGGAAAACAAGACAAAGAAGACCAACACATTCTGAGCAGATCTTTGGAAGGAAGAATTTGAGGGTGGGTCGAGGGAGGATGTAGACCCTGTGCTGAATGGGGAGGAAGCTGGGAACCCTGCACAGGGCTGTTAAGCACCAGGACTCATCCCTGGCTTCCAGTAGCTCCTGGGGAAGAGGTGAGTTAAATGTTAGAGGAGTAGCCCACTCTCACTATAAAAACTTTCAGAATTC
The DNA here is from genome assembly GCF_001698545.2 of Rhinopithecus bieti. NCBI lineage: Eukaryota > Metazoa > Chordata > Mammalia > Primates > Cercopithecidae > Rhinopithecus > Rhinopithecus bieti. The sequence continues at coordinate 128,848 of NW_016808044.1, forward strand.
TAGCTGCAGGAGATCCCATGACCCCCACAGACACTTGATCTGGCAGGGAGACCTGCTTGGAGAAGTGGCAGGGACAGGACCCCAGCCTGTGCAGAACCCAGGGAGTTTGATTCAGGAAGAGCTGCAGTGGATTAAAGCCAGGAGTGCTCATACCCCAAGGCTCCCCACACTCCTCTACGTGGCTTTGGCTTTTGTTGATTGTTGGACCTGGACAAAACAGGGCTGCCTTGCCTGGGGGGACAAGGCCATTCTGATCTGAGCACCCCACTGTCTGACGTATTCTTCTGGGGTTCCTCCCTGGCTACATTCATTTGCAGCACAACCTCAGCTGCCCAACCTGAATGCCTCCCTGTTGCTGCTACCATAGCTCCTTCACCAGCAGACCCTACCTAACCATTGGAGAAATTTAGCAGATGGACTCTTGCCAACACACATGTGCCAATAGCCTCTCCCACCACTTTGTTGGTGCACACTCACCCATAGCCTCCCCCATTATTTTTCTGGTATGTGTGCATGCACCTTGCTGTTGCAGCCTCATCCCTGCCGGTACATGTACACGTGCAGACTCCATAGAGCTACCACTGCTGGAACACACCTGGATGCGTGGACTCCAGCATGTCTCCCTGTTGCTGCTGCCATGCGTGCATGCATGGAAGCCAACATGCCGCTACCACCACCACATGTACATGCATGCAGACCCCGCTGCACCGCCAGTCAGCCACTGCTGGTCTGCATGAAGGAGTGCAGACCCTGCTGCCATCACCATGACAGAGCACTTTTGATATCACCCCCAAATGGAATGTTGTTGCCAACATATCAGGAATATCTTGGCCCCTCAAGCACAGCAGGCGCTTAACCAAAGAACAAAGCCATGGGCCTGATTTCAGCCCCCCAGGGTTACAGCATGCGGCCCAGGAGTACAAAACCAAGCACGAACCCCCTAAAATCATCCAGATACAGAGTCAGTTGACTGAACCCAACTTACAAACATGGTCAAACCCTCAAAGCATCAAAGAATATAAAAACAAAAAGCCTCACCCAAAGGACAAAAACTTTAAACATCAGCCCACACAGATTAGGAAGCACTAGCACAAGAACTCTGGCAACTCAGAAAGCCAGAGTGTCTTCCTACTTATAAATGACTGTACTGTATCTCTGGCAATGGTTCTTAACCAAGCTGAAATGACTGAAATTACATACTTAGAATTCAGAATCTGGATGGCAATAAAGATCATCGAGATTTAGGAGAAAGGTGAAACCCAATCCAAGGAATCTAAAGAATCCAATTAAACAATGAGGAGGTGAAAGAGGATATAGCCATTTAAAGAAAGAATCAAACTGGTATAACAAAACTGAAAAATTCACTAAAAGAATTTCATAGTACAGTCAGAAGTGTTAACAACAGAATAGACAAAACTAAATAAATAATTTCAGAGCTCAAAAACTGGTTTTTCAAATCAGTCAAACACAAAGAAAAAATGCAAAAGAATGAACAAAACCTCTGAGAAATATGGGATTATGTAAAGAGAACAAACCTATGATTGTCATCCCTGAAACAGAGTGAAAGAGAGAGAGCAAGCAACTTGGAAAACATATTTGAGGATATTTTTTACAAAATATTTCCAAACTTTACTAGAGAGATTATCATTCAAATTTAGGAAATTCAGAGAACCCCAGGAAAATGCTATACAAGAACAACCATCCCAAGACACATAGTCATCAGATTCTTCAAACTCAATGTGAAAGAAAAAACATTGCAAATAGAAACAAGGGGCAGGCTATCTACAAAGAACACCCTATTAGGTGAAGAGTAGATTTCTCAGCAAAACTCTAGAAGCCAGAAGAGATTGAGAGCCTATATTCAGCATTCTTAAAGAAAATAAATTTCAACCAAGAATTAGATATCCATCCAAACTAAACTATAAGCAAAGAAGAAATAAAATCCTTTTCAGACAAGCAAATGCAGAGATAATTTGTTCCACCAGATCTGCTTTACAGGAGACCCTTAAGGGAATGCTAAACATGGAAACAAAAGACCATACAGGGCACCACAAGAACACACGTAAGCACACAGACAATTGACACTATAGGGAAACTACACAATCAAATCTTCTTAACAGCCAGCTGACAACACAATGACAGGATCAAATCTGCACATATCAATGTTAACTTTGAATGTAAAGGAGAAAAACACCCCACATAAAAGCATGGCAGGTTGCATGAAGAAGCAAGACCCAACTGTATACTTTCTTCAAGGGACCCATTTCATATGCGATGACACCCACAGATTCAGAGCAAGAGATGGAGAAAAATCTACCAAGCAAACTGAAAACACAAAACGCAGGGGTTGCTATTCTAATTTCAGATGGAATAAACTATAAACCAACAACAATCAAAATGGACAAAGAGCACTGCATGATGATAAAGGGTTCAGGTCGACAAGAAGATTTAACTATCCTAAATAGATTTTCACCTAACACTGGCACACCCAGATTCATAAAGCAAGTTCTTGCAGACCTGCAAAGAGATGTAGATAACTGCGCAATAACATTAGGAGACTTCAACACTCCACTGATGCAGTAGACAGAACATTAAAGCAGAAAACTAACAAAAATATTTGGGACCTAAACTCAGCATTTGACCAAATGGACCTAACATGCATCTACAAAACACTCCACCCTAAGAACAACAGAATATATATTTTTCTCATGGGTGTATGGCATGTACTCTAAAATCAACCACATGCTCGACCATAATGCAATTCTAAACAAATTAAAAAAAAAAAAAAAGTCATACAGACCACACTTTTGGAACACAGTGCAATAAAATAGAAGTTCACACCAAGAAGATCTATAAAACCATACAATTACATGAAAATTTAGCAACTTACTCCTGAATGACTTCTGGATAAATTATGAAATTAAAGCAGAAATCAAGAAATTCTTTTAAACCAATGAGAACAAAGATACAACATACCAGAATCTCATTCAGTAGCAGGTTGTTTAACAGAATCCCACATGAGCATCTCAGCAGATGCAGAAAAGACTTTCAATAAAATTCAATATCCTGTTATGTAAAGAACCCTTAAACTAGGCATTGAAGGAACATACTTCAAAACAATGAGTCATCTATGACAAACCCACAGCAAACATACTCAACAGGCAAAAGCTGAAAGCATTCCCCTTGAGAACCAGAACAAGACAAGCATGCCCACACTCACCACTCCCATTCAACATAGTACCAGAAGACCTCACTAGAGCAATCACGTAAGAGAAAGAAATAAAAGGCATTCAAATAGAAAGAGAAGAGGTCAATCTCTCTTCATAGATGATATGATTTTATACCTAGAAAACCCCATAGTCTCTGCTCAAAGGCTCTTAGATGTAACAAACAACTTCAGCAAAGATTCAGGATACAAAATCAATGTAAAAAAAAAAAAAGTAGCACTTGTATACACTAATAACAACCAAACTGAGGGGCAAATCGAGAACATAATCTCATTCACATTAGCCACAAAAAATAAAATACCTAGGAATACAGATAATCAGAGAGGTGAAAGATCTCTATAATGAGAATCAGAAAACATTGCTGAAAGGAATCAAATGACAGAAACAAATGGGGAAAATATTTTATGCCCATGGTTAGGAAGGAAGAATCAATATTGTTAAAATGGGCCAGCCGCAGTGGCTCATGCCTGTAATCTGAGCACTTTGGGAGGCTGAGGCAGGCAGATCATCTGTTATCAGGAGTTTGAGACCAGCCTGGCCAACATGGTGAAACCCTATCTCTACAAAAAAAAATTATATATATACAAAAATTAGGCAGGAGTGGTGGCATGCGCCTGTAGTCCCAGCTACTGGAAAGGCTGAGGCAGGATAATCACTTGAACACAGGAGGCTGAGGTTGCAGTGAGCCGAGATGGTGCCACTGCACTCTAGCCTGGGTGACAGAACAAGACTCCTTCTCAAAAAGAAAAAAAAAAAAATGTTAAAATGTCAGTGCACCCCAAAACAATTTACAGATTCAATGCCATTCTTATCAAACAACCAACAAAGTTTTTCACATAATTAGACAAAACTATTCTAAAATTCATATGAGACCAAAGAAAGAGCCTGAATAGCCAAAGGAATTCTGAGCTAAAAGAACAAAACTGCAGTCATCACATTATCCAACTTCTAACTATACTTTAAGGAAGTAACCAAAACAGCATGGTCCTGGTAGAAAAACAGAAACACAGACCAAATGGAACAGGTTAGAACCCAGAAATAAAGCTGCACATCTACAACCATCTTATCTTCAACAGCATCAACAATAACAAACAACTGGGAAAATAATTTCTATTCAATAAACAGTGCTGAGATAACTGGCTAGTCACATGCAAAAGATTGAAGATGAACTCCTTCCTTTTACAATATACAAAAATCAAATCAAGATATGTAAAAGACAGTGTAAAAGCTAGAGCTATAAAAACTCTAAAATAAAACCTAAGAAATATCACTCTGGACATAGGCCTTAGCAAAGATTTTATGATGAAGATGCCAAAAGCAATTGTAACAAAACCAAAAATTGACAAGTGGAACCTAATTAAACAGAAAAGCTTCTGCACAGCAAAAGAAGCAATCAACAGAGTAAACAGACAACCTACAGAATGGGAGAAAACATTCACAAAGTATGAATTCAGCAAAGGCCTAATATCTAAAATTTACAAGAAAAAAAAGAATCCTATTTAAAAATGGCCAAAGGACATGAACAAGCACATTTCAAGAGAAAACATACATACAGCCAACAAGCATATGAAAAAATATTCATCATTGGTAATCATTAAAAAAATACAAATCATAACCACAATGAGATACCATTCCATACCAGTTAGAATAGGTATTACTAAAAAGAAAAAGTGACAGATGCTCATGAGGCTGTGGAGATAAGGGAACAATTGTGCACTGCTGATGAGAATGTAAATTAGTTCAGCCACTGTGGAAAGCAGCTTGGAAATTTCTTAGAGAACATGGAACTACCATTCGACCCGGTAACTCCATTATTGGGTGTATACCCAAAGGAATAAAAATCATTCCACCATAAAAACACATGCACACATATGCTTATCATAGTACTGTTCACAATAGTGAAGACATAGTATCAACCTAGATGTCCATCGATGATGGAATGCATAATGAAAATCTGTTATATGTACACCATGGAATACTACACAGCCATAAAGAATACTAAAATTATGTTCTATGTAGCAATATGAATGGACTTGGAGGCCATTATTCTAAGCAAAGTAAAGCGCAAATAGTAACTCGAATACCACATGTTCTCACTGATAAGTGGAAGGTAAACATCGAGTACACATAGACACAAAGAAGGGAACAATAGACACTGGGCCTACTTGAGAGTGTAAGGTGGGTATAGGGTGGGGACCTATTGGGTACAATGCTCATTATCTGGGTGACAAATTAATCTGTACATTAAACCCCTATGACATGCAATTTACCTACGTATCAAACCAGCACTTGTACCCCCCAAACCTAAAATAAAAATTGGAAATGAATAAAGTTAATAAAACCAGAAACCCTAAAACAAGACCTATTTGATGTCTCCAAAGACTCACTTTTTCTTTAAGTATACACATAGACTGAAAGTATACACATAGAAAGAAATATATATGAAAAGTATATATTTAATGCAAATAAAAACCAAAATAAATTAGGAGTAGCTATACTTAGATAAAAATATTCTCCAATGAAAAAAGTGTAAAAAAAAAAAGACAAACAAGGGCATTATATAATGACAAAGTGGTCAATATAGGAAAAGGATTTAACTATCACAAATATCTTCGCACTCAATAATTGTAGCACCTAAATATATAAAGCAAACATTAATAGATCTAAAGGAAAAGATAGACACATATACAATAATAGGGGATTTCAACACCTCACTTTCAGTAAAGGAGGAAACATGCAGGTATAAAATCAATGGAGAAATAACACATTTTAACTCTACTCAAGATTAAAAGAGACTTAATGGACATTTATAGGAGATCTGATCCAACAACTTGAGAATTCACATGTTTTTCAACTGCATATGGAGCATTCTCCAGGATAAGTCACATTCTGTGACACAAAACAAGTCTTCATAAAGTTTTTAAAAATTGAAATTGTATCGAATAGTTTTTCTAACTATAGTGGGATAAAACTAGAATTATAAGAGAAACATTGGAAACTGTACAAATACATGGAAATTAAAAGCAACATGTTCTACATAAAATAATCAGTAGCATTTCTATATGCCAATAGTAACCTATCTGATAAAGAATTCGAGAAAACAATTCCATGTATAATAGCTACAAAAAATAAAATAACTATTAGTAAGTTTTTCTAAGGAGATTAAAGATCTCCACAATGAAAACTATAAAACATGGATGAAAGAAATTGAAGCAGACACAGTAAATGCAAAGATATCTAATGTTCCTGAATTGGAATAATATTGTTAAAATGTTCATATTACTTAAAGAGACTTACAGATTCAATGCAATTTCTGTCAAAATTCTAATATCAGTCTTTACAGAAATAGAAAAAACTCAGTCCAAAATGTATATGCAACAAGAAAACACCCCAAATATCTAAAGCAATCTTGAGCAAAAAGAGGAAAATATACTATAAAGCAATAGTAACTGAAACAGCATGGTATTCGCATTAAAACAGACACATAGACCAATGAAACAACATAGAGAGCCCGGAAATAGAAGAAGGCGTGCTTTCAGTCAGCATTTTTTTTTTTTTTTTTTTTCTTTACAAAGGTGCCAAGAACTCACAATGGAGAAAGGACAGTCTCTTCAATATATGGTGCTAGGAAAACTGAATATTCACACACAAAAAAGAGAAAGTAAATTCCTATCTCTGAACTTATATAAAAAGATCAAAATGTATTAAAGATTTAAACTTAAAACCCCAAACCATGAAATTATTAGATGAAAAGCCTAAGCGAAACACTACATGACATAGGTCTGAGCAGGGATTTTTTTAGACAGGACCTAAAAAGCACACACAACAAAAGCAAAAAACAAACAAACAAAACAAACAAAAAAACAAAACAAACAAAAAAATGAAAACAACCAACCAACCAAACAAAAACATTACAACAAACTAAAAAGCTTTTGCTGGCAAATGGGCAAGATATTCGAACAGGTAAACATACTTTCTCAAAAAAACACATACAAGTAGCCAACAGTTATATTAAAACAGAATGAAATCCCATCGTTGGCAACAACACAGATGAACTGGAGGTCTTTATCTTAAATGAGACAAGTCAGACACAGAAAGATAAACACTGTATGTAGTTACTTATAAATGGGATATAAATACTGTGCACACGGGGGTGTAGAGTGTGGAGTGATAGACAATAGAGATTTGAATGGGTGAGGAGGTGAGAGATGGGTAGATAATGAGAGAATATTTAATGGATACAATATACAATATTTGGGTGATGGATACCCTAAAAGTTCTGAGTTCACCACTACACAATGTATGCATAGAACAAAATTATGTACATTTATATCCCAAAAAGATAAGCTACAGACCTGAAATGTGACGATGGACTGATATTGAGACAATATAAATAACTCAAAAGTCAACATTTAAAAAATACAATTAAAGAATAGCCAAAACATTAAGAGGCATTTCGCTGAAAAGGATATCGACATGGCAAAAACAAAACAAAATAAAAAATACATTAAAATATTTACATCATCACTACCCATTAGAAAAATGCAAATTAAGAACATTATCAGGTACAATTACATACTTAATAGAGCAGCTGAGTTTTTTAAATGTGACATAAATACATGCATGACAAAATGGCACACACACACACACACACACACACACACACACACAGAGAGACTGTACCCATGTCAGTGTCCTGGTTTTGATAAGTTTATGACCACTGGGGAAAACTGGATGAATGACACATGAGTTCCCTGATCTTCTTTGGTATTTTCTAGTGTTTCAATTTTTTTTATTTTTTAAGTATAAAATATGGAAAATAAAAATAATCTATTAATATTATAATAATTTTGGAAGTTACTTTTATTGCAGGTAACATATCCAACAATATTGTGAATATTATTTTAAATTTATTTAAAAACTCAGATACTAAAGATATTTATTTTTGTTTTGAGACTAACAAGAATATAAAGTCACAATAGTAATGACATGGAATCAACCCAGATGCCCATCAGTAACAACTGGATAAAGAAAATATGGTACATATACACCATGGAATACTATGCAGCCATACAAAAGAATGAGATCATGTAATTGCAGGGATATGGATGGAGCTGGAAGCTGCTATCCTCATCAAACTAAAGCAGGAACAGAAAACCAAACACTGAATGTTCTTTTATAAGTGGGAGCTAAATGGTGAGAACACGTGGACACATGCGGGGAAACAACACACACTGGGGCCTGTCAGAGGGTGGAGGATGAGAAGAGGAAGAGGATCAGGAAGAAAAGCTAATGGATGCTGGTCTTAATACCTGGGTGATGGGATGATCCGAGCAGCAAACCACCATGGCACATGTTTACCTATGTAACAGACTTGCATGTCCTGTACATGTACCCCTGAACTTAAAATAAAAATTGGAAATTTAAAAAAATGTATATATACATATATATTCAATTTCCAACTTTTATTTTTAACTACTTCTACTTAAAAGTTATTGACAAAACTAGTTGTTTTCTAAAACAAGTATATCAACACACAAGGCAAAATTATATTCTCATTGATTAAAAATAGCATAAGGAAAATTATATGTAATATATGATGTATATTATATACATAATTTTACATATATAATATACGTAATACATATATATAATGGCCTTTAGAAAGATTCTATTGAAAATGTTCACAATTTTAAATGTATTAACCATGAAATGCAATTTTGAAAATAATCATAGGCAATCTAATGAAAATATTAAGATAATATTGAAAAACACATTGCTCTAAAATATCAGAAATATAGCATTAGAAGGAGAGACACCTAAGAAAATAAAGCCCATGAGAATCTATCATGTGCAATTATTTTACTTATGCAAGTTTTAATCAATGAGAATATAATTTTGTCTTGTGTGCTGTTATATTTGTTTAGAAAAACATCTAGTTTTGTCAATAACTAGTTTTAATTATATCAAAATAATACAAACTTATTAATTTTTCATTTCATATCTTATATAATGCTATTTACAATCGTGCTTGTCATACTTATTTTACAGATACATAACTGAGGTTATAATAAGTTACATAACTTAACAGAAGGCACAGAGATAAAAGATTTAGAGGAGTCATACACAACACACACTGCTGTTTGTAAACCTCTAAGACTTTCTGGTTTTCCAGGCTACCAGTCTCTCTCTCTCTCTCTCTCTCTCTGTCTCTCTCTCTCTATATATATAGTCAATTCAATTGCTTTTGGGTATGAGTGGACAGTTACATGGATGAATAGTATAGTGGTGATGTCTGAGATTTACTCCACCCGTCACTTGAGTGGTGTTCATTCTACCCAATATGTGGCTTTTAATCCCTCACTCCCCCTCTCAACCTCCCCATTTCTGAATCTCCAGTTTCCATGATACCACTCTGTATGTCTTTGCATACCACTTAAAAGTGAGAACATATAGTATCTGGTTTTCCATTCCTGAGTTACTTCACTTAGAATAATGGCCTCCTCCATTCAAGTTGCTGCAAAAGACATTAATTCATTTTTTTTTTATGGCTGAGGAGAATTCCGTGGTGTATATATTATCCACTCACTGATTGAAATACATTTAGGTTGGTTCCATATCTTTGGAATAATGAATTGTGCTGGAGTAAACATATGTGTGCAGCATTCTTTTGGATATAATAATTTCTTTTTGGGGGGATAGATAATCAACAGTGGGTTTGCTAGATCAAATGATAGATCTACTTTCACTTCTTTGAGAAATCCCCATACTGCTTTTCCATAGTAGTTGTAGTAATTTGCATTTCCACCAGCAGTATGTACATATACTCCTGAACTTGAAATAAGTTCCCTGTTCACCACATTCACACATCTATTTTTTTTTTTTTCAGTTTTTAAAATAATGACCATTCTGGCTGGGATAAAGTGGTATCTCATTATAGTTTTTTGTTTGTTGGTTTTTTGTTTTGTTTTGTTTTGTTTTTTGAGATGGAGTCTCGCTCTGTTGCCCAGCCTGGAGTGCAGTGGGGCGATCTCGGCTCACTGCAAGCTCCGCCTCCTGGGTTCACGCTATTCCCTTGCTTCAGCCTCCCAAGTAGCTGGGACTACAGGCGCCCACCACCACATCCGGCTAATTTTTTGTATTTTTGGTAGAGACGGGGTTTCACCGTGTTAGCCAGGATGGTCTCCATCTCCTGACCTCATGATCTGCCTGCCTTGGCCTCCCAAAGTGCTTGGATTATCATTATAGTTTTAATTTGCATTTCCCTAATGGTTAGTGATGTTTAGCATTTTTCATGTTTGTTGGTCATTTGTATATCTTCTTTTGAGAAAGGTCTATTCATGTAATTTGCCTACTGTGTGGTGGGATTATTTGTTTTTATCTTGCTGATTTGTTTGAGTTCCTTGTATATTCTGAATATTAGTCCTTTGTCAGATGCATAGTTTACAAATATTTTCTCCCCTTCTTTAGGTTGCCTGTTTATTCTGATGGTTATTTCTTTTGCTGTGCAGAAGATTTTTAGTTTAATTATGTCCCATTTATTTATCTTTCTTTTTGTTGCATTTGCTTTTGAGGTCTTAGTCATAATTTCTTTGCCTAGGACAATGTCCAGAAGAGTTTTCCTAAGCTTTCTTCTAGAATTTTGTGGGTTCAGGTGTTATATTTAAGTCTTTGATCCATCTTGAGTTGATTTTTGTGTATGGTGAGAGAGAGGGATGCAGTTTCCTTCTTCCACATGTGGCTATCCAGTATTCCCAGCATCATTCATTGAACAGGGAGTCCTTTCCCCAATTTATGTTTTTGTTTGCTTTGTTGAAAATCAGTTGGTGGTATTTGGGTTCATTTCTGGGTTCTCTAGTATATTCCATTGGTCTGTGTATCTACTTTTATACCAGTACAATGCTCTTTTGGTTACTAAAGCTTTGTAGTGTGGTTTGAAGTCAGGTCATGTAGTGTCTCCTGATATGTTATTTTGCTTAAGAATGCTGGTCTGTTTCTGTATCCTCCCAAATCTCATGTGAAATTGTAATTCCCAGTGTTGGAGGTGGGGCCTGGTGGAAGGTGATTAGATCATGGGGGTGGTTTCTCATGGCTTAACACCATCCTCCTAGTACTGTTCTTGCGATAGAGTTCTCAGGAGATCTGGTTGTTTAAAAGTGTGTAGCACCTCCGCTGCTCTCTGTTTCTCCTGCTCTGTCCATGTGAGACATGCCTGCTTTTCCTTTGCCTTCCACTATGATTGAAAGTTTTCTGAGTTTTCCCAGAAGCTGTCATGCTTCCTGTACAACTTGTGGAACCGTGAGCCAATTAAATCTCTTCTTTATAAATCACCTAGTCTCAGGTATTCTTTTATAGCAGTGCAAGAATGGACTAATAAAATTGCTTTGGCTATTCAGACTCTTCTTTGGTTCTATGTGAATTTTAGGGTTTTTTTTTCTAATTCTGTGAAAGCTGATTTTAGTATTTTGATAGGAATTGCTTGAATATGTAGATTGCTTTTGGCAGTATGGTAATTTTCACAATGTGGATTCTTCCATCCATGAGCATGGGATGAATTTCCACTTGTTTGTGCTGTCTAGGATTTCTTTACACAGTGTTCTGTAGTTCTCCTTGTAAAGATCTTTCACCTCCTTGGGTAGGTATATTCTTAATTATTTTATTTTATTTTTGCAGCTGTTGTAAAAGGAATTGAGATCTCAATTTGATTCTCAGCTTGGTCATTGTTGGTGTACAGCCGTGCTACTAATTTGTGTACATTGATGTTGTAACCTGAGACTTCACATAATTCACTGGTCAAATGTAGGAGTCTTCTGGAGGAACCTTTTAGGGTTTTTTAGGTAAATGATTATAATATTGGCAGACAGAGTTAGCTTGACCTACTATTTTCCAATTTGGATTTCCTTTATTTATGTCTTTTGCCTGATTGCTCTTGCTAGGATTTCCAGCACTATGTTGAATAGAAGTAGTGAAAGTATCCATCTTTGTCTTTTTCCAGTTTTCGGGGAATGCTTTCAGCTTTTTACCCGTTCAGTATGATGCTCGCTGTGAGTTTGTCATATATAGCTTTTATTATTTTGAGGTATGTTCCTTCTATGCCTAGTTTGTTGAATTTTTTTATTATAAAGAGATGCTAGATTTTATTGAATACTTTTTTCAGCATCTATTGAGATTATTATAATTGTTTTCCATTTTTATGTGGTAAATCACATTTATGGACATGCATATTTTGATCTGTCCCTGCATCCCTGAGGTGAAACCTTCTGATCATGGGTGAATTATCTTTTTGATGTGTTATTGGATTCTATTTGCTAGTATTTTGTTGAGGATTTTTGCATATGTGCTCTAAATACTTTGCAATAGTTTCAGTAGGATTGGTATCAATTCTTGTTTGAGTGTCTGGTAGAATTTGGTTGTGAATTCCTGTGGCCTTGGGCTTTTCTTTGGCAGGTTTTTAAAATTACTGACTCAATCTCACTGATGGTTATTGGTCTAGTCAGGATTTCTATTTCATCTTGATTCAAGCTAGTAGGGTTGTGTGTTTCCAGGAATTTATCCATTTCTTCCAGATTTTTCTAGTTTGTGTGCATAGACGTGTTCGTAGTAGTCTTGGATGATCTTTTGTATTTCTGTGATGTCAGGTGTAATACTTTCATTTTTATTTCTAAATCTTATTTTAATCTTGTCTCTTCTTGGCTAATGGAGCTAATGGTCTATTAATTTTGTTCATCTTTTCAAAGAACCAAGTTTTCATTTCACTGATCATTTTAATATTTTTGTTTCAATGTCATTTAGACCTGCTCCGATCTTTGTTATTTCTTTCCTTCTGCTAGCTTTGGGTTTGGTTTGTTCTTATTTCTCTAGTTCCTTGAGGTTGAGATTAAATTGTCAATTTGTGGTCTTTCAGACTTTTGGTGTAGGCATTTGGTGCTATAAACTTTCCTTTCAGCGCTGCATTTGCTGTATCCCAGAGGTTTGGATAATTTGTATTATTATTACCATTCATTTTGAAGAATTTTTAAATTTTTATCTTGAGTTTATTGCTAACCCCAAAATCATTCAGGATCAGGTTGTTTAATTTTCTTGTATTTCTATAGTTTTGAGGGTTCCTTTTGGAGTTGATTTTTAGTTTTACTCCATCGTATCTGAAAAGATACTTGATATAATTTTGATTTTTAAAAAATTTATTGAGACTTATTTTGTGGCCCATCATATTATCTGTCTTGGAGAATGTAGTTTCTATTTGTCTGGAATGTCTTTTCCACCCCTTTGCCTTGAGTCTATAAGAATCTTTACATCTTAGGTGAGTCTCTAGAAGACAGCAGATGTTTGATTTGTGAATTTTTTTTTATCCATCCTGCCAATATGTGTCTTCTAAGTGGTATATTTAGACCATTTACATTCGACATTAATATTGAGGTGTGAGACACTGCTCCAGTCATGCTGATTGTCACAAAGATACTTCGTATTCTTCATTGTGTTATTGTTTTATAGGTCCTATGCATTGTATGCTTTCAAGAGGTCCTATTCTGTTGTGTATTGACATTTTGTTTTAAGAGGTACAACTCCTTTTAGCATTTCTTGTAGGGCTGATCTAGTAGTGACAAATTCGCTTAGTATTTGCTTGTTTGAAAAAGACTTTACTTCTTCTTCATTTATAAAACTTAGTTTTGCTGGCTACAAAATTCTTGGCAGAGTTATTCTTTATAAAGAGACTAAAGATGAATGTCACCCCTTCTTGTTTGCAAGGTTGCTGCTGAGAAAGTTAAACTTTTTAGTCATTAAGTATCAATTTTAATAATTCTATAATTTTGATTATTTTAGTGCACCCTTTTCTCACTCAACGTTATTTCAGTTTGAGCAATAAGTTGTATGGTCATTCAATAGTATGATCACAAAAAACACACCAATAACAGAAAGTTTAAAAGACAAAACTCACATATTTTAGAATATTGAAAAAAAATGAGAGTCCCCTTTTTTACAAAATTGCATATATACATGTATACACAAGGAGAGGATATATAAATAGATGGATAGATAAATAAACATATATGTCTTGATAGATGATAGACTGATTTAGATGATGAATAGATAGTCTGATAGGTCCATTAGATAGATAGATAGATAGATAGATAGATAGATAGATAGATAGATAAACAACAATAGATATATGAGATGAGGCATACTTTACTTTCCCATGGAAATATAAACCAACCTATTTAAATAGAGGCTCTATCCAGTAAGCTTATTCGTTTGCTTGTTTACCTATTTTAACTCGGACTATTCTATTACAGATTCAACACCCTCTTTACTCTTGTATTTGGTGGCCAGTAAATATGCTTAGATCAAAGAGGAAATTTCTCTGAAGTTTCTATGTGTGAGAAGGCACTTCAGTTTGTTAGAAATAAAGCTCATGTAAAATTATCAATAAAGTGTTCAATGAGGATGTAATAAGTGATGATTTATAGGCGATAATCATATGGGTACACAGGGAAGAACAGAATGTAAAATATCAGAAATAATTCAATAGTTCCAGAGCATAGGCTTTGTGTGTCATTTGATATAATACAATGATTATTGATTGTGCTAAGATAATAACCTATAAATCATCAATTATTATTAATAGACAAATGACAGTATTTACCTGAATTTCAGTATAGACTATGTGTTCTCAAATATTTCCTATATCTCTATGAATGGACAATTTTCAGTATGCCACAGTTAGTGTTGCTTAGTCCTTCATAAGACAGTCAGTGAAAAATGTTCAAAGTGTAGATT
The DNA here is from genome assembly GCF_001698545.2 of Rhinopithecus bieti. Classification (NCBI taxonomy): domain Eukaryota; kingdom Metazoa; phylum Chordata; class Mammalia; order Primates; family Cercopithecidae; genus Rhinopithecus; species Rhinopithecus bieti. The sequence continues at coordinate 143,850 of NW_016808044.1, forward strand.
TGTCAGTAGATGAAGACAGCAGAAGGTGGATCTTTATGTTTATGTTTTTTTCTCCTCATTCAGCATTAACAGAGACTACACCCTTACATTACTCTAGCAGGTTCATTGTAAATATTTTAAGCTTGAAATATGTTTTGAAGTAGAATTTTCTACATTGGAATTAATTTTTATATTTAAGTCCTCATGAAAATTTTATATGCAATTTTTTTGCTGTCTTTACATGCCATTTTTTTCTGTTAAATTCAATACATGTAAACATTTTATAAATCCCTGTTGTTGTTGTTTTCCAGAAAAAAAATCTTTCAAAACTATTACCCCAATATCTGGAAATATACATTATAGTGGAAAAAGGTTTGGTAAGTATGCTTTCAAGAGGTCTTTCAAAAAGGAACTAAGTATGCTTTCAAGAAAGAACTTTCCTTCTTGCCTTCCTGTCTTCTCCCTTTTCTCTCTTCCTCCTCCTTTCCCTTCCTCCATTGTCTCCCTATTTTCCTCCTCTCCTCTCTTTTCCTCCCCTCTCCTCTGTCTTCCCTTTTCTTCCTCTACCCCTCCTTCATTCACTCTCTCCCTTTGTTCCCCTCCCTCCCTCCCTCCTTCTCCTTGTTATCAAGATTATCCTAGCCTCATCAAATAAGTTAACAAATTTTCTTCTTCTTATAGTCTCTTTGAGAATTTAGATGTTATGAGTATGACTCCTTCCACATATAGTTGAAAGAATTTACTCTGAAACCCTGTAGACCTTAAGTTTTCTTTGGGTAAATATTTTAAAGTACACATTAAATTTCTTTACATATGATATACATAGGGAAGTTTAGATTTTCTTTAAACTTGTTTTACTTTCTACAAGTTAGATTGCTATGGTTTGAATGTGTTCCCTTCATAATTCATGTATTAAAACGTAATGGCCAATGTTATGGCTTTAAGGAATGAGGCAATTCTGCCATGAAAGATTCTTCCCTCATGTATGGGATTAAGTCTCCTATAAAACAGACTTCATGCAGCATTCTGTAGCTTGCCTTTCTGCTTTCCTCCCTATGAGGACATAGCAAAAAGGTCCTCACCAGACCAGTTTGTGGTGCCTTGATCTCGGACTTCTCAGCCTCTAGGAGTGTGAACAATAAATTTGTGTTCTTTACAAACTACCCAATCTGTCATATTCTGTCATAGCAGCACAAATGGACCAACACAGAAGTTGGTATCAGGAGTGGGTGTTGCCATAGCAAGTGTCTAAAAATGTGGAAATAGTTTTGGTACCTGGCAATGGGTTGAAGCAGGAGCTGCTTTGAAGTAAATAATGGAAAAAGTTTGTATTACTGCGAATGGAGTATGAAGGGTGAGTCTGATGAGAGCTCAGAAGAAGAGAAGGGAAGTAGGGAAGTTGTGCATCTTTTTAGAGATTAGTGGTTATGAACAGTTTTTAGAAATTACTTAAGTGGTCATGAACAGAATGCTGGTAGAAATATGGACAGTAAAGGCTATTCTTATGAGAGCTCAGATGGAAGTGAAGTCCAAGGTACAGGAAACTGGGAGAAAGGCCACTCTTGTTATAAAGTGACCAATCACTTGGCTGAGTTAAGCCCATGCCGTAGAACTTTATGGAAGGCAGAACTTAAGAATGATGAACTCAGGTATTTGGCAAAAGAAATCTCTAAGCAGCAAGGTGTTCAGGATGCTGCATGGCTTTTTCTACTTATTTATAGTAAAATTTGAGACAAGATAAATGGTTTAAATATAGATTTTATAATTAAAAGGGAAGAAGAATGTAAAGATTTGAAAAACTCTCAGCCTGGCCCTGTAAAAACAAACAAAAACAAACAAACAACAACAAAAAAGGTGGAGGTGGGAGTGGGGGTGGGGTAAGTATCTATGGTAGAGAATAGCAAGAGTGTGTCAAGTGACCTTTAAAGAAAATTGATGTGGATAGAGGAAGTCAGCTGCTATTTATCAACACAAGAGGAGAATAACCCCAAAGACATTTTGGAGATTTTCAAGGCTGCCTTCCTATTACAAGCCCAGAGTGCTAGGGATTTGTAAGCAAGACAAGTTAAAGAGAGAAGCCAGAATGCTTATAGGACCTTGAGACTTACACACCAGGGCCACCTCAGGTCTAAGATCCTTGCATCACATCCAGGCACTTCTCTGCTGCCCTGGCTGTAGCTCAGCTGGGCCCAGGTGCATCTCAGACTGTGATTTCAAAGGGTGCAGACTGTGAACCTTGGCTGTGTCCACCTGGTGCTAACTCTCCAGGCTCACAGAGTGCAAGAGCTGTGGTGGCATGGCTACCTCCACCTATATTTCAAAGGATCCCTCAGAGAGATCCCACTAAGGCAACGTCTAGCAGAGACATAGGTGCTGGACCACCCACAACACCCCAGAACTATAGAGCCACCAGGAAGGAACGACAGCCTGGGAAAGCGGCGTGCATGCATTTTCAATGTGTGAGAGCTGAAGCATGGGCTGCACACAGCAAAGCCTTTGGGGCTCAAATCCCACCCCAGTGTGTCTCATGGGTGGCATGGAGTCAAAGAAGATCATTTGCAGGCCCTAAAATTTAATATTATTTGCTCTGTTGGGTTTTGCATTGGTTTGGGACCTGCTGTTCCCTTCTTCTTGACTCTTTCTTCTTCCTGAAATGGGAATGTCTGTCCTATGCCTGTCCCACCATTGTATCTTGGAAGCATATAACTTGTTCGATTTCATAGACTCACAGCTGGAAATTAATTTGCCTCAGGATAAATCTTGCCTTGAGTCTTACTCATATAATGTTTAGGTGAGATTTTGAAATTAGACTTAAAAGCTGGTGATAGAACAAGTTAGGTTTTAGGACTATTTGGATGGGATGAAGGTATTTTGTACGTGAGAATGACATGAATTTTGGGAAACTAGGGATGGAATGTTAGGGTTTGAATGTGTTCCTTCCAAAATTCAGATATTAAAACTTAATGGCTAAGGTGATGGTATTAAGGAATGGGACCATTTAGAGGTGATTAGTGCATGAGGAACTTCTTCCCTTGTGGATGAGATTAAGGCCCTTATAAAAGCACTGTGTAGCTTGCTCTTCTGCCTTCTGCCATGTGAGGATATAGCAAGAAGGCCCTCACCAGGCCAGATGCTAGCAACTTGTTCTTGGACTTCTCCGCTCCCAGAAATGTGAGGAAATAGAGTTCTCTTTTTTATAATACCCAGTGTGTGTTATTCCTTTTAGCAGGCAAATGGACTAAGGCATAGGTTTTCAAGTAATTTTTTAAAATGATCTAAATTACCAAATTTCTTAGAATGAATTTGTAAGACATTCTTTTTATCTTTTAGAAATTGGTATATTTGTAGTATCAGCATTTCTAATGTTCACCAGTAATATTGGTGGGATATCCCTCTTTGCTTTTCAGCTGCATTTTATTATTTTAAACTTATTATTTTGAAAGAACTTTAGACTTACATGAAAGTTAAGAAACAGTAAAGAGATTCTTTTCACAACTCCTAAGTTAACCTCTTATTATAATCATAATGTCGTAATCAAAACTTAAAAGTTAATGTTTCTACATTATTATCAACCATTATAAAAATTTTGACACTTTTCCCACAAATGTCTTTTTCCTAATTCAGTCCTCAATTATAAGATCCTACATTCCATTGAGTTGACATGTCTCTTTTTTCTACTCCAATCTGTGACATTACTATGATCTTTGTATTTCACGTACCTTGGCACAATTGGAGAATACATGCCAGTTATTTTGTAGAAATGTTTTTCAGTTTGGACTTGCCTGAATTTTCTTGTGGTTACATTGATAATCCATTTTATGTCTGACGAGAATATCCAAAAAAGACCTTTTCTTGTTAAGCTGTTGTTGAAGTAGTGTTGGTTTCATAAAACAAATTACAATGTCTGCCCTTTTCCTACATTCTGAATGAATGATTTTTGTAGAAATGCTTTTACTTATTCTTTACTTATTATTTAAATATCTGTAACCATTAACTTTTTTTAGAGAGAGAGAGAGAGAGACAGGGCCTCACTCTGTCATGCAACGTGGAGTGCAGTGACAAAATCATAGCTCACCGCAATCTCGAACTCCTGGCCTCAACCAATCCTCCTGCCTCATCCTTCCAAGTAGCTGGGACTACAGGCATGCACCACAATGCCTGGATAATTTTTTAAAAAAATTTATAGAGACGAAGTCTCACCATGTTGTCCACGCCTCAGTCTCCCAAAGAGCTGGGGTTATAGGCATGAGCCACTGCACCTGCCCAACAATTAACCCTTACAGTCCTCTCAACCTGATATTTCTTTATGGGAAGATTTAAAGTTACAGAATCCACTTTAATAGTTATATGATTATATATTGTTTGAACTTTACCTTTGGCCATTTTGGCAAATGCCATTTTAAGTAATATTTTCAAATTTATGAAAATGTAATAAGTTTTTGACATCAGTATTTTCATACTTTATTATCATCCTTTGATATAGTAATCTTCTTTCATTCCTGATATTGGCAATTTATATCTTCTCTCTAACCTTTTATTCTTTTTAAAAGTGTATATGTTTAAGATGTATACATCATGATGTTTTTGTATACATAGTGTTACATTTTTGTGGTAAAAGTACCTAAAATCTACTCTCTTAGCAAATTTTCAGTGTATAAAGCAATATTGTTAACTGTAGTTCTCACATTGTACATTAGGTCTCTAGATTTATTTATTCTACATAACCCACACTTTGTATCCTATGAATGCCATTTCCACATTTCTTCCCACACTCTGCCCTCTGCCCGTTGACAACCACCTTTTCACTTTGTTTCCATGTATTTGAATATATTTGTTTTGTTTTGTTTAGATGCCACATGTAAGTGAGATCATGTAGATTTTCTTTTCTGTATATGGCTTATTTCACTTAGCATAATGTCCTCCAGATTCATCCATGTTTTCACAAATGACAGGACAACCATTTTCAAGGCTTAATAATATTTCTGTGTGTGTGTGTGCATTTTATATATATGTATATACATAATATATAATCCATAGAAACTTAAGTCCCTTATATAAAATAGTGTAGAATTTGCTCAAATCTACACACATTCTCCCATGTACTTTAAAACAGCTCTAGATTACTTATAATACCTAATACAATGCCTAAATATTTCATTCACATGATTCAAAATAATACTTTTATGAAAATAAAATTTCTTTTCAGTATGATTATATGGGATCTGAAATGATGGCTGTAACACAAAAAATTGTCCAGGTTGTTGGGCTTGTCAACGCTGTAAGTTTTTACTTTTTCACATTTCCATTTTCATGAAAGTTTCTTTAATATAATTTGGGTTGTGTCTTGGCCAATGAATAACTTAAATACTTTTTGTTAGTTCAATACTCAAAATACTGGAACATTTTATTTTTTAATGTATCTTCTAAATGTAATAACTTGTTACTTTAAAAATGTATAATAAATTTATTTTTAGATGTTTACTCAGTTCAAATTGACTGTTATACTGTCTTCTTTGGAATTGTGGTCGAATGAAAACCAGATTTCCACCAGTGGGGATGCTGATGATATATTACAAAGATTTTTGGTGTGGAAACGGGACTATCTCATCCTACGGCCCCATGACATAGCATACTTACTTGTGTAAGCACAGTGTTCTACATTAATAAAGATATCTGCATAAATAATTATTTTAAATTGGTAATTTAGTGAATTTATTGTGTTCGTCAACTTTTTGTAAGCCCCTTTGAAAGTGTTTAAAAATTAGTAGCCTTTGCCATGGAGGTGCTGGTGTACTTAAAGATATAATAAAAGTAACAATAATCAATTTTGTATTAGAATAGTTTGGAGTATAAGTATTATTTCAAAAACCTGCATTTCATGAACTTCTACGATATTAACTTTACTACAGAAAACATATAATCCTTAGTTTATGAATGATGTAAAAACGGAGACTATTCAGTTAAAATTATACGTGATAAATTAATACGTTTCATGTCTACTTTTCACTAGGAAGGATTTGGGTTTTTTTTTTTTTAACTATTTAATATTTTAAATGCTTATCTTTAGGAGTGGTAAGATTGCCTCTTCCACAAATTAAAAATTATTTTCTCTTTAACTTTTGGTAACCAAATGAAGTTAAATTTGAGCTAATAAAATTATATCCATTTTAGGAGATGCAAAAGGAAATTACATCGGTGTTAAAGTGAATTGATTAAGGTCAATGATTTTAGTATTTTGTATAGTTTATTAGATATTACCTAGTTTGAAGCTTTATATATTTGCAAAGTCATTTTTAAAATTTTATGTAAAGAAGGTTTAATTTAATAAATAAGTTTACAAATTGTTTTGCGTAACTATGTTAATAAAAAAATTATAATAATGTAGTTACAGGAAACATCCTAAATATGTGGGAGCAACATTTCCAGGCACCATATGCAATGAAAGCTATGACGCAGGTATTGCTGTGGTATGTAATTTTTATTCTTTGTTACATCACTATTTTTAAGCTGTATATTATATTTTATAAGTATTAATTTAAGTAAATAGTGTATAATCACTTGATCTTTTCTGAATATGTATATTCATTATTATTTTGTTGGGACAAAATTAATAGAATCTCAGAAAGTTTATTTATTTATAAAGTTCAAACACAAAGAATATTATGTGAACAAACCTTAGTGTAACCACTCACTAACTAGTCATAATGGACATGAACATTTGCTTTAGATTTTAAATGAATAAAGCATTAGAGCAATGTTAAAGCCTCCTACATATTTTCTCCAAGTTCAATAAATAGCAAAATCATGAATTTGTGCTTGCAATTTTACACATACTTTATGCTATTATAATAAATATATGTATGCATAAATGATATATATTGGTTTGGGATATTGAAAATTTGTATATTGATAAAAGTGTTTCCTGCATTATCTACAACCCCTAAATCATCTTTCTCAATTAAAAAATTTCATCTTTGTAACCATATAACTCCATGTTAATTTCTTTTAAAGAAAAGTTTTATTGAAGTACAAAATATAGCATATAGATAAAATTCCACAAGTCAAAGTATATAGCACAATTAATTTTATCAAGTTTATACATAGGTGTAAACACCACAAAGATCAAGAAATAAAATATTATCCACACTTCAGAAGGTGCTTGTGAATCATGCGTCCTCCCACCTACTATTTGTACCAAAGGAAACCGCAATCCCATTGCCCTTGTTTAATTTTACTTCTTTTGAAGTTTATGTAAGCAGAACAGTGTGTATTCTTGTCTGCTCTATTTTGCTCAGTATTATGCCTGTAACAATCATTTATGTTTTATGGGTAGGAATAGTTTATTTATTCTTTTACTATGTATTTCTAAAAAATATGCCCTCACTATTCAAATGTGAGTATTATCTATTGACTTCCTATTATTGAAGTTAGAATGTAACATCCCAATAGTTCATCATATCCGTATTTTGACTCCTTTATTTCCCCTCTGTAATTATATACTTCATTTGAATTGTGTCTTACTCCCTAATGACCCAAGTAATGAACTAAGATTAAATTGCCTTTATTGTGTGCCTTTTCGTTCTTCCTAAATTTAATAGGTGCATTATACTGATTTGCACAACAATTGCTTAATGAAATTATACATTGCTTCTAGTTTTCTCCTTGTTTCAGAAATTTCTTTTCCTTTCTTGGAGACATTCTGGAGAAATTGTCTGTTTTACCAATCTATATTAGACTTGATGCATAGACGGGGTTTGAGAATTTTCAATCTGGTTTCCTTTGTGTTGTATGTATCCCTCTTTCATATTTTGCTCATTTTGGTAGAAATGAGCTCCTATAATATACTGACAAAGAAAATGGGAAGTAAATTGTGTGGAGTTATATGATAGAAAACATTTTAATTTTTTTTAATTCCAACTTTTAAATTCAAGGGTACATGTACAGGATGTGCAGGTTTGTTACCTAGTTAAAAGTGTGCCATGCTGGTTAGCTGCACATATCATTCCATCACCTAGGTATTAAGCCCAGCATCCTTTAGCTGTTTTCCTGATCCTTTCCCACCTCCCACTCCTCCAACCTCCAACAGGCTCCAGTGTGTGTTGTTCCCACCATGTGTCCATGTGTTCTCATTATTCAGCTCCCACTTGTAAGTGAGAATTATTTGATTTTTTGTTCCTGCCTTAGTTTGCCGAGGATAATGGCTTCTAGCTTCATCCATGTCCCTGCAAAGGACACAATCTCATTTCTTTTATGGCTGCATAGCATTACATGATGTATGTATACCACATTTTCTTTATCCAGTCTATCTTGATGGCCATTTAGGTTGATTCTATGTCTTTGCTATTGTGACTAGTGCTGCATAAACAAATGTGTGCATGTGTCTTTATTACAGAATGATTTATATTCCTTCGGGTATATAGTCAGTAATGGGATTCATGAGTCAAATGGTATTTCTGCCTCTAAGTCGTTGAGGAATTGCCACACTGTCTTCCACAATGGTTGAACTAATTTACACTCCCATGAACAGTGTAAAAGCATTCCTTTTTCTTCATAACCTTGGCAGCATCTGTTGTTTATTGACTTTTAATAATAGCCATTCTGACTGATGTAAGATGCTATCTCATTGTGGTTTCAATTTACATTTCTCTAATGACCAGTGATGTTGAGTTTTTTTTCATGTTTGTTGGCCACATATATTTTTTTTATGAGGAGTGTCTGTTCTTGTCCTTTGTCCACTTTATAATGGTTTTTTTTTTCTTGTAAATTTGTTTATGTTCCTTGTAGATGCTGGATAGTAGACCTTTGTCAGATGAGTAGATCGCAAAAATTTTCTCCCATTCTGTAGGTTGTCTGTTTACTCTGTTGATCATTTTTTTGCTGTGCAAAAGTTATTTAGCTTAATTAGATCCCATTTGTCAATTTTGTTGCAATTGCTTTTGGCATCTTCTTCATGAAATCATTGCCCATGCCTATGTCCTGAATGGTATTGCGTAGCTTCTCCTTCAGGGTTTTTTAGTTTTTTTTTTTTTTGAGTTAATTTTTGTATATGGTGTAAGTTTCATTCTTCTGCATATGGCTAGCCAGTTCTCCCAGCACCATTTATTAAATAGGCAATCCTTTTCCCATTGCTTGTTTTTGTTAGATCAGATGGTTGTAGGTGTGTGGTCTTGTTTCTGGGTTCTCTACTTTGTTCTATTGGTCTGTGTGTCTGTTCTTGTACTAGTACCATGCTGTTTTGGTTACTGTAGCTTTGTTATATATTTTATTGTACAGATTATTTCAACACCCAGGTATTAAGCCTAGTACCCATTAGTTACTCTTTCTGATCCTCTACCTCCTCCTACCCTCCACCCTCTGGTAGGCTTCAGTGTGTGTTGTCCCATGTGTCTAGGTGTCCATGTATTCTAGGTGTCCATGTGTTCTCACCATTCTAGGTGTCCACATGTTCTCATCATTTAGTTCCCACTTATAAGTGAGAACATGTGGTATTTGGTTTTCTGTTCCTGTGTTAGTTTGCTAAGGATAGTGACCTCCAGCTCCAGCCATGTCCCTGCAAAGGACATAATCTCATTCCTTTTTATGGCTGCATAGTATTTAGAATGATTTATATTCGTTTGGGTATATACCCAGTAATGAAATTGCTGGATCTAATGGTATTTCTGTCTTTGGGTCTTTGAGGAAACACTACATTGTTTTCCACAATGGCTGAACTAATTTACACTCTCACCAACAGTGTATAAGTGTTCCTCTTTCTCCACAACCTTGCCAGCATCTGCTATTTTTTGACTTTTTAGTAATAGCCACTCTTACTAGTGGGAGATGGTGTCTCACTGTGATTTTGATTTGCATTTCTCTAATGATCAGTGATGTTAAGCTTTTTCTCATATGATTGTTGGTCACATGTATTTCTTCTTTTGAAAAATGCCTGTTCATGTCCTTTGCCCAATTTTTATGGAGTTGTTAGTTTGTCTTCTAGTAAATTTCCTTAAGTTCCCTACAGATGCTAGATATTAAACCTTTGTCAGATGCATAGTTGGCAAACATATTCTCCCATTCTGTAGATTGTTTACTGAGAGTTTCTTATGCTGTGCAGAGTAAGAAACTTTAGTTTGTTCATTCTTCTACATATGGCTAGCCAGTTCTCCCAGCACCATTTATTAAATAGGCAATCCTTTTCCTGTCAATCCATTCCTAGTTAATGAATGAAACTTTAGTTTAATTAGATCCCATTTGTCAATTTTTGGTTTTGTTACATTGCTGTGGCATCTTCATAATGAAATCTTTGCCCCTGCCTATGTCCTGAATGGTACTGCCTAGTACCATTCTGTCTTCCAGGGATTTTATAGTTTTACAGGGATTTTATAGTTTTGGATTTTACATTTAAGTCTTTAATCCATCTTGAGTTAATTTTTGTATATGGTGTAAGGAAGGGGCCCTGTTTCATTCTTCTGCTTATGTCTAGTTAGTTATCTCAGCACCATTTATTAAATAGAGAATTCTTTCCCCTTTGCTTGTTTTTGTCAGGTTTGTTGAAGGTCAGATAGTTGTAGGCCTGTGGTGTTATTTCTGGGATCTCTATTCTGTTCCGTTCGTCTAGATGTCTGTTTTTCTATCAGTACCATGCTATTTTGGTTACTGTAGCCCTGTAGTATAGTTTGAAGTCAGGTAGCAACCATTATGCCTTCAGCTTTGTTTTTTTTTGTTGTTTTTGATTTTTGTTTGTTTGTTCTTTTCTTACAATTGCCTTTCTATTCAGTTCTTTTATGGTTCCATATGAATTTTAAGATACTTTTCTCTAGTTCTGTGAAGAACGTAAATGGTAGTTTAACAGAAATAGTACTGAATCTATAAACTGCTTTGGGCAGCGTGACCATTTTAACAATATTGATTCTTTCTGTCCATGAGCATGGTATGTTTTCCATTTATTTTGTCATCTCTGATTTCTTTGAACAGTGGTTTGTGGTTCTCCTTGTAGAGATTTTTCACCTCCCTAGTTAGCTGTATCCTAGGTATTTTTTTCTTTTCATGACAGTTGTGAATGTGAGTCCATTTATGACTTGACTCTTGACTTGGCTGTTATTGGTGTATAGGAATACTAGTGATTTTTGCATATGCTTTTGTATTCTAAGACTTTGCTGAAATTGTTTATCAGTTTAAGAAGCATGTGGGATGAGATTGTGGGGTTTTTAGAGATAGTATCATGTTATCTGCAAACAGGGATAGTTTGACTTCCTCTTTGGATGCCTTCTTTCTCTTGCCTGATTGCCTTACTAGAACTTTCAATAGTATGTTGAATAGGAGTGGTGAGAGAGGGCATCCTTATCTAGTGCCACTTTTAAGGAGATATTCTTCCTGTTTACTCTTTTGCACTGCTCTGATGACAATTTTGCTGTAATTCTTACCTTTTCCTCATTATGTAATGTGTCTTCCCCATTCCTGGGCACTTTTAAGATATATTACTTTGGTTTATGATATATTAGGGGATCTGTATTAGATTTCCAGGGTTGCCATAACAAAATACTGCAAACTGAGCACTTAATCAACAGAAATGTATTGCTTCACAGTTCTGGATAAAATGGAATTCTGAAATCAATATGAACAAAGTGGCTTCTATTAAGGACTGTGGAAAACAATCTCTTCTCTGCCTTTGCCCTAGCTTCTGGTGGTTTGCAAGAAGTCTTTGGCATTCCTTGGCTTATGGATGCATTACCCCAATATTTGCCTTTCTGTTCACATGAAGTTCTTCCTGTGTCTCTGTCACAGTATCTAAATATCTTCTTTTTATAAGAGCATCATTTATACTGGAAGTACAAGACCATATTTCCCTCTCTGACCTAGTATCAAAAGTCTAGCTTTTGGTTTTTATATTTTGCCCCAAAACATGATGGTCAGCCTAGATATCATTCCTCATATTCTGTTCTGGCTTTAACTTCTTTCAAATTCTGACACTGTAACTTTTAAACATATTTATTACAGGATAATAGGAAAGGATACTTATTAGTTTATTTTTTCATCTGCCAATTCTGTGTTTTCAGTCACATACATACAAACATGTACACAATTTTTTTTTCTTTTAGCTATGCATTACACAAATTTTCTAGTTACACATTTAAACTGATACAGAAAAATTAGACATGTTCTCAGATTTGTGTTTGTAATGCTTAAAGAGTTAAGAAATATATCATGATTTAAATAAATATCAGAGATAAATAATATGAAAAACACTTCAAGTCCACACCGTTAGCAAGCATTTTTAAATATCTTCTCACTTCAAATTTATTTCTTGTTTTTTTTGGTCTTCGAGACAGGGTCTCACTCTGTAGCCCAGGCTGGAGTACAATGGTGCAATCAGCTCACTGCAACCCCAAACTCCTGGGCTCAAGTCATTCTCCTGCCTTCTCCCGAATATCTGGGACTGCAAGTGTGCATCACCTTGCTGGCTATTTTAATTTTTTTTTTTTTTTTTTTTTTTTTTTTTAGAGATGGAGTCTCACTGTGTTGCCCAGGCTGGTCTTGAATTCCTGGCCTCAAGCAATCCTCCTGCCTTGGCTTCCCAAAATGCTGGGATTATAGGCCTAAGCCACTGTCCTGGCCCAAATTTCTTCACTGTGATTATGTCTGAATCTCTGGCTTCTGTCCTGTCATTTCTTCACTTTAATCATTATACATAACTTTCCGGTAGGTCCCCATTCAAGCCCCCTATACATATACATAATGTTGGGTCATTTCCCATACTTTATATCTCAGCCTAAATAGAAATTTCACAAAGAAGATTTTCTAACTACCGTAGTTAACTACCTTATTTTATACCCCTCCATAAAATTTTCTATTGGAGTACTTTATTTACTTAAAAGCATGTGTAACAATCTCTTTTTATATAGAAAGTTTATTGCAGATTACTGTTAATTGTCTTTCTTTCTATAATATAAGCTATAGATGTGAACAAAGTCCTTTTCTTTCATACATGCCATTATATTCCTACCATCTATCATAATGCCTGACACATGAGTACACTGAATTGATATCTATTCATTGGATGAACTGATTTAATGAGAAAGTGAAATAAATGTGTTTTATTGTATCAGAAATACCACCTGTTCAAAGCTCTAGAATTTTGGCATGCAAAATTTAAAATCAGAGACTATCATAGTTTGATTACTTGTTTCATGCTTCTTAATCAGTAAATTATGGCAAATAAAAAAATGGCATACCAAAATAATTTTGTGAAGTATGTGCAATATAAAAGTATTAAAATAGAAAATAAGATAGGAGTAAAAATATTTCAAGTTATTACTTGCTTTTGTTTTCACACACAATAATTTTCTCTTTAATGTCTTTATTTTAGTATCCAGATGCAATAGGTTTGGAGGGATTTTCGGTTATTATAGCTCAACTGCTTGGCCTTAATGTAGGATTAACATATGATGACATCACTCAGTGTTTCTGTCTGAGAGCTACATGCATCATGAATCATGAAGCAGTGTAAGATGTTTTCTTAATTAATTTCACTTATATTTTTATAAGGTTGTTTCCAAAATGTGATAAAGTTTTTAAACTTTTATATTCCACACCACATCGATAGCTAGAAAGGTATGTCATGCTTGAAAAGTTATCACACAAAAATTCTCTATACTTAGGGATATATACTATAGATTGATCTATATCTACGTCTGTGCACACACATACACATCACTGACATCGCATTCATATTCTTTCTTGTCAGGCCCAACTTTTAAGCAGAGGTTTCAAAACTTGATTGTTTTGTACCCATCTTAAACAAAAGTCTTATTTTGTATACAATATTTTTAATTTTCAGTTGGAAATTATATGGTCCAAGTAGAAGATATCTTCTGAGTCCCTATCTATTTATCCCCTAATTTTGTGTGAAGAGATTTTAGTGCCCAATATTTGCAGTATTTGTAGCTTTTTGCATGAGTGTCTTGCAAAGGTATGGTAATACTTATTCCTATTAAAACAAAGTATTTTAAAATAGTAGAGACGATTTGATTAAATAACATTATTCTGTGTAATATTTCTCTTACTTTTTCATAGTTGTTCCACAACAAATGGGTGTTAATACAAGCGAAAGCATTTCTTTTTGCTCTTAAACTTCCAACTCTGAAACTTTAGAAGTTACACATTGATTTCCTTGGAGGCTTAAAGGACTACCCAGAACCTCTGTCATCTCAGATTTTGCGGTTTAAGTATTTGCTATCTGAGACATGATTGTCTAACATAGTGCTATAGACATGATTGTCTAACATTTATAATGCTAATAAATGATTGTCTAACATGATGCTGTCCAATAGAAATAAAATATGAGTCACATATGTAATTTTAAATTTTCTAGAAGCTTTGACAAGGTGAAATTAATTGTAGTAATATATTTTAATGATATATTTTATGTAACCCATTAGATCCAAAATATTATCACTTTAACAAGTAGCCAAAATAAAAATTGTTAATTCGTTATGTTCTATTCTAGTGTAGATGTGTATTTGTGTTGGGTATGGATTGTGAGAGAAAGAACAGAGTCCAGGGTCACACCAATGTTATCAGCCTTAGCCACTGAAAGAATGGAGTATTCAGCAACTGAGAACAGACATGGTTGTGATAAGTAGTTCAATACCACATACGGTATATTTGAAATGTCTACTGTACATCTATTAGACATTTCTCCTAGACATACTAGTGGAACTATACCTGTGAACATGTAAATAAAGATCTCCCCGGGACTTATATTTTAGTGTGAAATTTAGGTAACATGAGATGAAATTTTGAAAATTAAAACTAATGAAACATTTTTACGTAATGCAAAAGTGCTATATAGAAAAATATTGAAAGTGGAAGGAGAATGAAGAGGGGGCACAATTTAAGATAGTGTTGTCAAGAAAGATCTCTCTGGGAGGTAACACTTGAGCAGACATCTGACTGAAATGAAGAAAGAAAGCTTGAACTGTATAACAGAAGAGAACACTATGTAGAGGGAACACTAGATAGATGGTTAGATACAGAGATATGTAAATGCATAGATACATGGATACATAGATTTAACCACCATACCTTATTGCATTACTTTGATGAGAAAATACATTTTCAGTTTGTTTCTTTGTTTGTTTGTTTTGAGACGGAGTCTCGCTCTGTCGCTCTGGAGTGCAGTGGCGCGATCTCGGCTCACTGCAAACTCCACCTCCCTGGTTCACGCCATTCTCCTGCCTCATCCTCCCGAGTAGCTGGGACTACAGGCGCCTACCACCACGCCCGACTAATTTTTTGCATTTTTAGTAGAGACGGGGTTTCACCGTGTTAGTCAGGATGGTCTTGATCTCCTGACCTCGTGATCGGCCCGTCTCGGCCTCCCAAAGTGCTGGGATTACAGGCGTGAGCCACTGCGCCCCGCTGAAAATAGGTTTTCGATGTAATTTTTAAAGAGAATGTTAAAGATAAGCAATATTAAAATTGAATTATCGTTGGTTTAATCTCTGCTAAGGTATAGATTTTGGGGTGGCCATCTTGTGATTTATATGATTATGTATGGAGTGTTGTTTAGATGTGGTTTTATTAGCAAGGTTTATTTGCCTGAGGAATATTATTTTATTTTAGGAGTGCCAGTGGTATAAAGATTTTTAGCAACTGCAGCATGCATGACTATAGATATTTTGTTTCAAAATTTGAGGCTAAATGCCTTCAGAAGCTTTCAAATTTGCAACCATTACATCAAAATCAACCAGTGTGTGGTAATGGGATTTTGGAATCCAATGAAGAATGTGACTGTGGTAATAAAAAGGTGAGTAACAAAGATTGAAACGCGAGCACAGTTTTTATGTTTCTGATAAAACATAAGACATGTTTGTCATGGTATATATAATGATATATGCAACTATGCCATTAATTTATAACTGAAATATGAGAAAGAGGATGAGTTAAGATGTATAAATCACATTCCCACACTTCTTAAATTGAGAAGGCAAGTCTGTCGTTAACACTAGGTTTGCATATCTGTTTCCAATCATGCCAGCAGATTGATTTTGAATATATTGGCTAAATGAAGTCCTTTTTATTATCCACATCTCAGTTCCTAATTCATTTGGCTTCATTCTCTATTTTCTCTACAAACTTCTACTAAATTTGGTCCAAATTTTGCCCTATCTCTTGTTCTTGCAAGAATTGCTAAACATTGTAATGAGGTTTTTAAATCCTTCTCAGGCATTCCTGCATTTACAAATTTTTGAATGACCAAAATTTGTTTTATTTATTCATTTAAAAATATATGTATACACCTGATTATAATTTCATCAATCAAATGTTCAGTGAACATTATTTTCAACAGGTGAGATGACATGCTTAATCCACTTTAATTATTGTCCCATAATATTTAACAATTTGTCTCTATTTCAATAAAGTTTCTTCATGATTTATCCTCCAACAGTTACATGAATTCCTTCTCCCTACATAAACAGCTGTCACCACATTTTAACACACTGTTAAATTCTCTCAATTTCTCTTAAGTCATCCTATATTTCACAAGGTAAAGCCTATATGTAAGAGTCTGTGTGCATCTATATATGTGTATACGCACACACATATCACACTTAAACATATGTAGTACATACATAGTACACACACACATACCTGTATATATATATGTGTGTGTGTATATATATATATATATACATATATATATATATATATATTTACCAGTTTCCAATTATCTCATATTTTTCCATGCTATCTTAGTTTTCTGATAAGCTGTACTGTGCTCATCTTGCAGTCTCCTGCCCCTAAATATGGTATCATTTACCTGCCAATAAATACTAGCTGCTTTTTATGAAGCATAAAATAAAGCAACACAATCTGGGTCTAGGTCTTCACATTTTGGGTTTCTACAACTATAGAATGTAGGCAGATTGACACTAAGAGCAGATACAGCCAGTGTCCCATCAGTATTCCCTTTATATTTGCTGTTCCGGCAGTACTTTTGTTTCAAGTATCAGAGACTTTCTGCTGGAGTGTGCCTCCTGTTACCTCAGTGGTATGTGCATCCATTAGCACGGTGAGCTCAATGTGCTTGGAAACTAATGATCAGCCATCAGATAATTATGATGGTCAGTCCCAGATTCCTTTCTCCTTGTGAGGAAATTCTCTGAGGCATTTTCTACATCAGAGTTCTTTAACTGTGGTCAGTTGGTTAAATCCAGCTGCTGCCTGCCTCTTCTTGTAAATGAAGTTTTATTGAATTACAGCCATGCCCGTGTGTTTGAATGTTGTCCATGGCTGCTTTTGTGCTATAATAGCAGAGGTAAATAGTTACAACAGATACTATATGACAGGTAAGTCTGGAAAAACTATTTGATGTTTTACAGAAAATGTTTGTTAATCAAAAGGGAATTTAGAGAGTAATTTGAACTATATGAAAGTTAAATGTAATGAAAACCAAGGCATTTCAGAAAGATTCTATACAGAATCTGTGATAACACCCCTGACATCAGAGGCCCTGAAACACCGTTACAGTTATCACAGATTCTATACCCAGTCACTTTGAAAACCAATTGTAGACTTTTTGTAAAATAAATAAAGTTATACGTTTCTACTAACAGCAGTGAAGAAAAAATTTCTTATGCAAGACTAAGAAATAAAAGGTATCAAACTCAGAAAAGAAGTTAAATTGTCTCTGCAGATGACTCGATCATATTTATAGAAAACCCTAGTGTCCAACAAAAAATTAGAACTAATAAATAAATTCAGTAAAGTTGCAGGTTACAAAATCAATATACAAAAATCAGTAGCTCTTCCTGCAGTAACAACAAACTGTATGAAAAAGAAATCAAGAACACAGTCTCATTTACAATATCTACAAAAAATAAATACTTGGGAATAAATTTAACCAGGGAGATGAAAGATCTGTATACTGAAAACTATAAAGCATTGTTGCAGGAGTGAAAGGAAACAAATAAATGGAAAGATAAACCATGTTCAAGAACTGGAGAAGTTAATATTGTTAAAATATCTATAGTGGTTAAAGTGATCTACAGATTCAATGTAATCTCTATCAAAGTTCCAGTAACATTTTGCACGAAAATAGAAAAACAATCCTCAAATTCATGAGAAACCCCATAAGACCTTAAAACCCAAGCAATCCTGAGTGAAAAGAGCAAAATCAGAGGCATCACAATACCTGACTTCAAAATATCCTACAAAGCTGTAGTAATCAAAACAGCATGATAATGACATAAAAACACGTAGACCAATGAAAGAGTATAGAGCCCCAAAATAAATTGACACATTTATAGTCAATTGATTTGTGACAATAAAGGATGTCTACTAACTATCCAGTTTACTAACTGTATATTCACATGTAGAAGAATAAAATTAGACCCTTGTCTCACAAAATATAAAAAACCAATGCAAAACGGACTAAAGATTTAAAACTAAGACATGAAACTATAAAATTATTAGAGGAAAACATAGGAAAAAGCTCCACAACATTGGATCTGGCCATGATTCATAAATATGGCACCAAAACACAGACAACAAAACAAAATAGAGAAATGAAATTATATCTAACTAAAAAGCTTCTACACAACAAAGGAAACAGTCAACAGATTAAAGGGAGAACTTAAGGAATTGGAGGAAATATTTGCAAACTATACATCTAATAACAGGTTAATATAAAAATACATAAGAAACCTCAACCACTCAATAGCAGGAAAACAATCCAGTTAAAAATGGGCAAAGGACCTCAATAGACATTTCTCAAAAGAGGACATACAAATGGATGAAAGGTATATGAAAATATGCTCAAAATCACTAATAATCTGAGTAATTCAAATTAAAATCAGAAAGAGATATTACCTCACATCTGTCAGGATACTATCATCAAAATAGATGACTGATAACAGATGTTGGTAAGGGTGTGGAGTAAAGGAAACCCTTGCATGCTATGATGGAAATATAAATTAGTACAGCCATTACAAAAACAGTATGGAGATTCATAAAAAAATTAAAACTTCATATAATCCAGTGATCCCATTGCTGGGTATATATACAAAGGAAATAATAGCAGTATGTTGAAAAGATGTCTGCACTCCCATTTTAATTTCAGCCTCATCTACAATAGCCAAGGAATGAACCTAAGTGTCTATCAGTGAATACATGGATTAAAAATCTGGTAGAGATACACAATGGAATACTACTCAGCCTTTTTTAAGAGAAGAAAATCCTGCAGTTGGTGACAGCATGGATAAAACTGGAGGACATATGTTAAGTGAAATAAGGCAGGCATAGAAAGACAAATACATCATCTTCTCACTTATTGTGGAATCTAAAAATGTGAAACATATACTAGCCAGGAGTAGAATGGTGCTACCAGGGGCTGGGGGTGGGAAACTGGGGTGACGGTGGTCAAAGGATACAGAATTTAAATGAGATAGGAGGCATAAGTTCATGGCGACTATGGTTAATAAAGATGGATTGTATACTTGAAAATTGCTAAGAAAGTAGATTTTAAGTGTTTTCACCACAAAATAATCACAAGTTTGTGTGGTAATGCATGGGTGTGTTAGCTTGGTTTAGCCATTTTAGAATGTATACATGTATCAAAACATTGTGCTGTATATCATAAATATATAAATTTTGTTTTCATTTTAAAATGTATTTTAAAAAAATCAACAATAATGGTCATTAAAGTTAAAATATAACTAAAGATCTTATGCAGATATTAAAAAATGGTAAGATCATATCACACACATTATGTAAGTAAACAATCAGATAAAATTGACAAATTATTCTAAAATTGTATTTATAAACACTAACATGAGTTGATATTTAAACAGTGAATAAATAGCCTTAAAGGAAATCATATCTATAATTTCACAACCTCTCATCAGAGAGAAGTTCATACCACATGACTCTACAAGTAATTATTTAAAAGTTAAGGAATTTTACTGATTTTAGACTTAGGAAAAAACCTAATATGCCCTTACTTCTTTGAGGATAAAATAATCTTTATGCGAAAATCTGATGAAGATATTTCAAGAATAGTTTTATGTGTTTTAATTGATATATCATAGTTGTACATATTTTGGGGGTACGTGTTATATTTTGATACATGTATACAATGTGAAATGTTCAAATCAGAGTAACGAATATCTTTTATTTGTGTTGGGAACATTACAGTTCTCTTCTAGCTATTTTAAAATATGCAATAAATAATTTTAAACTATAATTTACTTATTGTGCTACTGGACACTAGAACTTATGTTTTAATTGTATTTCTGTACCCATTAACCAACTTCTATTCATCCCACTTTCCTTCCCAGCCTCTGGTAACAACCATTCTACTCTCTGCCTCCTTGAGACCCACTTTATTGGCTTCCACACATGATTAAGAACATGTGATATTTGCCTTCCTGTGTCTGACTTATTTCACTTAAGATAATGTCCTCCAGTTACATCCATGTTGCTGCCACTGACAGGATTTCATTCTTTTTATGGCTGAATAATATTCCATTGTGTATATAAACCACGTTTTCTTTATCCTTTCATTTGTTGATGGGCTCAGGTTGATTCCACACCTTGGCTATTGTAAATAGTGCTGCAATAGACATGAGAGTGCAGATATCTTTTCAATATACTGATTTCCTCTTTTTTGGATGTGTACCCAGCAGTGGGACTGCTGGGTCATGTGGCAGTTCTATTTTTTGTTTGTTGAGGAAGCTTCATACTGCTTTCCATAATGACTATAATATTTTAGATTTCCATTAACAGTGTGCGAGTGCTTCCCTTTCTCAGCATCCACATTAGCATTTGTTAGTTTTTGTCGTTTTGATAATAGCCATTCTAACTGGGATGAGATGATATCTCATTGTGGGTTTGATTTGTATGTCCCTGATGATAACTGATGAACATTTTCTCCATATATCTGTTGTCATTTGAATGTCTTACTTTGAGAAGTGCAAGGACTTTTTGTCCATTTTTAAATTGGATTATTTGGTTTTTTCTATTCAGTTGTTTGAGTTCCTTATATACTTTTATGTTAAGCTATTATCAAATGTGTAATTGGCAAATATTTTCTCCCATTCTTTAGGTCGTCTCTTCACTCTGTTAATTGTTTCATTTGCTGTACAGAAGCTTTTAGCTTGATGTAATCCCATCCATTTTACTTTTGTTCCCTCTGCTTTTAGTCTTGCTTAAAAATAACGTACCAAGACAAATTTCCTGTAGTGTTTCCACAATGTGTTCTTCTACTAGTTTCATATTTTCAGGTATTACATTTAAGTCTTTAACTCACTTTTAGTTAATTTTTGTAAATGATGAAAGATGGAGATCTAGTTTCATTCTCTTGCATATAGATATTTCATTTTCCCAGTGCCATTTATTAAAGAGACTGTTCTTTTCCCAATGTATGTTGTTGGATATGTCCATATTTCTCATGAACACAAAATCTTCACTAAATGATTAACAAATTGAAAGTAATGATACAACATATACATAAACAGTAACATTATGTTCTATTTTGGGAATAGAATGTAAAACAGTGATCATCTCAATGATAATAAATTTTGAGAAAAAGGGACAAGAGGGAAATTCATTATATTTAAGAAAGTGTATCTATAAAATCTACAGTCAACATCATACATAATAGTTGAACAACCCAGAGGTCGGAAATGAGGCAGTGAAAGATCTGTTGTCATCTTTCACACTTATTATGGAATGTGATAAACTAGCCACCAAAGCAACAAAAAGAAAATACATAATAGTTGGAAGAGAGGAAATTTAACTTTCTTTATTTATAATCATATCATTGTGTACATAAAACCCAAAATAATCTAGAAATAAATTATTTGCCTGTATAAATGAATTTATCAAGGTCACTTGTTACATGGTCAATTCATAAAAATCAAATACTTCTTTATAAATGATTAGAAGAAAAAATTTTAAAATAACAGCATCTACAATAACACCCAGGAACACAAAATACTTGGGAATATATATAATAAAACCTGTATAAGACTACTAAATATAAAACTGCAAATCATTAGGAGAAAAATTATGGAAGTACTTAATGCAAGGATATGTCATGTTTTAAAATTAGAGGAACTAATATTGCTAAGATGTAATTTTTGGTCCAAATTCATCATCCCCAAGTGCAATTCCATTTCATATGCTAGCAGGAATTGTGTTTGTGTATGTGTTGGTGTGTGTAAATAGACAAGCTGATTTTAAAGTTTAAATGGAAACATGAAAGGCACAAAGCTAGCCAAAGTGATCTTGAAAAAGAAAAATTTGGTCCACTGAAATTTTCAGAAATCTATTTTCATTATAAAATTATAGTTATTAAGGCAGTATGGTATATATGCTTGGACAGACACAGACAAATGAAACAGAATGGAACTTAGAATAGACCTACATAAATATAATTACTGCTTTGTGACAAAAAGGACATAGGAATGCAATGTAGAATGGATGCCTTTACAAAAAATGATGCTGGGATAATTCAATATACATAAGAAACAGTCTTTACCTATTTGGGTTATATATAGAACCTGATTCCAGATGTATTGTTGATAAATGTGTAAAGGCAAAAAAAAAAAAAGTGTGAAACATAAGTGTATATGTACTCTAATAATTTTCTCTAAAAGTCAAAATTACCTAATATTTACAAATTGAATTTTGATAAAATAAAATATCAGATAAGATATTTGAAGGGTAGATTATACAATAGGAGATTGTTTTCTCCACATAAATGTGGCAGAAGATACGTACTCAGATAAAGAATACATATAAATCAATAAGAAAATGACAGACTTTCAGACAGAAAAATTGACCTAATTCTTAAACAGAAACTTCCAAAATGGATATACTAATGGCTTATAAATTTGTGAATCGATGCTCAACATCCCAAAATGCAGATTGAAAGCATAATTTGAAAACAACCAAACACCATCAGAATGGCAAAGAAGAAAAAATTGGTGAGGATGAGTCACTGTAGCTATTATGCACTGCTGTTGGTAGTGAAAATTGGCAGAAGAAGTGAAAAGTTGTGCTATTTTATTGTAAAGTTGAACACATTCATAGCTGTGTTCCAGAATTTCACTCTCAGGTATACATAAAACATAAAACATATTGTAATAGCAAAGAAAAGCAAACAGAGAAATAGCCCAAATATTCTTTTCAGCAAAATGAAAACAAATTGTGCTATAACAATAAAATAAAGTATGCTGCACAAAACAAAGTGGTTGAATTCAATAAACATTATTTTGAGCAAGATAACCTAGACCAAGAAAATTATGGTAAGTTGAAAAAATAAAACTATTATAAACTGTTAAAAGGCAAGATCACATTTCCCTTTATTGGTTAATAGTCTCTAAAAGTGTGTTTTGTTGCTTTTTTTTTTGAGACAGTCTTGCTCTATCATCCAGGCTGAAGTGCAGTGGCTTAATGTAGGCTCACTCTAACCTCTGTCTCCCAGGTCAAAGTGATTCTCCTGCCTCAACCTCCTGAGTAGCTGGGATTACAGGGACCCACCACCAAGTCTATTTAATTTTTTTTTTTTTTTTTGTATTTTTGGTAGAGAGGGGATTTCGCTATGTTGCCCAGGCTGGTCTTCAACTCCTGGCCTCAAGTGATCCACCCACCTTGGCCTCCCAAAGTGCTGGGATTACAGACATGAGCCAAGGTGCCTGGCCTAGTTACTAAAAAGGAGTTTAAGGAATCGTCTCAAGACTTGACGACACTGTTCACATTGTTTTGGGGAAATGTTGTAGATTTCAATCTCTTCTAGAAGTGTATTCAGCATATAACTAGATATATGTTAATTTAAAAGGTAAACAGTACATCTAAAAAGGAATATATTGGAAATTGTATTTTCAATGAAAAAGACATGAAAGAACAAAGTCTTGATAGTCTTAAAAATGAGAAGAGAGGGAAAGCAAAACAAAATAAAACCTATGATACCTCAAAATATTAAAATATAATGATGTCAGAGTAAGAACATAACATTTCAGGAATGGACATAACTATTAAAAGGTTATATTTTCCTATTAAATGAGAGACACTTATGTTATAAAATATCCAGCTATATGCTGTTTACATTTCCGTATCTACAGCAATCGAAACACATAGGGAATTGTTTTAGGAATTTTTGAGCTGAGATTACTGATGGCAGTCTTGCTGGTGAATATTAATAATTTGTTGCTTTTTATTAACTGAGTGAAATGAAACATTTATAAATCAAAGGAAAAGAACTTAAAAGAATCTATGGCAAATCCCTTAAACTGTTTCATTAATATAATTGTGATAGGCAGAATATTGTCCCTCAAAGGTGTCCCCATCTCATCCTTGAACCTGTGTGGATGTTATTTCACGTGACAAAAGGAACTTTGCAGGTGTGATTAAGTTAAGGACCTTGTGATGGAGAAAGTATACTACATTATTCAGATGCATCCAATGGCTCAGATTTTTTAAAGCAGAAGAGGAAGGAGAAGAAAAGCTGATAGTGATGTGCTATGACAAAAATTTGACTTTCCTTTACTGGCTTTAAAGATAGAGGAAAAAACCATAAACCAAGGAATTTGAGGGGCCTTCTATGAACTGAAAAAGGCAGGAAAATAGATTTTACCAGAAAGCTTCCAGAAAAGAATCCAAGCCCACCAATACCTTGATTTTTAGCTGATTGGACTGTTACACTACAAAAGTTTAGATCATATATTTGTATTGTTTTAAACCACTAAGTTTGTGGTAACCTGTTAAAGGTTACGGCAGTAAGATGAAACAAACACAATTATAGTAAGTAATAAGTAGGGGTTATTTATGCTGGTTTCTTAGTATACCACTGGAGATTTCTTTCCCAGAAATCTAAGTAAAAATAACACTGCATTAGTGAGGGTTGAAAATGGAATAATGCTTCTGAAGAGTACCTCACATGCACCTCTTCATTATAACCTGAATGTTGGAGGGCAGATGTTCTATTACAACTCTTCTTATTTGAGTTGTGGAGAGGAGTACTTCCTATATTCTCTAATCAACATTTAAAAGTAATGTATTTTCAAAATTGAGAACAAGACAAATAATAAATGTAAAGAACACTTCACATTTCCAACTTGATCTCTTGCTAGAAAACATTTAAAATAGTTTTGGGGAATGAAAATATCTGAGTCTTAATATAGAATGCCTCAGAGAAATTTGGGACAATTAGAATGCATGACGGATTTTTAAAAAAACCCACGGAATTTTGAAATTATGTAATCTTTTTTATTACAAAGTTCCCTTGCTATTAGATTATACCTCTCAGTGGCTGTTGTTATATGTTATCTGATAATTGATTAATTGTTTGATAGCTAAAAGAATTGATTGGATTTTAAATGTAAAGACTATCGAGGCTAGGAAGAAACTGCATCAACTAACGAGCAAAGTAACCAGCTAATATCACAATGACAGGATCAAGTTCACACATAACAATATTAATCTTAAATGTAAATGGACTAAATGGTCCAATTAAAAGACACAGACTGTCAAGTTGGATAAAGAGTCAAGACCCATCAGTCTGCTGTATTCAGGAGACCCATCTCACGTGCAGAGACACACATAGGCTGAAAATAAAGGGATGGAGGAAGATCTACCAAGCAAACGGAGAACAAAAAAAAGCAGGGGTTGCAATCCTAGTCTCTGATAAAATAGACTTTAAACCATCAAAGATCAAAAGAGACAAAGAAGGCCATTACATAATGGTAAAGGGATCAAT
>NW_016808044.1:172915-183040 GCF_001698545.2 Rhinopithecus bieti
ATACACCATGGAATACTATGCAGCCATAAAAAGGGATGAGTTCATGTCCTTTGTAGGGAAATGAATGCAGCTGGAAACCATCATTCTCAGCAAACTATCGCAAGAACAGAAAACCAAACACTGCATGTTCTCACTCATAGATGGGAATTGATCAATGAGATCACTTGGACTCTGGAAGGGGAACATCACACACTGGGGCCTGTTATGGGGTGGGGGGAGGGAGGAGGGATGGCATTGGGAGTTATACCTGATGTAAATGACGAATTGATGGGTGCTGACGAGTTGATGGGTGCAGCACACCAACATGGCACAAGTATGCATGTGTAACAAACCTGCACGTTGTGCACATTTACCCTCCAACTTAAAGTATAATAGTAATAAAAAAAAGAATTGATTGTATTTTTCATGGAAAATGGCCTACGATGTCTCAGTTTTCAAACATATTTTCTAAGGATCCCCTGGTATTGGAATGAATAATTTTTTTAAAAAAACAAGCAAATGCACAAAAAAGCAAATATGTGTGTGATATACTATGAAAGAAAACCGAATTATAAATATTGAACAGTATGTAAGTGACAACAATTACTAAAATTGTAAAATCTAAGAAGATGGGCAAGATATTGAACTGAATATAACTAACGAGTTGTCTCTGAAATATATAAAACAAAATACATGGACTATGCACATATCCATAGTCCACAAAGCTTTAATATACCTCTTTCAGGCTATCAAACAACTAATCAATTATAAGATAATGTATAACAACAGTCACTAAAAAGCATATTCTAATAGCAAAGTAACTTTATAATGAATAAAAGAATATATGTAATTTTCAAAATTCCATGGGTTATTTTAAAAATCAGTCATGCATTAGATCATGCTGAAAATAATTATAGATACTAAAAAATCTGAAAATAAACATATATTCCCACAACATAATAAAAGTGGATATTAACCTAAAACACGTTGTCCCTGAAAATTCATCTGCAAAGAAAAAGAAATGCTTTATTTTAAATACATTTAAACTGGGGTGGGGTGAAGTCTTGAGTTTTGTATGTGACTGAAGTTAAGTTGTTATAAGTATACAATAATTTATTTTAAGTATAAGATATTTTATGTAAGCCTTATGATAACCACAAAGCGAAAAACTATGGCAGGTGCACAAATGAGAAAGGAATTAAAACATAACACAAAAGAAAATCACCAAATCACAAGGATAAACAACAAGAGAAGAAGAAAAGAACAAAGATCTACAAAACAACCAAAAAAAAAAAAAACTAAAAAAATGGCAGTAGTAAATTCTTGTCTATAAACAGTTACTTTGAATATAAATGGATTAGAGTATTGAATCAGAAGACACAGAATGGCTGAATGGATTTTTTAAAAAGATTAAATTATATGCTATATCTAGGAGACTAGCTTTAGCTTTAAGGACCCACATAGGCTGAAAGTAAAGGAATGGGAGACTGTATTTCATGCAAATAGTAACCAAAATAGAACAGGGACAGCTATATTAATAACAGATAAAGTAGACTTCAAGTGGCAGACAGTCACAAGAAACAACAAAATGCATTGCTTAATGAAAATGGTACAATTCATCAAGAATACATAACAGTTATAAATGCATCCAATACTGAAGTACCTAAGTTTATAAGGTAAATATTAACAGACATTAAAGGAGAAATAGATGGCAATACAATAATAGGAGATGATTTTAATACTCCACTGTCAACAATGGACATATCAACCAGACAGAAAATTAACAGGAAAGTACTGGAAGAGTTATTTTAAAAGAGTAATATGAACATTCCAGTCCTGAAATTAGGAAAATATAACATAAGCATAAAAAGGTAGTAATTCTAATCAATAATAGCAAATGCAAACATTTGTAACCTGTGAAATATTAATGCAATATTGTGCAGAAACAGTTAACCTACCAGCCCTGAAGTTGCCATCTTTAGAAAGACCTGCTTCTAAGGTTGGCCCTCAGTTCAGGTCTGAGAATTTGAAGTTTTAAATGTTCCATAGGTAATAATGTTGGTTTGCTTTCCCAGACTGTAATGTTGAACAATTTAATTTATAGTGGATACCTGCTTCCTTTTGGGATTCTAGAATTTTGGTTATTGTGATTGATCATTTAAGTACATGATCAGGATGCCTATATGACCATACTCACATAAAAATGCTGAGTCTCAGATGGGCTTCCCTAGGCAGAAGCGTTACATGCAATATTGCCTTTTTGCTAATAGAGAAGGGAACATGCTTATTGTGCTTTCTCTTACACTGGGTAGATGAAATTTGTGTAAGGAATTCTCCGGACTTTATCGGATATGTATTTTTCCTTTACTAATCCAGGTGTATATTCTTGCTGTGCTGTTGTAATAAATCTTACATGTGAATGAAACTGTCTTCTAAGTCCTATAAATGTTTCTGGCTAATCATCACATATGTGTGTGGTGTTGGGGGCCCTGGAAACACTGATGAATTAACATTGGCATAGTTATTTATGTAAAACTAAAGACACATGTAAGGAGCATTTAGGAATGATAAAGAGGACATTAAAATATGGAGAATATTTAAGATGTTATTAATACATTCTAATGCCTTCATAATATTGGTGATTTTATAGTATAAATTTAAAGTATTAACTCATGAGAGTAGTCAGCAGTGTTACAATTAATGAAATATTAATAAATTACCAAAAATATATAACAAAGGTTTAAAGCATCTATGGACTATTTCTATCCTTGAGGAATATTCAAGGTTTAAGAATTAACAAATATTTTTTATTGCTTTATCAAGGACAGTGTTGATTTTTTAGAGTGCATGATTGTGAATAATACAATAACTATCAGATTTAATTTATACGATGGCCTCAGCAGTTATGTCTACTGTTGCATTTGCATGGTCAGTGCAAATGCTAGCACAATAGAAAAGGCAAAGTCTAAGTTTTGCTAAGGAAATTGTTTTCACCTCATAGATCTACTGAAAATATTTTGAGCCCCCCCACCAAAATCTTCCAACTACATTTGGAGAACTTCCCATTTAAACGAATTGATAGATAATAAAGATGCAATATTCAACTCATTACAGTAGTAAAAATGGGAGAGAAATAGTAATAGTATTGCCAAAATACAATAAATAGTGAAATAAAAGGAAATTCACATTAGTAAAATTAAAACTATGTAAAATTACAAGTAAAGTTAATAAACACTTTTAAAATAAATATTTTTAAATACTTCAAATAACTGAATGATACAACAAAACTGAAAGAAACACAGAGATGTGAATAAAAGCAGTTTTTTTCCTGGGATGGGAATACTTAACATCAAACTACATCCAATTAAATCTCTAAAGTCCCCATAAACACCTCCCTAAATTGAACTATTTTTCTACCAAAGCAGATTCTAAATTTCATCTGGAAATAAAAACTTACCAAATATCCCTTTTAGTAATTTGGAACAATGACCATCTAAAAAATGCTGTGATTAATGAGATATGGTATCGGCAAAAGAGTAAACAATAAAGAAAATGAAAGAAATAGTCCATGTTTTGGTCATTATTATCATCTACACATAGAATAGTGTCTGGCAAATATCACATGCTCAGTAAATACTTGTTGATTGAATAAATGTAAGGATAGTGTAATTATCTTGATAGCAACACGTCATTTTTATCACTGAGTAAGGAATGATTCCAGTATATTCAGAATACCCCATTAGAAATAGTGTGACTTGGAAGGTTTATTCAAAAGTTTTACTTTTTTTTTCTTTTTTTTTTTCTTTTCATTGAGTGTGATGCTTTTATTTCATTTCATTTTACTTTTATTATACTTTAAATTCTAGGATACATTTTCTTAAAAAAAACTAAGGACGAATGCAAAGAAATTTTACAAAAGTAGTTGACTTTAGCAAAATTTGCCTTAAAAAATATCAAAATACACTATAAGGCTGTTTAATTTCACTTGCAGTGTTATTGGGTCATTGGCTGAAGAAAGAAGTATAGATGTTTATACATCTGTTTCTACCTATTTATACATCAATATTTATATCTGTCACCAGATCTATCTAAGTATGTAAAAGTTGTATAGAGAGATAACATTTATTTCTAGGGTGGAAGTGGTTAATTTCATAAATATTAATTTATAAACTGGATGCATTCCCTGTGAGAAAGGAAGAAGCGCCTGTGACATCCAGGATCTGACCTGGTAAAATCAGTCAGGCTTTGGTGGCATTAGGAGCTGATTTAGTCCTCATGTATGGGCATTGGTGTTCTCTTAAAGCTCTTTTGACCTTTGACTCCAAAGGTTAAAATCAGACTAGGAAATTCTATTATTATGATGAATCAAGAAAGAGAAATAAGGTCACTCTTCAATTATGTCTTAACAGAGAAAACACATGCACCAAAATGACTAAACACTCACCTATCCTAGCTAATATGAGTAGTTGCTGCAACTGTACCACTTTCAGCTTTAGCATTGGCCCAGTATTTCCTCCTTCTAGATAAGAATTATTAAATTTCCCAGTCACAGAATTAACCCTTGGTTCCTGACAGCATTCAGTCCAGAGGAAAGTCCAGACTTCTTAAATTCTCCCTGAAAATCACCTAACACAAGCCCAGATCTTATCATCAAACCCTCCTACTGCAGTATTCCATGGTCCCCTTGGTGTGCGTTCTTTGCTGCATCAAGCAATAAGCCTAATTTGTAACACTACAGATATGTTCTAGGTAGTCTTTGTTGAAAGTGCATTGACACCTGTATCTTCATAAATATCCTCCAGTTTACACAAATGGAAGCTCTGTTTTGTGTACCCACTCACCCATACAAATGTGGGTGCATGCACCTTATTTGTACCTGTGTTCACATATATAATAACTGCTAATAAATATTTGAACAAATATTCAACAGCATATAAAGCGATATATTTTACAAAAAGTAAAGCTATAAGCCTTAAAATTAGCATAAAATATAAGAATAAAGTACTAATATTGTTTTATATTCTTGGCGTGGTGGAGGTCTTGATAATCAATATATAAAACTCAATAGTCCTAAAGGAACAAGAATATTACAAATCACTCAAATTGATAGGCACCATTAACAGACCAATTATAGACTGCAAAGAAACATTATAAAAGTGTAGAAAAGAGAGGCTGGGCGTGGTGGCTCATGCCTGTAATCCCAGCATTTTGGGAGGCTGAGGAAGGTGGATCACGAGGTCAGGAGATAGAGACCATCCTGGCTAACACGGTGAAAACCCATTTCTACTAAAAAAAAAAAAAAATTAGCCAGGCATGGTGGCGGGCACCCATAGTCCTAGCTACTTGGGAGGCTGAGGCAGGAGAATGGCATGAACCCAGGAGGCGGAGCTTGCAGTGAACCGAGATCACACCATTGCACTACAGCCTGGGCAGCAGAGGGAGACTCCATTTAAAAAAAAAAAAATGTGTGTATATATATATATAATATCATATAAAATCTGGTTCTGTTATCTAATGGGAAGAGGGAAAGAAAAAAGCCCTGCTATGCAAAATGGTCAAAATATATGATTATTTAATTCATAAATAAAATTGCACAAATGCAAATTTATTCACAAACTCACTGGTAATCAGAGAAGTAATAATGAGAGCTTTGAGTTCGTTTTTTCCATTCCTTGTTACAAATTAAAATGATTGGTCATAATTAGTACTGCTAAGTATTGTGGTACAGGGAGAGCTTCTTCATTAACTGCTAGTGAAAGAATATATATACACACACATACATTCATACAGCATTATTTAACTTTGGAAGGTTAAACAGTAAATTACGCAATGTGATTACCCCTAGGGAGTCTGGAGAATGTAATTACAATTTCAACTTTTGCTCTGCATTTTATATATTATTTGATTGTATAAGCATGCATCTATTTACATGCATACACATGAAAAAGTGTGAACAAATGGGAATTTCAAAATGAAGAAGAATCCTGCCTTCATATTAAAGGACAAGATCTTTGAAACTAGATCTCTGAGTAAATAAAATTGTTTAATAAAAGTTAAGAATATAAAAATATGGTGTAAATGCAGTGTTATTTACATACAAATAATATTTGTTTTTTTAACATTCTTTAAAGTTATTACCTAATTTATTTATCTATTTTTCTGAGATGGTGTCTCACTGTGTCACCCAGGCTGGAGTGTAGTGGCATGACCTTGGCTCACTGCAACCTCTGCCTCCCATGTTTAAGTGATTCTCTTGCCTCAGCATCCTGAGTAGCTGGGATTACAGGCACGTACCACCAAGCCTGGCTAATTTTTGTATTTTTAGTAAAGATGGGGTTTCACCATGTTGGCCAGGCTGGTCTTGAACTCCTGAGCTCAAGTGATCTGCCCACCTTGGCTTCTCAAAGTGCTGGGATTACAGGCATGAGCCACTGCACCTGGCTCCTAATTTGAATAATAATTGACTGCCATTTACTTTTTAAAAATAATAGGTATAGGCATTTTTTTGTTTATTTATATTATAGTAAAACATGGTACATAAATATATACTAAGTACATTTTTATTCTACTTGTTGCCTCACTCTAACTTTATTTACAATTGGAATCCTTAGTAGAAAAATCACCCATGAGACCCCTGAGAAAAGTTTGTTTCTCGTAAAAACCACCTTTTCATTCCCCCAAGGATATATTTTGGTATTGGTAACTTATGAGTTAATTATCAAATATTTTAGCTAATGAATATTGCTGACCAGCTGCTATTTTAGATGTTATTTCTGCAGTTCTTACACTTGCATGCACCTGTGGCTATTCTAGAAATAGTAAAATAGGGTCTGGCACACTTGCTAACTGCTGTAATCCTAGCACTTTGTGAGGCTGAGGCAGAAGGATCGTTTGAACTAAGGAGTTTGAGACCAGCCTGGGCAAGATAGTAACACCTAGTCTTTATGAAAAAAAAAAAAAAAGGAAAAGAAAAAGGAAAAAAAAAAAATTATCTAGGCATGATTGCTTGCACTTCTGGTCCCAGCTACTCAGGAGGCTGAGGTGGGAGAATCACTTGGGTCTCACTGGTTGAGGCTGCAGTGAGTCATTATCACACCACTGCATTCCAGCCTACGGGACAGAGTGAAATCCTATCTCAATTAAAGGAAAAAAAAAAAGAAGAAGAAGAAGAAGAAAAGAAATGGTAAACTAAAACAGCTTCATTGGAATTATACAATTACATTGTATAATTACAAGTTTGTACAGAACAGAATATTAAATTGAAATTGAGATTAAGAAACAAGAGCTCTTAAGTGGTTGAACTGTAATAATGTTTCTTCCTTAAAATTTTAGGAATGTCAATTTAAGAAGTGCTGTGATTATAACACATGTAAACTGAAGGGCTCAGTAAAATGTGGTTCTGGACCATGTTGTACATCACAGTGTGAGGTAAGTTACCAACATTCATTAAAAGTTGAACTGTGGTATGAGAAGTCTGTATTGACTGAGTCAATGTGCAATTAATAATAATATATAAGGAATTTAGTGTAATAAAATG
The DNA here is from genome assembly GCF_001698545.2 of Rhinopithecus bieti. NCBI lineage: Eukaryota > Metazoa > Chordata > Mammalia > Primates > Cercopithecidae > Rhinopithecus > Rhinopithecus bieti. The sequence continues at coordinate 180,432 of NW_016808044.1, forward strand.
TAGAGTACATGAACAAACACAAGTTTAAAGGAAAATTGCTATAAAATATAAAAGTCATCTCAGACAGGTACCATTACAGTTACTATATGCATGGGCTCCACATACTGAATCGCTTAATACATGCAAACATGAATTAGGCACGTTAGCATGATGCTTTTGAGATTTATTCAAGTTGTGGTGTCTATTAGCAAATAATTCCTTTTTGTTGCTGAATAGTATTGCAAATATTGTAAAGATATGCCACAGTTTGTTATTTTTATTTTTGTCTTTATTCCCTAAACAATACCGTATAACTGTTTACATAGCATTTATATTGTATTAGGTAATATAAGTAATATAGAGATAATAAAAATATATGAGAAAATGTGTATCAGTTATATGCAAATACTACAAGATATTATATAAAGGACTTAAGTGCCCATAGATGTAATATCCTTCAGGGTTCCTGGAACCAAATGCCCATGGATTCTGAGTGATGACTCTATTCTTCAGGGTTAAAATCACAAAGTTTACCAACTTGTAAATTATCAGATAAAAGGGAGAAAAAACACACATTACTACATCCAAAAAGTTATTAACTCTCAAATAAATTATAGAGTCAAACAAATGATAAATGATTATGGAAAAAATTGTAGCATGAATAGCAGACAAAATATGCATCATATAGAATGTGTAAAGAACTCTCACTTATTGGTAACGGAAATGCAAATCATATACATACAATTGAAACAAACAGTATTTATTGATATTGGAAAGGTTACATAACTATATATTGTACAAGAGTTAGTAAATATGGGCTAAATATTTATGCAGTAATATAGTATTATGTCCAAGACACACATTTGGATAAGAAAACAAGTTCCTTAATAGCAAGATATTTTATTATTCCAATTCTGGTAAATCACCTCTATGTAAATATTCTATGTATTCTTTTTGTTGAATTTAGCTATCAATGTGTAATTTCATATACTAAAATTCTGTTAGTGAATATTCCCAAGTGTCAGAAGAAACATATTTAAGCTTATAACTAGCATCATAATCAAGGGTAGGCAATGTCATTACTCCTCTCTCACATTTCCCTGTGCCTCTTTATACTCAATCCATGACTCCACCCTCAGCCCCTGGTAACCATTGATCTGTTTACTGGTGCTATAATTTTGCTTTTGCAAAAATATCACATAAATTGAATCGTACAATATGTGCAAATGTGAATTAGGCATCTTAGCATAATGTATTTGAGATTCATTCATGTTCTTATGTTTATTAGCAGATCATTTCTTTATAGTGATTGCATACTAGTAGTATTGCAAGGATTGTAAGGATATACCACAGTTCATTAATCCATTCCCCAGTTGAGGGATACTTTGGCTGTTTTTCATTTTTGGTGATGAAAATATGGCTACTTTAAATAATATTCATAATCATATTTGTGTATGATCATAGTGTTTCATTTCACTTAGCTAAATACCTAGGAGAGGGATTGCTGGATCGTATGGTAACCATGGCACTTTACAGGAAATTGAAAAACAGTCTTTCAAAGCAACTGTACTGTCTTGAGTTCCCACCAGACACTTATGAGACTTACAGTTGCTTTGTAAACTGAATGTAAACACTAAAATTATAAAATATATGATTTTATGCTATCTTTGCTACTGATTTGTTATTTATACCTTTTAAAAATCATTTAAATCATGGATCCATACAAATTATTGATTATAAATTACGGATTAACCATTGCTTTACAAATCATTAATTAATCAGGCTAATTTCTTATTTCATTTAATGTGTAGTGAATACTTCTTATAATAGAACATGATCATATACTATAAAACAAAATACATTTTACTATTTTGCTGAATAGTCTTTTATCTTTTAGAGTAAATAAAAGAAAAAAGAAATTAAATGAATTAACATCATTTGTTTCATTTCTGAGCTCTATTTTCTTTTGCAGATTTGTGTTTACTATCATATTTCTTGTACCTGAAGACCTCCCTTTACTATTTCTTGTCATTTATGTCCTCTGAAAATAAATTATCCCAGTTATTTTTTTGTTTGAGACAGGGTCTGGCTCTGCTGCCCAGACTGGAGTGCAGTGGCACTATCTCTGCTAGCTGCAACCTCCACCTCCTGGGCTGAAGCCATCCTCCCACCTCAGCCTCCCAAGTAGCTAGAACTACAGGCACATACCAACATGCCCAGCTAATTTTTGTATTTTTTGTAGAGATGTGGTATTCCACCATGTTTCCCAGGCTGTTCTTGAACTCCTGAGCTCAAGCAATCTATCTGCCTAGGTCCCCCAAAGTGCTGTGATTACAGACATTAGCCACCATGCCTGGCTCCTTGGTTATTTATTGTCTAGGAAAGTCTTTATATCTCATTCATTATCCAGGAGAACTTCCCCAACCTAGTAGGGCAGGCCAACATTCAAATTCAGGAAATACAGAGAACGCCACAAAGATACTCCTCCAGCAGAGCAACTCCAAGACACATAATTGCCAGATTCACCAAAGTTGAAATGAAGGAAAAAATCTTAAGGGCAGCCAGAGAGAAAGGTCGGGTTACCCACAAAGGGAAGCCCATCAGACTAACAGCAGATCTCTCGGCAGAAA
>NW_016808044.1:186636-187989 GCF_001698545.2 Rhinopithecus bieti
AAAAAAAAAAAAAAAAAAAAAAAGAAATATATAGTTACAGGGTATGGAATTCTAAGTTGAAAAAGTTGTTAAATTTCATCACTTTTAAGTTGCCACTTTTATTTATTATGCATCTTTGTTTCATTATTAAGTATTGTATTAGTTCGTTTTCATGCTGCTGGTAAAGACATACCTGAGACTGGGCAATTTACAAAAGAAAGGGGTTTAATGAACTCACAGGTCCACATGGCTGGGAAGGCCTCACAATCATGGTGGAAGGTGAAAGGCACATCTCACATGGCGGCAGACAAGAGAAGAGAGCTTGTGCAGGGAAACTGCTTTTTATAAAACCATCAGATCTTGTGAGACCTATTCACTATCAGGAGAATAGCATGGGAAAGACCTACACCCATGATTCAATTATCTCCCACTGGGTCCCTCCTATCACACGTGGGAATTATGGAGCTACAATTCAAGATTAGATTTGGATGGGGACACAGCCAAACCATGTAAGTGTTAATTTCATCAAACTGGATTGTATTTTGTGTGTGTGTTTGTGTGTGTATGTGTATGTGCATGTGTGTGACATCAACATATATAGCAGGACACCATTTCAACATGGTGAACTTCACTGTGGATGGCAATCTATTAGGTCAGGTCACTGTAAAATTTTGACAATAACTGTCCTCCTCACCTAGGTGATGCAAGGAGGCCTTTATGCTCTCAGATAATAATAAATATATAAAAATGAGGCCAGGTGTGGTGGCTCAAGCCTGGGCACAGTAGCTCATGCATGTAATCCCAGCACTTTGGGAGGCCAACGTGAGTGGATTACCTGAGGTCAGGAGTTTGAGACCAGCCTGACTAACATGGTGAAACCCTGTCTCTCCTAAAAATACAAAAATTAGCTAGGCATAGTGTCATGTACCTATAATCCTAGCTACTCAGGAGGCTGAGGCAGAATTGCTTGAACCTGGAGGATAGAGGTTGCAGTGAAATGAGATCATGCCACGTCACTCCAGCCTGAGCAAAAGAGCGAAACTCCATCTCAAAAAAAAGATACTGATGTGATGTGATGATAGTTATCATATGTGCACGCCGTTTACTATGTATTGTTCTAAGAACTTTTTCCATTACTCCTGTTCAATACCCATAAGAACTCTATGAGAATTTGTCTTTTATTCCAAGCTTACAAAAGTAAAACAGAAAGATTGTGTTTTTTTTTTGTTTGTTTTGTTTTGTTATACTTTAAGTTCTAGGGTACATGTGCATAACGTGCAGGTTTGTTACATATGTATACTTGTGCCATGTTGGTGTGCTGCACCCATCAACTCGTCATTTACATCAGGTATAACTCCCAATGCAATCCCTCCC
>NW_016808044.1:189926-196073 GCF_001698545.2 Rhinopithecus bieti
CACCTCGCCCGGCTAGTTTTTTGTATTTTTTTTAGTAGAGACGGGGTTTCACCGTGTTCGCCAGGATGGTCTCGATCTCCTGACCTCGTGATCCGCCCATCTCGGCCTCCCAAAGTGCTGGGATTACAGGCTTCAGCCACCGCGCCTGGCAATGATCTAATTTTAATGTCATGAAACTTACAAGGCTCAGAATGAATTTCATTTAAAAATAATCATATTTCCTAATTGAGGAATAATTGCTAAGATAATGGTGGTCTTAAGCCACCTGATCAAAATTCATTTTATATTTTGTTTTCAAACAGCTTTGAGAGTAATTCTAATATACTTGTGCATATATATTTGCTTTTCTGGTGAGCAATTATTCATAATATCCAAATATAATTTTGTAGTTTTAGAGGAATTAAAATAATATAAACAGATCAAAATTACCCAGTGAAATGCATATAAATATAATTATTTTCTAGTTGAGTAAAGTTGGTTTATTTGCCTAGTGGTAAACTCAGGAATATAGTTTGTACCAAATGACATTTTGTATGGTCCGTCTTGTCTTCCTAATTATTTGAGTGATAAATTTCAGTTTAGGAGGCTTAACCAAAATTCAACAAAAGCTGCAGAACTATGATTTCTTAAATCACAAGTCCGTGCTATTTTCTGTGTGCTGTGTTTCTAGGATGCTACTTTTTATATGTGTATGTGTTTCGTTTTTTTAATACTTATTTCTATTTGAATAGTATTACTTGTTATTTTTAACAGGGTTTAAAATACCTCTTAAAAGTAAAATTAAATAATACTTTCTGTAAGGTTCATTAAGGAGAGTCTACAATATATTCTTCTATTTTTTTAATAAAAAAAGCCTTCAAACTAGAATTCATTTACTTGACACAGGACATCTTTTTGAGTTCTAATTGCAATAGGATGTTTAGGAAAATGTTGTGTATTCCTATAATATATGTTCTAGGATCTCCACAAAACTAACGTGAATGCGTCAAAAATTTCATCTTCTGATGCAGTGTTTTGTTCATCTATTAATTCATTCATTTCCCATTTTCTCCTTGATTCGTTTACTTAGCTTTTTACTTGCAGGCATTTTCTTCTGTTACCAAAACCATAGGTGGTATTTTATATGGGACATGTTAACTAACAAGTAGTTACATTAATTTTGCATTCTTTTATTAAGTAAATTTAAACTTTTAAAGAAATGTTGAAATATAAGTAGATTTGTTATTCAAAATTATACACTGAGTGTGTATATGCAGAGTCTACAATATTCAACCGGATGGACATTGTCACATGATTATTATACTCGTGGAGCTTATAACCAAGATAAAAGGACAGTAAAACAAATGAAATATAAAACCTATAGCCATGTTCTTTGCATTTAAAACAATAAAAATAGAATACTAAAAGAAAATCATGGTAGTGAATAAGGAAAATACCGCCATCTGTCATCAAGTAGTCTTCAACTATCAGCTCTTTCAGAATTTTTCTCAACTGCAAAGAGACACTTTGCCCAAAGGCACACACTTCTCAAGCCAGCACACATGCAACAATTACGTGAGGTGGGGGTTTTATAAAAAAAAGTCTCCCTATTTTGGCCCAATCAAACATACACTGGCAGGTTATTTATACCACACAGCTACCTATTGGTTTGTTCAAGACCTTATTGGGTTTGCATCTCAGTTTGACTTCTCCTCTTCTTCATCCAGCTTCCTTCCACTTCTGAATATTCTGATCTTTAATAAATAGCCTTTACAGTATACCTCATTTAGATGTCAGCTCCTAGAGGCCCCAACTACTAATTGGTAATGACAGTGGAATAAGTAAATATAGCCTAAAAGATGAGTTTTCAAATCCAAATCACTCTCTGCCAGGCTATCAATGAGCACCTCATCACTGGCGGAAGTTGATAGTACACTCTCTCGGCAGATTGGGATAGTATACTTGTGAGAGAGAATACATTAGCTGGTACAATTGAAATTAATGGGGCAAATAATAATTCTAAGGGTAATGGCATTAAATGGTTATTGCCAAATACCATTGAACTTAGGAAAATATAACAAAAGGACATGCATTTGAAAGCAAAGTGTGAGTCTAGAGGGCCTCTGCTAACTTATAAAGAGCTCTCATCATTTAAAAAAGAGGTTAGAGGGAGATGAGGAAGACTTAATTGAGAAGTTAAACTCCATATAAGTTTGAATTCCTTATCAGGTATATTTTTCAGGATTAGGGTTCTAATTGGGAGACGAATGGGACCTACACTTGGGATGGAGACAATTGAAAATATGACCACCCTAATTTTGAGCCTCCAGGCTTCTTTGAGTCTATTGAACCTATAGAATGATCTAGTTCTGATTTCTCCCCTATCCCTCTTCATAACATAAAGTGTATTCTCATCAGTATCTTCCCACTATCCTTCATGGCCACTAGCTGAAAATGGAGAAAAGGCACAGAATAATAGAGACAGGGATGTGAGAGGCTTTATAAAGCAGTAAGGAAACTATACCCCAAAAAAGATTTGGTCCTAGCCAGCAGTTACTGCCAACATCAGGGAAGTACACATGGGACTGAATTCTGAGAGCTTGATCATGAGATTGAATAGAGGAACACAACATGGGATAGGGGGTATTTATTGTTTTGGGAGCACTCTCCCAAAGTACAGCATTTAACATACTGGCATGGATCCTAGAAGACAGTAAAATCTTTCCACTAGGATGGCTTCCAGCAGCATGGAAAAAACATGATGACTCACCCTAAGTGAAATTTAAATGACAGAATTTCCATAGCAGATAGTGGAGAAAAGAAGAAAAAGGCTCAGGGAAGTGAGAATACTGTAGTCTATATACTGTGTATTTAAGGCCAAATGATTTGGCCAAACAGGAAAGCCCAAGGCCATAAGGAATGTGCTAGAGAAAGGGATACCATATTTACTATAAATTTCAAAGATGGCCTCCTCTGCAAGTCAGAGTCGGAATGCCACTATAGTAGTACACTCACCAGTAGCAATGGATATGATAAGATCTGGAAAAATCAAGACCCAATAACAGTGCTTAACTACCAGAAGCCAGATGAATAATGTTATAAGCCGTAGATACGCAGTAGCAGACATGGGTAGCTTCCCTACCAAGTGTCAGGGAGAGAGTTAATACAGTATGATTTCCCTGTATTCTGTGAGCAGTCAATAAGGGTGCTACTCAAATTGTTCCATTAAAGGAAATGTATTAAAATAGATGACTAGGAGGCTGTGAAGAGTTGTCTCAGTAAATATCGCAATGTTAGGTCCACACTCTGAATCTAAACCAATTTTCAGAGCCAGAACTCATAGACTTAAGCGGGAGCAAGGGCCATAGGAGAAAAACCCCATAGCACCTTGGCAAATATACATGTTAACTATTCCTCTAGTATGTTCCCATATGGACTTACAACCATTAATCACATATCCGTTCACTGGGGAAAAGAAAATATCCAAGCATTTTAAAAACTAGTGGACACAGACTGCATTGACATTAATATCCAGAAGCCCAATGTGATCATGGTCTCTCTGTGACAATGAGGACTTAGAGACACCCAAAGTTAAATAGAGTCCTGGCCAAGTTTCAGTTTACAGTGGGTCTGCTAGTTCCACAAATCCATTTGGGATTTGTTATTTCTCAGACCTAGTGTATATAATTGGAGTTGGCATATTTAATAGTTTGTGCAATTCCCTCAGTGGGACCTTAGTGTGTTTGATATCTGTAACTGTCTGCTTCAAGAAATTAGTGCTACCTTTAAAGATCTAAAGGATGAAGGGGTGGTTGGCTATATAATACACATGTTAAATTATTCAATATGATCCCTGCAGAAACAAGATCATCCTGGAAGATAATATTAAACTACTACAAATGTAATCAGGTAGTAGACTTGATTGCATTCACTGTGCCAGTGTATGTCCATGCTAGCACAGATTAGCATGGCCTCAAATATGTGTGAGAAGTGTATCCCCTGATACACTTGACCCTAAAAGCAAGTGTATTATTATTATTATTATTATTATACTTTAAGTTCTAGGGTACATGTGCACAACGTGCAAGTTTGATACACAGGTATACATGTGCCATGTTGGTTTGCTGCACCTGTCAACTCATCATTTGCATTAGGTATTTTTCCTAATGCTATCCCCCTCCCCACCCCCCACCCTTTTACAGGCCCCAGTGTGTGATGTTCCCCGCCCTGTGTCCAAGTGATCTCATTGTTCAATTCCCACCTATGAGTGAGAACATGCACTGTTTGGTTTTCTGTCCTTGTGATAGTTTGCTGATAATGATGGTTTCCAGCTTCATCCATGTCCCTGCAAAGAACATGAACTCAACCTTTTTTATGGCTGCATACTATTCCATGGTGTATATGTGCCAAATTTTCTTAAGCCAGTCTATCATTGATGGACCTTTGGGTTGGTTCCAAGTCTTTGCTATTGTGAATAGTGCCACAATAAACATACATGTGCATGTGTCTTTACAGTAGCATGATTTATAATCCTTTAGGTATATACCCAGTAATGGGATCGCTGGGTCAAATGGCAAATTCTAGTTCTAGATCCTTGAGGAATCATCACACTGTCTTCCACAATGGTTGAACTAATTTACACTCCCACCAACAGTGTAAAAGCATTCCTGTTTCTCCACATCCTCTCCAGCATCTGTTGTTTCCTGATTTTTTAATGATCACCATTTTAACTGGCATGAGATGGTATCTCACGGTGGTTTTGATTTGCGTTTCTCTGATGACGATGATTTGCGTTTCTTTGATTTGCGTTTCTCACCAGTGATGGTGAGCATTTTTTCCCGTGTCTGTTGGCTGCAAAGATGTCTTCTTTTGAGAAGTGTCTGTTTATATCCTTTGCCCACTTTTTGATGAGGTTGTTTGTTTTTTCTTGTAAATTTGTTTGACTTCTTTGTAGATTCTCTATATTAGTCCTTTGTCAGATGGGTAGATTCAAAAATTTTCTCCCATTCTGTAGGTTGCCTGTTCACTCTGATGGTAGTTTCTTTTGACATGTAGAAGCTCTTTAGTTTAATTGGATTCCATTTGTGTATTTTGGCTTTTGTTTTCATAGATTTTGGTATTTTAGTTATGAAGTCTTTGCCCATGCCTATGTCCTGAATGGTATTGCCTAGGTTTTCTTCTAGGGTTTTTATGGTTTTAGGTCTAACAGTTAAGTCTTTAATCCATCTTGAAGTAATTTTTCTATAAGGTGTAAGAAAGGGATCCGGTTTCAGCTTTCTACATATGGCTAGCCAGTTTTCCCAGTACCATTTATTAAATAGGGAATCCTTTCCCCATTTCTTCTTTTTGTCAGGTTTGTCAAAAAGATCAGATGGTTGTACATGTGTGGTGTTATCTCTGAGGCCTGTGTTCCATTCCATTGGTCTATATCTCTGTTTTAGTACCAGTACCATGCTGTTTTGGTTACTCTAGCCTTGTAGTATAGCCTGAAGCCAGGTAGCGTGATGCCTCCAGCTTTGTTCTTTTTGCTTAGGATAGTCTTGGCTATGCAGGCTCTTTTTTGGTTCCATATGATATTTAAAGTAGTTTTTTTTCCAAATTCTGTGAAGAAAGTCATTGGTAGCTTGATGGGGATGGCATTGAATCTATAAATTACTTTGGGCAGTATGGCCATTTTCACGATATTGATTCTCTCTATTCATGAGTATGGAATATTATTCCATTTGTGTCCTCTTTTATTTCATTAAGCAGTGGTTTGTAGTTCTTCTTGAAGACATCCTTCGCATCCCTTGTAAGTTGGATTCCTAGGTATTGTATTCTCTTTGTAGCAATTGTGAATGGGAGTTCACTCAAGATTTGGCTCTCTGTTTGTCTGTTAATGGTGTATAGGAATGCTTGTGATTTTTGCACATTGATTTTGTATCCTGAAACTTTGCTGAAGTTGCTTATCAGCTTAAGGAGATTTTGGGCTGAGACAATGGGGTTTTCTAAATATACAATCATGTCATCTGCAAATAGGGACAATTTGACATCCTCATTTCCTAATTGAATACCCTTTCTTTCTTTCTCCTACCTGATTGCCCTGGCTAGAACTTCCAAAACTATGTTGGCTAGGAGTGGTGAGAGAGGGCATCCTTGTCTTGTGCTAGTTTTCAAAGGGAATGCTTC
>NW_016808044.1:196378-198266 GCF_001698545.2 Rhinopithecus bieti
TTATCATAAATGGCTCTTATGATTTTGAGATACGTTCCATGAATACCCAGTTTATTGAGAGTTTTTAGCATGAAGTGCTGTTGAATTTTGTCAAAGGCCTTTTCTGCATCTATTGATATAATCATGTGGTTTTTGTCTTTGGTTCTGTTTATATGATGAATTGCATTTATTGATTTGCATATGTTGAACCAGCCTTGCATCCCAGGGATGAAGCCCCCTTGATCGTGGTGGATAAGCTTTTTGATGTGCTGCTGGATTCGGTTTGCCAGTATTTTATTGAGGATTTTTGCATTGATGTCCATCAGGGATATTGGTCTAAAATTCTCTTTTTTTGTTGTGTCTCTGCCAGGTTTTGGTATGAGGATGATGCTGGCCTCATAAAATGAGTTAGGGAGGATTCCCTCTTTTTCTATTGATTAGAATAGTTTCAGAAGGAATGGTACCATCTCCTCTTTGTACCTCTGGTAGAATTCAACTGTGAATCAGTCTGGTCCTGGATTTTTTTGGTTGGTAGGCTATTAATTATTGCTTCAGGGTCTATTGTTGGTCTATTCAGGGATTCCGCTTCTTCCTGGTTTAGTCTTGGGAGGGTGTATGTGTCCAGAAATTTATCCATTTCTTCTAGATTTTCTAGTTTATTTGTGTAGAGGTGTTTATAGTATTCTCTGATGGTAGTTTGTATTTCTGTAGGATCAGTGATGGTATCCCTTTGCCATTTTTTATCGCATCTATTTGATTCTTCTTCCTTGTCTTTTTTATTAGTCTTGCTAGCGGTCTGTCAATTTCGTTGATCTTTTCAAAAATCCAGATCCTGGATTCATTGATTTTTTTAAGGGTGTTTTGTGTCTCTATCTCTTTCAGTTCTGCTCTGGTCTAAGTTATTTCTTGCCTTCTGCTAGCTTTTGAATTTATTTGCTCTTGCTTCCCTAGTTCTTTTAATCATGATGTTAAGGTGTTGATTTTAGATCTTTCCTGCTTTCTCTTGTGGACATTAGTGCTATAAATTTCCCTCTACACGCTGCTTTAAATGTGTCCCAGAAATTCTGGTACATTGTGTCTTTGTTCTCATTGGTTTCAAAGAACATCTTTATTTCTCCCTTCATTTCGTTATTTACCCGGTAGTCATTCAGGAGCAGATTGTTCAGTTTCCATGTAGTTGTGTGGTTTTGAGTGAGTTTCTTAATTCTGAATTCTAATTTGAGTGCACTGTGGTATGAGAGACAGTTTGTTGTGATTTCTGTTCTTTTACATTTGCTGAGGTGTGCTTTACTTCCAATTTTGTGGTCAGTTTTAGAATAAGTGCAATGTGGTGCTGAGAATAATGTATATTCTGTTGATTTGGGCTGGAGAGTTCTGTAGATGTCTATTAGGCCTGCTTGTTGCAGAGCTGAGTTCAGGTCCTGAACATCCTTGTTAACCTTCTGTCTCGTTGATCTGTCTAATATTGACAGTGGGGTGTTAAAGTCTCCCATTATTATTGTGTGGGAGTCTAAGTCTCTTTGTAGGTCTCTAAGGACTTGCTTTATGAATCTAGGTGCTCCTGTATTGGGTGCATAAATATATATTTAGGATAGTTAGCTCTTCTTGTTGAATTGATCCCTTTACCATTATGTAATGGCTTTTGTTGTCTCTTTTGATCTTTGTTGGTTTAAAGTCTGTTTTATCAGAGACTAGGATTGAAACCCCTGCTTTTTTTTGCTTTCCATTTGCTTGGTAGATCTTCCTCCACTTTATTTTGAGCCTATGTGCATCTTTGCATGTGAGATGAGTCTCCTGAATACAGCACACTGATGGGTTTTGATTCTTTATCCAATTTGCCAGTCTGTATCTTTTCATTGGGGCATTTACCCCATTTACATTTAAGGTTAATTTTTTTTTTTTTTTTTTG
>NW_016808044.1:198402-205543 GCF_001698545.2 Rhinopithecus bieti
TTGAGTGCTTCCTTCAGGAGCTCCTGTAAGGCAGGCCTGGTGGTGACAAAATCTCTCAGCATTTGCTTGTCTGTAAATAATTTTATTTCTCCTTCACTTATGAAACTTAGTTTGACTGGATATGAAATTCTGGGTTGAAAATTCTTTTCTTTAAGAATGTTGAATATTGGCCTCTACTCTCTTCTGGCTTGTAGGGTTTCTGCCGAGAGATCCACTGTTAGTCTGATGGGCTTCCCTTTGTGGGTAATCCGAACTCTTTCTCTGGTTGCCCTTAACATTTTCCCTTCATTTCAACCTTTGTGAATCTGACAATTATGTGTCTTGAGGTTGCTCTTCCCTAGGAGTATCTTTGCAGTGTTCTCTGTATTTCCTGAAGTTGAATGTTGGCCTGCCTTGCTAGGTTGGGGAAGTTCCCCTGGATAATATCCTGAAGAGTGTTTTCCAACTTGCTTCCGTTCTCCCCATCACTTTCAGGTACACCAATCAAACGTAGATTTGGTCTGTTCATATAGTCCCATATTTCTTGGAGGTTTTGTTCATTTCGTTTTACTCTTTTTTGTCTAACCTTGTTTTCTCACTTTATTTCATTAATTTCATCTTCAATCACTGATACCCTTTCTTCCACTTAATCGAATCAGCTATTGATGCTTGTGCATGCCTCACGAAGTTCTCGTGCCATGGTTTTCAGCTCCATCGGGTCATTTAAGGTCTTCTCTACACTGTTTATTCTAGTTAGTCATTCATCTAATCTTTTTTCAAGGTTTTTAGCTTCCCTGTGATGGATTTGAACATCCTCCTTTAGCTTGGAGAAGTTTATTATTACCAACCTTCTGAAGCCTACTTCTGTCAACTCGTCAAAGTCATTCTCCATCCAGGTTTGCTCCATTGCTGGCGAGGAGCTGTGATCCTTTGGAGGAGAAGAAGCACTCTGTTTTTTAGAATTTTCAGCTTTTCTGCTCTGGTTTCTCCCCATCTTTGTGGTTTTGTCTACCTTTGATCTTTGATGTTGGTGACCTACAGATGGGATTTTGGTATAGATGACCTTTTTGTTGATGTTGATTCTATTTCTTTCTGTTTGCTAGTTTTCCTTCTAATGGTCAGGTCCCTCAGCTGCAGGTCTGTTGAAGTTTGCTGGAGGTCTACTCCAGACCCTGTTTCCCTGGGTATCACCAGCGGAGACTGCAGAACAACAAATATTGCAGAACAGCAAATATTGCTTCGTCCCAGAGGGGCAGCCACCTATATGAAGTGTCTGTCGGCCCCTACTGGGAGGTGTCTTCTAGTTAGGCTACACGGGGGTCAGAGACCCACTTGAAGAGGCAGTCTGTCCCTTCTCAGAGCTCAACTGTCATGCTGGGAGAACCACTGCTCTCTTCAGAACTATCAGACAGGGACGTTTAAGTCTGCAGAAGTTGTCTGCTGCCTTTTGTTCAGGTATGCCCTGCCCACAGAGGTGGAGTCTAGAGGCAGTAGGCCTTGTTGAGCTGTGGTGGGCTCCACCAAGTTCCAGCTTCCCAGCCACTTTGTTTACCTACTCAAGCCTCAGCAATGGCAGATGCCCCTCCCCAAGCCAGGCTGCTGTCTAGCAGATCGATCCCAGACTGCTGCACTAGCAGCGAGCAAGGTTCTGTGGGCGTGGGACCTGTTGAGCCAGGCACGGGAGAGAATCACCTTGTCTGCCAATTTCTAAGACCTTGGGAAAAGTGCAATATTTGGGTGGGAGTGCCCCATTTTTCCAAGTAGTCTGTTACGGCGTCCCTTGGCTAAGAATGGGAAATCCTCCAACCCCTTGTGCTTCTGGGGTGAGGTGATGCCCCGCCCTGCTTCAGCTCACCCTCCATGGGCTGCACCCACTGTCCAGCCAGTCCCAGTAAGATGAACCAGGTACCTCTGTTGGAAATGCAGAAATCACCCGTCTTCTGCATTGATCACACTGGGAGCTGCAGACTGGAGCTGTTCCTATTCGGCCATCTTGGCAAGTGTATTATTTTCTATCCCTATTTGAAAAGAAGATTAGAAATAGTTTACATTCACATAGAGTGGATAACAGGATTCATTTAGAATTTTTCTCCAGGGTTACATTTGCTCTTTTTCCCTCCATCATAATATAGTAGAAGAGATTTGGACTTCCCATAAAACGTAACATTTATCCAATCCATCAGTGATTTTATACTAGTCAGGCAAAATAAGCAAAGTATAGCCAGCATGCTGGAAGGACCAAATAAAACACATGTGCTACAAAGGACAGGAGATAGACTCTGGAAAACTATGTAAGTTCCAGAGGTTTCTGTCCATAAGTGACATGCTTCAGATCTCTCATTTCGTTAAGAAGAGGAAGTTACAAGGTCAAGCCCAATATTCATTAGACTAGGAAGTATTTGCTCCCCCCAGAAAGAGAAACATATTGTTTTAAAAATAAAATAACTTATTGCAATAGATATAATCATTTTCTGTGTGTGTAAGATAAGACAATATTTCTTTCTACTTGCATCGACAGGGTATGCATAGAAACAAAAGCATGATCAATAAGTACATGATCTTTTTGAAATTAAATTTTCTTAGTCCGTTACTGACATTTAATTTATATTAAGACTGATAATTCAACTGACATGTTTGCATTTTAAGGTGCTCAAGGTGCTCCATTTGCCTGTTTTAAAGAAGTTAATTCTCTGCATGAAAGATCTGAAAACTGTGGTTTTAAAATTCACAACCATTACCATGTGAAAGGAAGTACGTATGTAGAAAATGATTACTTCTTTGAATCATAAAATTATGTATTTTATCAAGAGATACTAAGTAGTAATGAACGTTAAATTGTATAACATGGGAATATTTTCAAATACCAATGCATACATTTTTTTCTATGAAATTCAGGATTTTCTATTATTTTCCCTTGATATCATCCTAAAAATGAGAGTGGACAAAAAAAAACAAAAGGCTAATACTTAGTAACAGAGGAAGAAAATGGACACACAGTGCCAGAAATCAGAACTGCTACTCTATATTGAGAATTCAAATGAGGTTTTGTATTAAGTCTGTAAATAGCAACAGTCTTAAAGCAAACCTCAAGCTTTGATTTTTAAGACATAGAATTGTTGAGAAGAAGAAAGTTATTTTTGTTTTTGCTGATTGTGTCCAAAACATCAATATGTAAAGCATGGAAGTATCTGTTAATAGCTAAATTCAGACTATTGGGACGTAGTGTCACTATAATCCATGTAATAAAGGGATTAATGAAATCCAGTAATCTAATAAAGGAAGTGCCTACCCCATAACGAATATTTCTTTAATTTTATCTTCCTTAATTTCACTGAAAATTAAAGAGTTACAAAAATGTGTAACAGAGCCAGATTCACAAAATAAGAGAATGGGAATAACATAAAAAAATTAGATATAATTAATTCAGGGAGAAGCAGACATTTCTTTTAGTCTCAAAGACATAGCCAGGAAAAACCATAATAAAATCTTCAGGTAAGCACCACTATCAGTACTGTTAAAAACAATACGGTTCCTTTATGAAGATGAGAAATGGATGAAGAAGGTATCCAGTTGGGTGGGACTAAAGTAGTATCCTCCATCACCCTCCTCCTTATATGAAATTACCATGGATATGTATGCTGTGGAGAGGATGCAGAACTTCCCACTTGCCCCAACACAGGAGGATTAGTACGTGGAAAGAAGAAAGGTGGAATCACAAAGAAAGTACTGATGAGTGGGGATCTCAGGAGGAGACCCTACATAATCAGCCACACCTATTGATATTAATACAGAGCACCAGGGGCCAGCAGTCTCAGTTACACCACAGTGGATCCCCACAAAGACAGAAGATGGTGGCATGACAACCCCACTTAATCTTCTTCCTGATGTTCAGAGACACATTTGCTGCCTTTAAGATTATTCATGAAAAAAAGATGAAAGATACCTGGAAGAAATTGTGAAAGTTAACAAACATGACTCCTTTAGCCTTTGTCTTATATGATAATAGTACATGAATTTTCCTGAAATAACATCATTAGATGAAACTAAAATTGAATAGCATACATCATCTCATCTAAACAGACTGTGATTCCTTTTCAGAAAAGAAAAAAATAGTTCTAAGAATTTAACTATAAGTGCAAATTTTGGGAAAATGGACTTGGAGGAAGAATTTGTACTCGATAGCCAGACTAGAAGGATACATACGTACT
This sequence comes from Rhinopithecus bieti, assembly GCF_001698545.2. Lineage (NCBI taxonomy): Eukaryota > Metazoa > Chordata > Mammalia > Primates > Cercopithecidae > Rhinopithecus > Rhinopithecus bieti. Next base: position 202,590 of record NW_016808044.1, read on the forward strand.
ATGCAAGTGTGGTTTAGAATATATTCTATAGAAAGAGAGTGGAGCCAAAATCAAAAGAAATATCGAGACCTGGGAAAGTAGAAAAGTTATGCTGGAGGGAAGACAAAAGTGGAAGTGGAATGTAATTTAGGTTTCAGCTCTTAATCTCATTTCAATCTTTACTTCTTGATGTAATTAAGCTTATTCTTCTGATACTGAAAAAGCCTCAAATGGTCTTTTAGGACAAATGCATAAAATTTCCTAAGAGGAGCCTTTTGATGAAATAATAATGACATGTTCAGTAGACGCAGATCAATGGCTAAAAATGATTATGCTAATTGAGGATGGTATTTGATAATTAGATTTCAATAATTTCAAGTAAAAATGTTACATAGATTATCTTTCAGAGCATAGTCTAGAAATACTGTTAGCCTCATAGAGAAGCCAGTATTTTACCCAATGATAGATTACAAATGGCGAAATAAAGCATCTGTGGGATAAGATAACCTTTGGTATGTTTGTGGCATGGAGGGGATCTAAAAGTTCTTAAATTTTTAACAGATAAGTTAAATATGCTGGAAATATCTGTATGTTGGGAGAAATTGTGGATCAAAATGAAGGGTGTGTACACAGCAGAAATGTACTGTCTAGACATCATGACAAGAATGATAGGCACAATAAAATGTACAGAAAGAGAAATGCAATTAGCCACTCTCAGCAAATTTTGTGTAATAAGTGACCAGGCTGGCCAAGCTATGTCACACCAGGGCAAGTGACTAATTCTCCCAGAGTGTGGTAAAATGTGAATGGTCTAAGACGACTGGAACCTAGAGAACCAAAATTGGGCTCTATAATACGAAATGAAGTCATGTTTTCACATCTGAGTTAAGCATATACATTTCAATTCTGCTATTAAGACAGTTGCATTTAGTTGTTGTGCACCATAAAATAATGTTTTAGTTTGGCATTTTTCAAGTGTTGTACTGTCAATTAACAGTATTTATGTTACCATCTATGCAGTACTCTCTTGGAACTTGTTATCATTAAGAGATAAACTGATAAGGAATTTTTTGCTTTCCACTTCCAGGGATGTTCTCTGTGGAAAATTAGCTTGTGTTCAGCCGCATAAAAATGCTTATAAAAGTGACATTCAATATACAGTTTATTCATATATTCAAGACCATGTCTGTGTATCTATAGCCACTGGGTCCTCCATGAGATCAGATGGAACAGACAATGCCTATGTGGCTGATGGCACCATGTGTGGTCCAGAAATGGTAACAAAATGTGATAGTTTATATTCAGCTGTGTTAAATTATGTTGATTATCAGATACTGCATTCCATGATGACTATCACAATTATATTGAATGGATTTAAACTTGTGCTAGCATTTATTTCCCATGTGATGTTTAAATGATAATTAAAACAAGCCTAAGTTATCCAATTACATTGCTTTTTGGATTAAAATATTATCAGTCTTTATGTAAAACTAAGTACATATATATTTTAAGCACAAGATTTTACTAACTGACATCTGGTAGCTTTAAATTGTAAAATGCTAACACAAAGTTTCCCATTTTCCTTGCTTCACAAAGAACATTAATTGACTTTACATATTTCTTAAATTATTTGATTTGTATCTGATCAAAATACAAGTGTACAAAAGGTTTGAAACCAAACAAGAATCTATACTGGGAAACATTGCTATAGTATGCATATACAGGCTCATGTGTAGATACATGCATGAATATATATGAATGCTTGTATCTATGTCATCATAACATAAAAGAGGACAAAAGGCTTTAGAGACTTGGTTAATCTTGCAATATAAGGGCACATGTTCCAGAAAACATGATAATATGTGGCATCTGAAATTTCGCACAATAATTATAAGTTAGAGTGTTGCATTTAAATGTCATTTGGTGCTTATTTGATGTGTAAAAATAAAACAGAACCTAGAAATGGAGGATGAGTTAGTTAATTGTTATATCTGGTGTCAGCAACCCTAATCCCTTGAAAAACCTTCGTGTGGTGATCTGCTCCTGTAATGACTCTCAGCGATCCCACTTTCTGTCATTCATTCCTTTGTGTAATCCCTTCCTTTGCCTGTAGGCTGTATCTAATGACTTGCTTGTAACAAATAAAATGCAAAAGTTTTGGAATGTCACAAGATCAGAGGTTAGAGACAAGAAAGAAGATGAGAATAGATAGTGACTTCTGTTTTGCATGGACTGTCTCCCTTGCGTTCTCAGATTGCTTGCTTTGCTGAAGCAAGCTGCCTTCCTGGAAAATCCCACAAGGAAATCAACTGTGGGACAGTGAAAATCTGAGGCCTTCAGTTCAACAGCCTGTGAGGGACTGAATTCTGCCAAAACCACACAAGCAAGCTATGAAGAGGAGCTTTGCAAGTCAGACCAAGAGATGAGACAACAGCCCCAGAAAGCAGATAACGCCTTGATTTCAGCTTGTAAGAGACTGTGAAGCAGAGAACCCAGATAAGATGTGCTTGAATTTCAGACTCACAGAAGCTGTGATATAATAAATATGTGTTGTTTAATGTCATTAATTTTAGTGATAATTTGTTAGGCAGCAATAGATAACTGATACAGATTTGATACCTGGAAATATGGTGCTGCTGTAACAAATACCTTAAAAAGTGGGAAGGAGGCCGGGCCCGTGGCTCAAGCCTGTAATCCCAGCACTTTGGGAGGCCGAGACGGGCGGATCACGAGGTCAGGAGATCGAGACCATCCTGGCTAACCCGGTGAAACCCCATTTCTACTAAAAAATAACAAAAAAAAAAAAACTAGCCGGGCGAGGTGTCGGGCGCCTGTAGTCCCAGCTACTCGGGAGGCTGAGGCAGGAGAATGGCATAAACCCGGGAGGCGGAGCTTGCAGGGAGGCGAGATTGCGCCACTGCACTCCAGCCTGGGCGACAGAGTGAGACTCTGTCTCAAAAAAAAAAAAAAAAAAA
>NW_016808044.1:205615-237782 GCF_001698545.2 Rhinopithecus bieti
TCAAGCCTGTAATCCCAGCACTTTGGGAGGCCGAGACGGGCGGATCACGAGGTCAGGAGATCGAGACCATCCTGGCTAACCCGGTGAAACCCCATTTCTACTAAAAAATACAAAAAAAAAAAAAACTAGCCGGGCGAGGTGTCGGGCGCCTGTAGTCCCAGCTACTCGGGAGGCTGAGGCAGGAGAATGGCATAAACCCGGGAGGCGGAGCTTGCAGGGAGGCGAGATTGCGCCACTGCACTCCAGCCTGGGCGACAGAGTGAGACTCTGTCTCAAAAAAAAAAAAAAAAAAAGTGGGAAGGAATATAGAACAAGGAAGTAGATTGGGACCAAACGAATATTGAAGACCAAGGTACAGAAAGCTCAAATTGCCTGGGACGGACCTTAAGTACAACTCCGGAGTTTAAGGACCTGGCTGGTGAGGGCTCAAGTGGTAGTTAGAAGTAGTATTATTAAAGACTGGAGGAAGTAAGGTTCTTTTTATATAGTGGCAGAAAGCTTAGCATATTGTCTTCTACAGTATGTGGAAAGTAGAATGTGTACATAACTTGGTGATCTAGCTTCTGATCCCTTCTAACAGCTTATAATATAATATGAAATGAAATAAGCTGAGGGAACTGTTAAATAAAACATAATCATTGATGATTTTGAAAAATCTTAGCCTCTACAGACAGGAAAAGATGCTAAAATAAAGAAATGGATTCCAAGAACTATTAGGAAACCATGTGGTCAAGAGTGAGGCTATAAAACACTAGTTAAGAGTTCCAAAAGATTAGTCAAGATCAACTCTTAACTAATGTTCTACAATAAAAGGCTCAGAATGTTATTCAGTTATACAAAAGTCCTTTCAATAAAGAAAGACTGTGCCTCACAAATGCTCTAATTTTAAAAAGTAGAGCATCTAGAAACTTCAGAGCTTTGTCCTTCAGCCATCTCAGCAGAAGCCCAAGGTAGAAAATGGTTCATTTCAAAGATATTTGAGAGCATGGCTTTTGTTTAATGTAAAGAGTCCCAAAGAGATTCACAGGAGATCCACAGTTTTTGAGAAACTGCCAGTAAAGAAAATACAAAATGAAAAGAGGCTGTTGGACCCCCAAAATTCTACTGAGAGGAGGCAGGGTGAGACAATTGCTCAGAGGCAAACACGTGCTACCTTTCCTGAAAAAAGAAGGAATGCTTAGTGAAATAAGAACCGAGAAGGCAGAACTGAGAGCCAAGAGAGATTATTCAGAAACCTTGAAAGCCAATCAAGGAACTCCCAACATGAGCCCTTCTAGATATTTCAGAATTGCTATGGACTAGTAATTCCTTTTTAGTTCTAATCCTCCCCCCAATACACACACTTTGAATGAAAGTATCTGTAAGTTATTCTATGCCTTTATTACCATTATATATTGTTGGGGTTGGGGACAGATTACTCTCTAGTGTCAAAGATCTACAAATGGAGGAGCAATACTCAAGGAAGTATACCCACGAACTTAATCCACAGATGGAGTTAACTCAGATGAAGAAATAGGCTTTGAACTGATGCTATAATGAAATGAGAATTCTGGAGAGCTTGACAATTCTTGTGGTTTTTATGTCTAAAAGATACACAACATTAGAAGCTGAACTGTGCTGCTCAGCTTTTAAAATGCCCTCCAATATCTTATCATCTTCTGCTTACTCCCTTTATAATACACTTTCCCTACCAACCGTGTGAGGGATGGATATAGTGACTTGCTTCTAGCAAATAGAGTATGGAAAAAATGGTGGACTGTAACTTGCAATATTAGGTTATAACAGATAGTATTTTTCATTTTGTTCTCCTGCCCCTTCTTCATTGCTTACTTGGATGAAACAAGCTGCCATGTTGAAGAGGTATACATGGGAGGAAACTGAGTATGGCCTCCACCCAAAAGACCTTGAGGAAATGAGCATGTTAATACAACAGCCTTCTGACAACCACGTGACAAATTTGGAAGCATATTCATTTTAGTAAAACCTTCAGATGAAATTGGCTGGTATTTTAATACCAGCCTATGCAAATATCTGAAGCAAAAGACCAAGCTGTGCCATTCCTTTTATTACTTGCAGAAACTGAGACAATACGTGTATTGTTTCCTTGTCCAAAGACAAACTTCTAAGGGTGTAATTTCTGATTTGCAAGCTAAGTATGTTTTTGGTTCTATGAGAAGCTGCTATAATCTTTGATTGAGTGGCTCTACCATTTTTCATTTCCACTATTAGTGTGTGAGTGAGAAGTTTCTCCATGTCCTCACTGGTGTTTGGTGTTAGCACTACTTATTATTTTCTCATTTTTATATGTGCATAGTGATATTTGCATTCTTTAATAGTTAATAATATTCAATATTTTTTCAATGAACTTATATGTCATCAGTATATCCTCCTGAGTAAAGCATTAGATCATGTCTAGCCTATTTTAATCAGATTGTCTTTTTTTAAAGTTCAGTTAAATTATCTTTAAATATCATAAAAGCAAGATGGCAAATATTTTCTTCTACTCTGTAGTTTGTTTTACTTACTTTTTTTGGTTGAATTGTATAGTTTTATTTGACATACAAAAACCACTTTGAAACACCAAGATGGGAGGATCACTTGAGCTCAGGAGTTCCAGACCTTCCTGGGAAACATAGCAAGACCTTGTCTCTAAAAAAAGGAACAATATTTTTAAAAATTAGCCAGGTGAGGTGGCACACACCTGTAGTCTCAGCTACTTGGGAGGCTGAAGCAAGAGGATCTCTTGAGCTCAGGAGACTGAGGCTTTCATACCACTGCACTCCAGTCTGGTTAACAAAGCAAGACCCTGTCTCAAATAAATAAATAAATAGAAGATAAATAAATAAACAATAAGTTGATGAGTTTAGAGATAATTATACATCTGTGAAATGATCACTACCTTCCATGTTGTAAGCTACTTATAACTTCCAAAACTTTTTCCCAATCTTTTATTTATTTATTTACTTATTTATTATTGTTGCCTTTCTCATAGAAGCATTTAACATATAATCTACCCCCTAGGAATTTTTTAAGTACATAATACATTATTGTTAACTATATAAACTGTGACATTCAGTCAATCTCTAGGAATTACTTATCTCAGATAACCAAAATGTTTTAACTTTTGACTAATATCTCCCCATTTCTCCCTTCCCGCAGTCCCTAGTAACCACCATTACACTCTCTGCTTCTGTTAAGTTTTATTATTTAAGATTTGTCATATAAGCAATATCATGTAGCATTTGTTTTTCTGTGCTTGGCTTATTTCATTTAGCCTATTGTCCTCCAGGTTCATCCATGTTGTTGCAAATGGCAGGAATTCCTTTTTTATAGTTAAATAATATTCCATTGTATGTATATACCATGTTTTCTTTATCCATTCATTTATTAATGGACATTTAGATTAGATTTCTTCCATGTTTTGGTTATTGTTAAAAATTCTACATTGAAGAGGGTAGTGTGGACATCTCTTTAGAATCCTGTTCCTTTGGATGTTTATCCAGTAGCGTAATTGGTGGATCATATGGTATTTCCATTTTCAGATTTTGAGAAGCTTATGTACTGATTCCCATAGTGGCTATATGAATTTATATTCCCACCAACAGTGTACAAGGGTTCCTGTGTTGGTTTATATTAGGTGTCAACCTGATTGGATTGAAGAATGCCTAGATTGCTAGTAAAGTATTGTTTCTAAGTGTGTCTTTGAGTGTTACCAGAGGAGATTAACATTTGAGTCAGTGGACTGGGAGAGGAAGACCCACCCTCAATGTGGTTTACAGCCCGACTAGAAAAAAGCAGAAGGAAGAAGGTAGCATAAGCTGGCTTGCTGGGTCTTCTGGCTTTCATCTTTCTTCCATGCTGAATGCTTCCTTCCAACCTCTGCCTGTTATCCAGTTCCAAAGTTGCTTCCCCATTTTCAGGTATCTTTATAGCAATGCCCCACTTCTCTGGTACCAATTTTCTGTATTAGTCTGTTGTCATACTAGTATAAAGAACTACCTGAGACTGGGTAATTTATGAAGAAAAGAGATTTAATTGACTCACAGTTCCACAGGCTGTACAGGAGGCCTGGCTGGGGAAGCCTCAGGAAACTTACAATCACAGTGAAAGGCAAAGGGGAAATAAGCACATATCCACATGGCTGGCAAGAGAGAAAGAGAGAGAAGAGAGAGGAGAAAGAAGGGGGAAGTGCTACACACATTCAAATAATCAGATCTCATGAGAACTCACTATCACGAAAACAGCAAGGGGGAAATCTGCCCCAGTGATCCAGTCACCTCCTAACAGATCCCTCCCCCAGCATTGGGGATTACAATTCAACATGAGATTTGGGTGGGGACATAGAGCCAAATCATATCCGTTCCCTTTTCTCCACATCTTCTCCAACTCTTACTATCTTTAGTCTTTTTGATAATAGCTATGCTTACAGGTATGAGGTGATGTCTCATTGTGGTTTTAATGTGCATTTTTCTAATGATTTATTAGTGATTTTGAGTATTTTTTCTATCTATTGGCGATTTGTATCTTTTTAAAATAAATTTCTATTTATATACTTTGCCCAGTTTTTAATCAGATCGTTTTCTTACCATTCATTTGTTAGAGTTCCTCATATATTTTGGATATTAACTCCTCATCAGATGTATGGGTTTCAGATGTTTTCTATCATTTCATAGGCTGTTTATTCTCTCTGTTGACTGTGTCCTTGACTACACAGAAGATTTTGTTTGATATAATCCAATTTGTCTATTTTTGCTTTTGTTGCATATACAATTCGTATCTCCAAAATTATGCCCAAACCAATGTCATGAAGATTTTCTGCTATGTTTTCTTTTATTAATTTTATAATTTCAGGTCTTATGGATTTTTAAATCCATTTTGAGTTGATTTTTGTATGAGGTGAGATAAGGGTCTAATTTCATGTTTCTACATATAATATCCAGTTTCCCTGGATATTGACTGTAATATCCAGTTTTCTTAACCAGTTTTTGAAGGGAATTTCCATTTCCCTGTTGTGTATTCTTGGCATATTTTTCTAAAATCCATTGACTGTATATTTGTGAATTTATTTCTGGGCTCTCTATTCTGTCCCGTTGTCCATGTATTTGTTTTCATGCCGGTACCATGCCATTTTGCAGGCTATAGATTTGTAGTATAGTTTTAAGTCAGATTTTGTGATACCTACAGCTTTGTTATGTTTGCTTAATAATGGACTTTTGTTGCTTTATGAAAATTTTGAATTTTTTTCTATTTTTATGAAGAATGTCATTTGTATTTTGATGCAGATTGCATTGAACCTGTAGGTTGCTTTTGATAGTATGGACAAAAAATATATTTGCAATCTGTGAAAATGAGATATGTTTTCATTTGTTTGTACCATATTCAATTTCTTTCATCAAGATTTTATATATTTCAATGTTCAGGTGTTTGTCCTCCTGATTAAATTTATTCATAAGTATTTTTGGGAGCTATTATAAACAGGATAACTTCTTTGATTTTCTTTTTCAGAATGTTTGTTATTAGCATATAGAAACCTGTGTACACAGGGGCAGTTCTGGTTCCTGTGTCTGCAAGAGCTTACTGGACTCTGGGGCTATCCTGCAGCCTAAGTCTGCAGCAGTGTGCTGGTGTCTGAATCAACTGGCACAGGACTGGGGCTTGGGTCTGCAGGGGGAGATCTGGAGCCTGGGTTCATGGGGACTGACTTGGTGATGTGGTCTCCTGGAGTGAGTCTGTTGCTGGAATTTGCAGCAAATTCAGACACATACTTCACTCTTTCTCCCCAATGGGAGAGCTCCCAGGTGGAGAGCATCTTTCTCCAATCTGCTGTGTTAGGCTTGGGCGAGAATTGACATGGTTAAAGTAAAATCATTCTTCCTACATTTTCCAATTTGTCTTTCCTCATTTCTGTGCTCCACATTGGTTCTTTCTTCCCTCTCTCAGATTTCAGAGTTCTGATGAAGATTATTTCATGCATGAATAGCTGTCAGATCAGTCTTTGAACCTCCTATTACTCCATTTTGCTAACGCCATTCCTGTAGCTTTTTCTCCCCATCCACAGCTTTTCTCAGAACAAAAACTTTTTATTTTCATAAGGTCCAGTTTAGCAATGTTTCCTTTTATGTATCATGCTTTTGGTGTCAAGTCTAATAATTCTTCACCTAGAGCTAGATCATGAAGCTGTTCTCCTGCGTTTTTCAAAAATGTATATTCCATTTTACATTGGAGTCCACATTCCAATGTGGACTTAAAGTGTAACTTAAAGTGTAATTTTAAATTAACGCTTTTGTGAAGTTTAAGAGATTTTTTGTTTGCTTGTTTGTTTTTTGCCTATGTATGGCCATTTAGTTAAAAACTATTTGTTGAAAGGCTTTTCTTTCTCCATTGAATTACTTTTGTACCTTTGTCAAAAATTAATTAGGTATGTTTTGTGGGTCTATTTTGGAGTTCTCTGCACTGTTAAATTGGTCTACATGTCTATTCATCTGTCACTAGCATACTCTTGATTTCCCTAATTCTGAAGTAAACCTTAGTATTAGGCAGGGTGATTCTCTTCACTGTATTACTATTTTTCAAAATTGTTTTGACTATTCTAAGTTTTGTAACTTTTCATATAAATTTTAGAATAAACTTATGTTAGACAAAATATTTGGAGAATTTTGATAGAAATTGTGTAAAAACTATAGATGAATTTGGGGAGAATTGACATCTTTACTATATTGTCTTTCAATCTATGAATGTAAGTGTCTTCAACTATATAGGTAGTCTTTGATTTCTTTTATCAGTAGTTTATAATTTCCAGGATATAGATCCTGTATGTACTTTTTACATTTAAATGTAAGTATTTTGCTTACACTGGAACAATTTTACATGGTATTATGTTTTAATTTTCACACATACGATTGTTAGAGAAATGTGATTTTTATGTATTGAACTTGTGTCCTGAAACCTTGGTAAACTCAAGTCTTAGCTCTAAAAGTTTTTAAGGATATGTTTGTTAATATTTGGTATGTGGACAATTATATCACATGAAAAATGGGAATGCTTAATGTTTTCTTTCATAATGTTTGTTTTTTTTTAAATTTACTCTTCTTGCCTTATTTCACCAACTAGGAATGTAACTACTATGCTGAAAAATACTGGTAGGAGGGGACACCCTGGCCTTCTTCCTGCTCTTCTGGGAAAACATTCAGTTTTTCTTAATTAAGTATGATGTTAACTATAGGCTTTTGAAGATGTTCCTTCACTGTTTCTTCGTCATTGAGGGAGTTCCTATTATTTGTTTACTTAGAGGTTTTTTTTTCTTAAAATCATAAATGAATACTGAATTTTGTCAAATGCTTTTTCTGTGTTAATGGATGTAATTATGTGAGTTTTCTTGTTTGGAATTATAATTATGTTGAGTCACGTTGTCTAAAAAACAATATATGGAAGTTCATTGATGGTATTTGGACACTTCAATATTCTGGATCCTCAAGAAAAATATGTGTTTGTAAAGATAATAAATGTCCTCTTATTCTATGTATACTAAAGTAGCTTTGTAGAGATTAGATGGCACAAGACATTGAATTTACATGGTAAATTTTGGAAGATTGCTTGAAATTAGCAAAAACTTTTATCATGGCTGTTTAGGAGACATAACAGTGCTAAGCATGTAAGATCAAGGAGCCAACAGATTCAGTGTCTGGTGAGAGTCCACTATCTGTTTCAAAAATGGCACCTTCTTGCTGCATCCTCACATGGGAGAAAGAGTGAATAAGCTCCCTTGGAGCTCTTCTAAAAGAGCACCAATCCCATTTATGAAGGTTCTTTTCTCATGACCTAATGACCCTCACACTCCCTAAAAGCCTCACTTATCAATAGTACTGAATTGGGTAATGGATTTGAACATATGAATTTGGGGGAACACAAACATTCAAACCATAACTTTACACCCCTGACTTCCTAAATTCATATTATTCTCATATGTAAAATGTATTCCATCCCAGGAGCCCCCAAATCCATAACTCATTCTAATGTCAACTCAAAAGTCTAAAGTCCAGATTTTCATCTAAATATCATCTAACTCAGATATGGGTGCAATTCAAGATATGATTCATCCTAAGGCATTTTGCCTTCCAGCTTTGAACTTGTGAAATCAATTTATTTACTGACAAAATACAATAGTAAACAGGCATAGGATACACATGCCCATTACAAAAGGGAGAAATAGGAAGTAAGAAAGGGTTCCAAGTAAGTCCAAACTCCAATGAGGCAAAAAACATTAAATATTAGAGCTGGAGAACAATGTTTTGACATATCTTCCAGGCACACTGGGGCACAAACTGCGCCCCCAAGGCTCTAGGTAGCCCAGTCTCAATGGATGTGCTGGTTACAGCCCATGCACACCTCTCACAGGTTGGAGTTGTATGTCTGGGGCTCTCTTAGGCTAGAGTTGCACACCAGGGACTCAACCAACCTGAGGTTAAGGGGGCAGTTCTGTACTCATTGCTTGAGTAATCGTGACCCTAGTGGGGGCTATCTGTGCTGGCCTCACTCTTGCTCTCAGCTCCACTGGGCATTGCCCTAGTAGGACAGTTCTCTGCCTGTGCTCTGAGGGTCTCTGGGGCATCCTTTGAAGTCCAGATGAAGGCAGCCATGCCTCCATAGCTTGTTCACTCTGAGCCCTCGTAGAGATGGCACCAAGGAGACACCCCCAAGGTTGATACAATGTGCCCTCCAGAAGGACATTCCCTTGGGTCTCATCCCATCTGGGCCCACGGGAGCCCCACCTGGTATGCTTGACAAAACAGTTTGCTAGAATGCAGGGAACAGAGACTTAAGCCATCACGAGTAGTAAGTGCCAAAGTCCTGTGGGTGCATGAAGCTCCTCTTTTGACAAAGATCTGTCCCTCAAGCCTTGTAACTCCGATTCTGTAATGGGAGTGGCAGCACTGATAATCTCTGAAATGCCTTCAGGGTCATTCTTCCATTGATTTGGGGAATATCACCTAGTTTCCAAACCTTCTTAATCTCTTGTTCGAAAGGTGGCTTGGTCATATCCTTGGTGTTTTCTCCTGAAAATGTGCTTTTTCATTCTTTACAACATGGTGGGGATGAGAATTTTCCAAATCTTTTAGTTCTGCTTTCCTTTTCATTATAAATTCCTTGTTTAATATTTATTTCTTCTCACACTTTACTATAAACCGATAAAAAAAGCATGTTGCTCCCTCCACCATCTGCTAACATATTTCTTCTTCTCTGAAATATCCTATTTCATGGCTCAGAAATTCCACATTCTACAAAAGGACACAAACAATTAAAAGGACACATTCCACATTCTAGGACACAAACAATTTAGCCAAGTTCTTTGCCTCTTTATAACAAAGATCATCTTTCCCTCAGTTTACAGTACCTTGGTCCTCATTTCAATTGAGACCTCATAAAAATGGCTTTCACCATCCATTTTCCTACCAATGCTCTGATCAGAACCAGTTAGGTAACCTGTGAAAAGACTGAGGCTTTCTCTACAGCTATCCTCTTCTGAGCCCTCACCAGAATCATCCTTAATTTTCCACTTACAGCAACGTAGGCTTTTTCTAGCATACACTTCCAAACCTTTTCAACCTCCAGTCATTAGTGAGTTCCAAAGCAACTTCCACATCTTTAGGTATTTGTTATAGCAACATTTCACCTCTCAGTACCAATTTCTATCTTAGTGCATTCATGCTGCTATAATGAAATACCTGAGACTGGGTAATTTACAAACAACAGGAATGTACTACTTAGTAGTTTTTGAGGATGGGAAGTCCAAGATCAAAGTGCTAGCAGATTTAGTGCCTAGTTAGTTCTCTGCTTTAAAGTTGGTACCTTGCCATGTCCTCACATGACAGAAATGGTGAACAAGCTCCACTGCACCTCTTTTATTAAGGCACTAATCCCATTCATGGGGATTCTACCCTCATGGTCTAATTGCCTTCTAAGGGCTCCACCTTTCAATATGATTGCACTGGAGATTAGGCTTCAACAGGTGAATTTTGGGGAACACAAACATGCCAACCACAGCATGTTAATATCTTGGTTAAAGTGTTTCTTTTTCATTTCTAAAATGACAATAACTTGTTTGTCTCTTTTGTTCTTAAATGATTACAATTTTGGCATACAAAACCAACAATAATTAAGAAAATTATTTTAGACTCTTAGATATTTTTTATTTATTATTTGCTTTTAAGAAATGCATACGAATCAGAACTCTGTGTAATTGGAAATTTCTTTGTTGAACTATCAGTTATCACACATCACTTGCAGTGTTTTATGTGATTAAAAGTGTGTTTCCATTACTTTGTTTGGTGCATATTCATATTGAGCCAACAGATCTAAGGGGAATTTATTGAAAGTTAACTAAGAGTGCCTTCATCACAGGATGTTGACCACATTGATTTTTAAAAATAGATTCCTATTTTTTTTTACTTGAAGTGTCTTTTGTCCAACTAGACTTCCAGAATGGATTGCAGAAATACAGATATCAAGTGAAACATGTTCAGTTATAATATTAGTATACATTTTAATATAAAGCTATTTTTCACATTCCCATGTGGCCTTTTGCACCTATATATAGAAAGTTCTTGTGCTACTTAGAATACGACAAAAAATAATCTCAAAAGCATTCAAAATATGTCTATGCAATATTCACATAAATTTAGATGCATACTTAAATGGCCATGAATGGTACTTTATTCTGTTTCCTAAAATTATTTACAATGCATTATTTGTTGTATTCTTATTCTGATCAGCAATGTATAACTTTAAATCAAACTTAGAATCCAGTGAGAAATGGTACTTAACTTAAGAGTTCATCGCTTGATTATTAATTTCTTATAATCTCCCTTCCTTATACATACACTAGTCTAAATTAGACAATTTTATTCTATTGTACCATATTTTAAATTCAGGAAGTATATGTGCAGGTTTGTTACATGGGTAAATTACATGTCACTGAGGCTTGGTGTACAAATGATTCCATCACCAAGGTAGTGAGCATAGTACCCAATAAGTAGCCTCCCAAACCAAGCCCCTTTCCCTATCCTCCCCTTTCAAGCATCCCAGTATCTATTATTCCACTTTTTTTCTGCTATGTGTATTTAATGTTTAGCTCCCACTCATAAGTGAGAACATGCAGTATTTAGTTTTCTGTTCCTGCATTAGTTTGCTTAGGACGATATCCTCCAGTTGCATCCATGCTGCTGCAAAGGACATTATTTCATTCTTTTTGTGTGGCTGCATAGTATCCCATGGTGTGTGTGCACCCTATTTTCTTTATCCAGCCCACCATTAATGGGCATCTTCATCAATTCATGTCTTCGCTATTGTGAATAGTGCTGTAATAAACATATGAATGCATGCGTCTTTTTGGTAGGACTTGTTTTCCTTTGGATGTATATCAATAGTGGTATTGCTGGGTCAAATTGTAGCTCTGCTTTAAGTTCAGGGAGAAATCTCCAAAGTGCTTTCCACAATGGTTGAACTAATTCACATTTCCATCAGCAGTTTATAAGTGTTGCCTTTTCTCTGCAACCATACTGGACTATTTTTGGACTTTAACTGATGTGAGATGGTATCTCATTGTGGTTTTGATTTGCATGTCTCTGAGATTAGTGATGAGTGTTTTTTTCTATTTCTTTTTTTTAACTTTTAATTTTAAGTACAGGGGTACACGTGAAGGTTTGTTACATAGCTAAACTTGTGTCATGAGGGTTGTTGTAGAGATTATTCCATCACCCAGGTATTAAGCCTAGCATCCTTTAGTTCTTTTTTCTGAACTTCTCCCTCCTCCCAACCTCCACCCTACCAAAGGCCCCACTGTGTGTTGTTCCCCTCTGTGTGTCCATGTGTTCTCATTATTCAGTTCCCACTTGTGAGTGAGAACATGCAGTATTTAGTTTTCTATTCCTGCATTAGTTTGCTAAGGAGAATGACCTCCAGCTCCATCCATGTCCCTGCAGAAGACATGACCTTGGTTTTTTTTGTGTTTTTTTATTTTATTTTATTTTTTATTTTTATGCTTGCGTAGTATTCCATAGTGTATATGTAGCACATTTTCTTTATCCAATCTATTTGATGGGCATTTAAGTTGATGCCATGTCTTTGTTATTGTGAAGAGTGCTGCAATGAACAGACATGTGCCTTTATACTAGATTGATGTATATTCCTTCAGGTATATACCCAGTAATGGAATTGCTCTGGGAAGCACCACACTGTCTTCCACAATGATTGAACTAATTTATACTCCCACTAATAGTGTGTAAGCATACCTTTTTCTCCACAACCTTGACAGCATCTGTTATTTTCTCACTTTTCTTAATAGCCCTTCTGACTGGTATGAGATGGTATCTCACTTTGGTTTTGATTTGCATTTTCTTAATGATCGATGATGTTGAGCTTTTTTTCCATGTTTCTTGGCTGCATGCATGTTTTCTTTTGAAAGGTGTCTGTTCATATTCTTTGCCCACTTTTTAATGGCTTTTTTTTTCTTGTAACTTTGTTTAAGTTCCTTACAGATGGTGGGTAGTAGACTTTTGTCAGATACATAGTTTGCAGATATTTTATGCCATTCTATAGGTTGGTCTGTTTAACTCTGTTTTCTTTTGCTGTGCAGAAGTTCTTTAGTTAAATTAGATTCCATTTGTCAATTTTTGCTTTTGTTGCAATTGCTTTTGGCATCTGCATCATGAAATCGTTGCCTGTGCATATGTCCTAAATGATATTGCCAGGGTTTTATGGTTTTGGGTTTTATATTTGGGTCTTTGATCCATCTTAAGTTAATTTCTGTGTGTGGTGTAAGGAAGCGGTCCAGTTTCAATATTCTGTATATGGCTAGCCATTTATCCCAGCATCATTTATTGAATAGAATATCCTTTCCCCATTGCTTGTTTTTGTCAGGTTTGTCAAAGATTAGATTGTTATACATGTGTGGTCTTGTTTCTGGGTTCTCTGTTCTGTTCCTTTGGTCTCTGTTTCTGTTTTTGGATCAGTACCATGCTGTTTTGGTTACTGTAGCCCTGTAGGATAGTTTGAAGTCAGGCAGCATGATGCTTCCAGCTTTGTTCTCTTTGCATAGGATTGCATTGGCTATTCAGACTCGTTTTTTGTTTATGTGAATTTTGAAATAATAGTTTTTTCTAGTTCTGTGAAGAATTTCAGTGGTGGTTTAATGAAAGTGACACTGAACCTATAAATTGCTCTGGGCAATATGACCATTTCAGCTGTATTGATTCTACCTGTCCTTGAGCATGGAATGTGTTTCCAATTGTTTGTCATCTGTGATTTCTTTGAGCAGTGTTTTGTAGTTCTCCTTGTAGAGATCTTTCACCTCCCTAGTTCGCTGTACTCCTAGGTATTTGTGTGTGTGTGTGTGTGTGTGTGTGTGGCAATTGTGAATGGGAGTACATTCCTGATTTGACTCTGTTGGCTGTTGACTCATTTGTCTGTTGTTGGTGTATGAGAATGTTGGTGATGTTTGCACAATGATTTTGCATTCCGAGACTTTGCTGAAGTTGTTTATCAGCTTAAGAAGGTTTTGGGCTGAGAGGATGGTTCTTTGAAGTTGAGCTCCAGTTGGGTTGGAGTTGCCAAAGTGCTCTCAGACTGCTGGCAATACCACTCTGTAGGAGATGATGGAGAGTCATGAGTGTAGGTGTGCTGGTGGGTGTGGCAGGTGTGCCACTAGGGCAGGGGCACTCCAGCATGTGGCGCCATGGGCAGGGGTGCTTAGGAGGAGATTACAGGAGCATGACAAGTGGAAGGTGTGTGCACTTCAGTAGGGATCACCATGGGCAGTAGGGGTGCTCTGTTGGAGGTCCCATGGGCAGGGGTCACTCCAGCAGGTATAGTGGGAATGTCATAGGTGAGAGGTGCTACAGTGAGTGGTGCTGCAGGTAGGAGGCCTAATTTGGACAATTTTGTAATCTTCGTATGGCATATAAAACTTTTTCTTTTTTTACTGTGATAAAATATACATAATGTAAATTTACAATTCTACCCATTTTCAAGTGGACAATTCATTAATTACATTTGTATTGTTGTGCAACTGTCACTACTATTCACATCCAGAACATTTTTTTGTCATCCCAAACTGAAACTCTGTACCCATTAAAAAATAAATCCTTGTTATTCTCTCCCCAACAAACAAATGTTGGTGAGGGTGAAGAGAAAAGGGAACACTTACGATTGGTAGGGATGTAAATTAGTTCAGCCACTGTGAAAAGCAGTTTGGAGATTTCTCAAAGAACTTAAAACAATTGCCATTTGACCCAACCATCCCACTTCTGGGTATATACTCAAAGGAAAATTGCTCACTCTATCAAAAAGACACAAGCATTTGTATGTTCATTGCAAGACTATTCACAATAGCAAAGACATGGATGGAATCAACCTTGAAGCCCATCAATAGTAGATTGGATTTTTAAAAATGCACACCATGGAATACTGTGCAGCCCTAAAAAAGAATGAAATCATGTCATGCCCTTTGCAGAAACATGAATGAAGCTGAAGGTTATTACCCTAAGGAAATAATGCAAGAACCAGATGATGTATATGCATCTCTTATGTATATATATTAAATCATTGTTGAATGCCTTTTCTTGTTTTATATGAAACAAGAAAAGTTTACAAGGTACAATGTACCTTATAAATATGTACCATTTGTGTATATCAATTAATGTCATTCACTGTATGTATACAATGTATAATGATCATATCTGACTAACTAGGAAGCTCATCACCTGAAACTTTTAAAATACAAAAATGCAGAGAATGCAGAGAAAGGGTACCTCTTATACATTGTTTGTGAGAATGCAAATTAGTACAGCTACTATGGAAAACAATATGGTGTTTCTTCCAAAACTAAAAATAGAGCTACCATGTGATCCAGTAATCCTACTACTGGGTGTTTATTCAAAGAAAAGAAAATAAGTATGTTGAAGAGATAGTCACACTCCCATGTTTATTGCCACACTATTCACAATAACCAAACTATGGAATCAAACTAATTGCTCATTAATGGATGAATGGATAAAGCAAATGTGGCACATACACACAACAGAATCATTATTTAGTGATAAACAAATAAATTCATGTTATTTGCAGAACATGGATGAACCTAGGGATCATTGTATTAACTGAATTAAGCCAAGCACAGAGAAATAAATATCATATATTCTTACTCATACATGGAAGCTAAAAACAGTCTTGGATATTGTTTTATTTTTTGCTGAATTGCTCTGGCCAGAACATCTGATATTTGCTGAATATGAGGGACAAAACCGGGTTGACATATGCAACTTATAATCTATAAATTGGTTTCATGCAGATTTGAGGAAATAATTAAAAAGCTAATTTTTATTCATGTTTGGTATTGTTATATTGTGAATGACTTAAACAGATTTTGTGGTGACATTTTGAAATAAAAAAGAAGCTTACAAAGTCAGAAAAAAAATAGAAAAACAGAAATGAGGCAAAACACCACATATCTAGATGATTATTCACCACTGTATTACCCATTTTGCAATAAAAAAGTTTTATAAGAAATATATATTTTTCTTGCCATATTATTTTGAGGAATATTATAACAAAGATTCATAACTTTAACAAAGATTCATAACTTATGAATTATACTTAAAATCTAAACAAAATGATTTTCTGCTCCATTTTTTGAGAAGATAAGTCATTAACATCTAATCAATTATTCATAACAAAACATTAACATAATTTAGAAAACTCATATGGTGAGTGTCTCAATCCAATCCCAGCTGTAAGTATCAAAAACCAAAACCATATGTAACCTTTACATAAACCACGTCAAGGTAAGCACCCTCAGTTTTTTTGCTTGCAATTATTTTGTTGTTTAGATTTTTGTATTAATGACTAATATTAATATGATTAATATTATCTTAATAATTTATTAATATTAGTCATATTGATATTAATAAAAGTCTTTCAACTTAACCATCTCTTATGCATATATATGAAACCATTTATGTTTTTTCTTGTTTTAGTTGACATTTGTGAATTGTAAAAATTTTGTTTGTTTCCTTTTAGTACTGTGTAAATAAAACCTGCAGAAAAGTTCATTTAATGGGATATAACTGTAATACCACCACAAAATGCAACGGGAAAGGGGTAAGTCACTTTTGTATCTAAATTGCATGTTATTGTTGTGGGTAATTCAAATAGACATCTGTTTATGAGGATTGAGAGTCTAAGCTATTTAAACTTGCCCAGGTCTAGTAGACTAATATAAAGAAAATTACTTGACTTAGTTTTAACACTATATAACACATTAAGTGAATTGTACAAGATTCGTATTGAACTGTAAGCAGTCACAACTTAATAATTAGTAATATGTTTAAATAAAAACATTTACTCTTCTTCAACACAAATAAATGCGTTTTACTTATATTGTGAATATACTTTTCTCCCACATACATTTAATAATTAAGGCATATGAGTATACAATATTTTACAGAGTATACTTAAAAACACATTGACATGTCGGGGAATATTTTTTTCTCATGGAGAGATTTCCAATAGCAAATGCAACTTGACGCAAAAAGCTTTCTTTATTTCTTCTGAGTTGTTTGTCTGTTTTAATCTGGTAATTTAAATTTGTTAATTTTATATTGCATTTCCATTTATTAAAATTTACAAGTTGAGGGTTTTAAAAAATTATTTTCCTAAAAGAAAATCAATGCGTGACGTAGTCAACATAAGAGTAACCTCAAATTCACCAGAATGTATTAATATTTAATTCTATAATTTCTAAATTAGTTGGATTCAGAAGATATAAAATGCTAGTACATTGTCAGTAATTTGCTATCAGTTGTTAACAAAGAAAACAGCCACATTTTAATGTTTTGTTTTTTTCTTTCTGTAATTATAATTTTTGGTTTGAGTTTTTTACTTCCTCTGTTATATTATAGGTCTTCAGCCTTATTATTTTTTATAAGATCTCAACACAAAGTTATACATTGTCAATTTTTGCTACCATGTTTCATTGGGTACATAATTGTTTTCTTCATATATTTTTATTTACATTCAGTCATTTTACTTCTACTTGTTAGATTTTTTTAATAAAACCTTTTACTATGAAATATTACATTCATAAAGGAAATACATAAGGTAAAACTTCTGTATTTACATTAATTTATATTTCTACATATGTTATATTTTGTAGTTAAAATGTTTAAAAGAAAACTACTGAAAATAATTATAAGTCAATAGAAATCTTACTGAATCTAGGCAAATTTGCATAGATTCTCTAATGACAGTTCTCAATTGACAGCTTTATCATTTATCATTCCCGTTCAATTGAATTAGCATGTAGGTGTTCTGAAATTCCATTATTCATGAAATGTTGCCAGTTGTAATAGTGTCATTCTCTTTTTGCTAATGATATACTTTTCATTAGTTGCCATGGACAGTTATAATTTATTACTCTGAAAACTAGTAGTCTAAGCATCAATATCAAGAAGTTAAGAAAATAACAGAATATTAAATTCAGGCTTTTATGCATGATTCAGTGTAAGTGGTGGATATTCTTGCCTTGTCCTTATTGCGAAAGAAAAAATTTCCAGGCTTCACACTTTAGTGTAATATTTGCAGAATATTTTTATGATAATTTTCTGTTAAAATAATTCTTTTGTTTCTAGTTTAAGTGTTTTCTATTATGAATAAATGTTAAATTTTATCAAAGACTTTTTCTGCATCTATTGACTTTACTATATGATTTTCCCCTTTAATCTGTTAATGTACAAATGTATTTATTGATTTTTAAAATAGTAAGCCAACTTTAATTCCCAGAATAAAACCAACCATGACCTGCTTTTAGTTCAGTTTTTGAGTATTTTATTTGATATAAATGTTTCTATCTTATGGATTTGATAGTTTTATATCTTGTAGTTAATGTTTCTGATTTTGTATCAAGGTTATGCTATTTTGGTGGTGCTTCTTCGTTGTATATTTTCTATAGTAGCTTTAAAAAAAAGTATAGACATTTTTCAGAGCAATGTTTGGTTTACGTAAAAACAAGCACCAAGTACAGTGAACTACAATATATCTGGTCCCGCTCCCTCCCTGCTTCCCCTATTATTTTGCATCTTGCCTTAGAGCGATACCCTATAATTCCTGTGCTACTATTTATACATTATTATTAACTACAGTCTATAGTTTACATTGGGTTTAACTCTTTGTACTTTCTATGGGTCCTAAAAATATATGGGTCTTATAAAATATGCATCTTAAAAGATATGTGGATCTTAAAAATATGTTTCCATTATTACAGTATCATACAGAATAGTTTCACTGTGGAAGAATGCCCTGTGATCCATATATTTAGCCCTTCATCCCTTTCCATAAACTCCTCGAAACCAATGAACTTTTTACTGTCTCTTAGTAATATTTATTTAAGATCCCTCCATGTCTTTTCATGGCTTTATGGCTTATTTGCTTTTATCATTGAATAATATTCCACTCTACAGATGTACCACAGTGTGTTTGATCATTCATCTATTAAAGGACAATGTGGGTTTTTTTTTTTTTTTTTTTTTTTTTTCCATTTTGGGCAATTGTGAATAACAGTTGCTATAAACACTAATTTACAGGTTTTGGTGTGGACATAAGTTTTTATTTCAGTTGGGTAAATACCAAGGAGCACAATTACTGAGTCATATAATAGCAGCATGTTTGTTTAGTTTTGTAGGCAGTTACTAAATTGTCTTTCAAAGTAGATGTATCATTTTGCATTCTCACCAACAATGAATGAGAGTTCTTGTTGCTTGATATCCTCACCAGCATTTGGTGTTTTCAGGAATTGAGATTTTAAGCATTCTAATTATTTAGTGGTAATTCAATGTTGTTTTAATTTACAGCTCTCTAATGACATATGATGTTGAGCATTTTTTATTACACTTATTTGGGATATGCATATCTTCTATAATGAAGCATCTTAATCTTTTGCCTGTTTTTTTTTTTAAATAAATCCTCCATTATTCCCTTTCCCTAGCCCATGGTAACCACTATTCTACTTGAGGTTTCCATGAATTGATTACTCTAAATACCTCATATAATTGGTATTATACAATATTTGCCCTTTTGTGTCTAGCTTATTTCACTCAGCATGATATTTTCAAGGTTCATCCATGATGTATCATGTATCAAAATTTCATTCTTTTTTAAGCTGAAAAATATATCATTGTATGCATATACCACATTTTGTTCATCCATTGATTTGTCAGTGGATGCTGAATTTGCCTCTACCTTCTAGCTGTTGTAAATAATATTGCTATGAACATTGGTATACAAATATCTGTTGAGGTCCCTGTTTTCATTTCAATTATTTCAGGTATATGGCCAGAAGAATTGCTGGAGCATATGGTAATTCTATTTTCAATTTTTTTTCAGAGTCACCATATTTTTTGCCAGTCTCACCAACAATGCAAGCACAGGGGTTCCAATTTCTCTACATCCTGCCCAATATTTATTTTTATTTTTTAATAGTAACCATCTTAAGAGTTGCAAAATGGAATATCACTGTAGTTTTGATTTCCATTTCCCTAGTGATTAGCAAAATTGAGCTTTATTTCCCTTATTGGCAATCCATATACCTTTAGAGAATTTTCTATTCAAGTCCTTTGCCAATTTTAAAATTGTGCTTCCTTTTTATTATTGAGTTTTAGAATTATTTATGTATTTTGGATATTAATTCCTTATCATATATGTGATTTGCTATTTTTCCATTCTATGTATTATCTTTTCACTGTCTTGATAGTATGCTTTTGTGTACAAAAGTTTTTAATTTTGATGATGTTTAGTTATTTTTTCTTTTGTTGCCTGGTTTTTTTAATACTAAAGAAATCATCAAATCTAATGTCACAAAGCTTTTCCCTTATGCTTATCTCTAAGAGCTTTAACTTTTTAACTCTTCTTTCAGTTAGATCTTTTATGTATTTTGAGTTAATGTTGATATATGGTCGAGATCAGAGTCTAACTATATTTTTACACATGGATATACACTTTTCCCAGCATTTGTTGAAACAATTGTTATTTACCCATTGAATGGTCATGGAAGCCTTGACAGAAATAATTTGACCGTAAATGTTAGGGTTAATTTCTGGGTTCTCTATTCTCCATTTGTCTATATGTCTGTCTTCATGCCAAACCACATTGTTTTCATTATTGTGGCTTTGCAGGAGGTTTTGTCCTCAGGAAGTATAAGTTATTCAACTTTGTTCTTCCTTTTTAAAAACTTTTAAGGCTACCTGAAGTGCGTTGGGATTTCATATGAACTTTGTGATGCATTTTCAATTTGTGCAAAAGCATCATTGGAATTTTGATCAAGATTGTTATGAATCTGTAGATTGGCTTGGTAGTATTATCTTGACAATATTAAGTCTTTCAAATCATGAACATGAGATGTTTTTAAATTTATGTCTTCTTTAACTTCAGCAATGGTTTGTAATTTTGATTGTATATGTCTTGTCTCTCCTTGGTTTTAAGTTGTTCTTAAGTAGTATTCTGTTCTTTCTAATAATATTGCAAATGGTATTGTTTTCTCAATTTCCTTTTTGGGTTATGCATTGCTAGCTAGCGTATTAAAATGCAGCTATTTTTTGTATGCGTGTTGATTTTGTGTCCTGCAACTTTTTAAATTTATTAGCCTAAGATGTTTATGTGGGATCTTTAGGGTTTTCTACACACAAGAATATACTATCTGTAAATATATTTTATGTTATTCTGTCTTTCCAATTTGATTGCCTTTTATTTCTTTTTCTTGCCTAATTGTTTTGGCTAAAATTTTGCTGTATAACATAAATTTTGTATGTTGTGTTTTATTTACATTTCTCAAAATATTTTCTAATTTTCCCTGTGATTTCTTTCTTGAACAATTGGTTGTTTTAAAAGGTAGTGAATTTTTTCACATCATTCATTTTGTCTTCTATATCTTTTAAACATCAAAACACAATAATTATTGTTTTCTATAGTCAACATTTATTTATTCTTGCTTAATCATATATTTTACTCTTTCTATTTCTGGTATTTTCTATGTTCCTATGTTTATTTCTGTTAAAAATTTTCTTCAGCGTGAAAAAAGTATGGTGGCTAAAATTAACATTTTTTCTGATAAGTGTTTTTATTGAATGTTTTATCTTTAGGTCAGAATTTTCTTTCAGTAGTTTAAAAAATATAATCTGTTTTATATTGACTTACATGATCTCTTCTGAGAATTCAGATGCATTTTACCTTTGCTTCTTGAGGAACACCTGCTTTTAATGTTTTCTTTTTGACATTAGTGTTCATGTGTTTGCATATGATTTGCTAAAGTGTAGTTTTCATCATACTCGGAACTTACAGAGCTACTGAATTCTACTAAGAATTATTTTTCTCAAGTTTTGGATATAAAATTTTAAGTCATTACTTAATTTTGGTTTTTCTATATTCTCTATTAATCCTTTTGGGATTAAATTTACATCAAATTTATGGTTTTGTACTGTGTTCCAAATACATTTTAAAAATTTTAACAGAAATAAACACAGAAACATAGAAAAGAATACAAGAAATAGAAAGAGTAAAATACATGTTAGATTTTATTCTGAATCTCTCAAGCTTTCATTCTTTCCTCTTCAATCTGGGAGTTTTAAAGCTATTTTCTAGTTCTGTTATTATTCTGCTGTTTCTAATTTGCTTTTACAGCCTTGTATTGTGTTCCCGACTTAATCATATTATTTTTCCATTTTAAATTTCTTTAGTTTTAATAGATTTCAATTATGTGGGGAAATTTTGTCTTCTCTATTTTAGAATTTATTAATTTATCTCATGTCTAAGTTGTAATTATTTGGCATATTCTTTTTATATCCTTGTAAAGTCTATATAATTTGTAGTGATAACTCCACTTTTTGCCTGGTATTGTTAATTTAAGTACTCTCTTTTATTGTATTGACACCCAGCTAGTGTCCACTGGAGAACCTTTTGGTGAATTGCTTGGTGTGTGAGAAAATACCTCAACACATCAGGAGTCACAGAAGCGTTCTTTGTTGACTACATTAGGGTAATTTTCTGTACCTCTCACAGTCGTTTCAATTGCCTGATTTTCTTCTTGATACCTTTCTATTTCCTTACAAACCTCCTTACATAATTTGCAATGGAATGTTTAACAACGATGGTAGGTTTTACAAGAGAGGCTTTATAGTTTTCTCTTGGCAGAAATAGTGTGGATCTGATTAGTTTAAATCCATTTATGGATTGAGCTAGGTAAATACAAGTTCATCGCTTTATAAATCTAAGACACAGTTTTATAAATCTGTTACACCATATTTCAATGGTGTAAGTATCTAAATCTTTCACCTAAAAAACTGCGGCATCTTTATCTCCTCAGCATCCAGAAACTCTAAGAATTACAGCAGTGCTTTAGAGAAATTTTTGAATTAGCTTTTAGCTTAAGAATATGGAAAATGCTTTTAGGGAGATAATGGCTGTATTATCTAGCCCTTCACAACTCCACTTTCCAACCCCTGCATTTCAAGAAAATGATAATAATTCTGTTGTTTATTTGTATCCTAAAAATTGCCCTCATTACTGTCAAGCTGGAGTTATACTTCTAAATGTGCCAAACTGGCAAGGGCTTCTTTGAAAAGGGGCGATCAGTGGTTTGAAATTATCATTCCTTAAAGAACAAGTCTCACTTGTTTTTTATGGTTTTTCAGCTTAGTAATTGCATGTTGAATTATTCTAAAGTTTAATAATGTACATCATATTCATTCTAGGTTAATGGAAGCTTCCAATATTTGCTTAACTTGCTGAAAAATTTAGGAAGAAAGACTTCAATTTTATTGAATTATTTTTTATTATTTAATTATATAATGTTTTTTTCATTAATAATTTACTTGAATGAATCATATTAGTGAATTTCCTAAAGCTGAATTATCTTTTAATTTCTAGGATAAACCCTCCTTAGTTTTGATTTATTATTTTTTAATACACAAGTGAAATGTGTTGTGTTAATATTATAATATATATGAATTTGTTTTCTTAAATATACTGTGTGTAGAATTTTTTGTGCTAATATGAGATGTTTTATGATCTTGATATAAAAAATAATGCAATGCTTATAAATCACAGTTTTTCATCTAATAACTGGACCACATTTATACTGCTAATTGAATACAAGTGTGCCACAAGATATTGAGTTTGATGGACTGCAGGTAATGAGGTTGGATATAGAGTAAATATTGTTTCAATGAGAAGCCCATCCAATGATCTTCAAGGAGGGACAAAGCAGAGCAGAATGTGATAATGGGACCTTATTGCCCCAGTAGGCAGCAATGATGATTAGAAAAATCTTGAAATTTCTGATCTTTCCCAATAAGCTGAGGATATCCAAAGAAGTACACAACTACCTGTGCATTTTTCTCAGAAATTAGTTGTATAATGTATGTGAACAGGAGGGACAGGAAGGTGACAGGGAAATGTATTTTCTGAATACTCAGAGAGCATAGGGTGTAAAACAATGTGAAATGAGGGACTGAATTGGTCAGAATATTCTATCTGTGTGTAATTTATGCCACTTTAATAACACTTAAATTAACTACAATGTGATTTTTCTTAAAGTGCTTGTGTATTCTAGAAATTAAAGCTACAGCATTACTTGGAAAACGACATTAAAAATTGATTTTTAAGACAATCACATAATCACTGGAAATTTTAACCTCAAATTTATCAACAAATAAAAGAGAATGTTGTTGAAGCTTAAAATAATTTTAATTGCCACAAATTCTAAATGTACAGTAATTTCATTTCATAATTGCTTACTTGTGTAAACAGTTTTCTCATTCAGAATTTTATAGAGCTTATCATTAATATTTCTTGGTCGGGAGATGTATGTGAAAAAGTAAACAAAATTTGATATGAGAATATTCACAAAACAATTCTCTCACTGAAGTTTGAAAAATTGTACATAGAACTTTTAGGTAAATGTAATAGTAAATATGTGTCTTAACATTTTGCAATCTATCTTTCTTAAACAATTATGAAATCTAACGAAAATTTAATAAAAATAAGTTATCCCAAGCTCTTTTTATCTAACTAATTGGTACATTATAAACATTAATTTCTGAGTATAACATGACATGAAACATTCAGATTATAGAGTCATTTGGACACTTTTTTATTTTATTTCTATGATGTTGACAAGGTTGATATAAATATATTTGCTTCCAAAATTTTTGCTCAAAATTAATAATGAATTTGGACCTGCTGTTCTTACAAGACTTAGAATAATTGATTATATTTTTAACTTTTTCCCCACCAACTGACCCACGTAAGTTAAAATTTATTCTAATATAAGTGTGGTTTATTTGTGTTTTATATGAAAATCAGTGATTTTATACATCTTTTAATTTTTTCTAAAATATATATATTTCTGATAATCTTATTTTATTCTTGTTTTGATATGTTCATTGTGATATATTTTGCTTGTATTTACTGATATATATATTGTTCTATTTCCTATTTTACTTTTAATACATTGTGAGAATCTCTGCCTTTTATTAATCAAGATGCTTGTTGTTCCTGACATTATATGCTGCGTATTTCTTATATTTCACATTTAAACATTTCTTTTCTTTTTTTAATTAACTATGAATTAATTTTTAGCTTTCATTTTAAGTTCAAGGGTACATATGCAAGGATGTTACAGAGGTGAACACATGTCATAGGAATTTGTGATACAGCTTATTTGTTACATAGATGAACACGTGTTATGGGAATTTGTGATACAGTTTATTTCATCACCCAGGTATTAAGCCTAGTATCCATTAGTTATTTTTCCTGACCCATTCCCCCTCCTAATCTCTGCATGCATGTGGACCCCACTGTGTGTTGTTCCCCTTTATGTGTCCATGTGTTGTCATCATTTAGCTCCCACTTGTAAGTGAGAACATGTGGTATTTGGTTTTCTGTTCCTGTGTTTGTTTGTCAAGGATAATGGCCTCCAGCTCCATCAATGTCCTGGCGAAGGACATGATCTCATACTTTTTTATGGGTGCATAGTATTCCATGGTATATATGTACCATTTTGTTTATTAAGTCTATCCTTGATGGGCATTTAGGTTTATTCTATGTCTTTGCTATTGTGACTAGTGCTGCAGTGCACATATGCCTGCATGTGTCTTTATAACAGAATGACTTACATTCCTTTGGGTATATTCCCAGAAATAGGATTGCTGGGTTGAATGGGATTTCTGTCTTTGGGTCTTTGAGGAATTACCATACTGTCTTCCACAATGGCTGAACTAATTAACCCTCCCACTAACAGTGTATAAGCATTCCTTTTTCTCTACAACCTTGCTAGCATCTGTTATTTTTTGACTTCTTAGTAATAGCCATTCTGACTGGTATGAGATGATATCTCATTGTGGTCTTGATTGTTATTTCTCCAATGATCAGTGATGTTAGGCTTTTTTTTTTCATGTAATTGCTGCCTACATGTATGTATTTTTTTTGAAAAGTTTCTGTTCATGTCATTTGGCCACTTTTAATGGGGTTGTTTTATTATTTTTTTTTCTTCTCGTAAATTTGTTTACATTCCTAGCAATGCTGGATATTAGACCTTTTTCAGATACATAGCTTGCAAATATTTTCTCCCATTTTGTAGTTTGTCTGTTTAATCTGTCAATAGCTTCTTTTGCTGTACAGAAGCTCTTTGATAATATCCCATTTGTCAGTTTTGCTTTTGTTTGTATTGCTTTTGGCATCTGCATCATGAAATATTTGCCAGTGCCTATGTCCTGAATGATATTGCCTAGGTTGTATTCCAAGGTTTTATAGTTTTGGGTTTTACTTTTAAGTCTTTAGTCCATCTTATATTGATTTTGTATATGGTGTAAGGAAGGGGTTCAGTTTCAATTTTCTGCATGTGGCTAGCCAGTTATCTCAGCACCATTTATTGAATAGAGTATTCGTTCCCTATTGTTTGTTTCTGTCAAGTTTGTTGAAGATTAGATAGTTGTTGGTGTGTGATCTTATGTCTGGGTTCTCTATTCTGTTCCATAGGTCTATGTGTCTGTCCTTGTACCAGTACCTTGCAGTTTTGATTATTGTAGTCCTGTAGTATAGTTTGAGTCAGGTAGTTTGATGCCTCTTTTGCTTAGGATTGCCCTGGCCATTTGGACTCTTTTTTGCTTCCCAGTGAATTTTAAAATAGTATTCTGTAGTTCTGTGAAGCAAGTCAATGTTAATTTAACGGGAATAGCATTGAATCTATAAATAGCTTTGGGCAGTGAGGCCGTTTTCACAATATTGATTCTTCCTATCCATGAGCATGGAATGTTTTCTATTTATTTGTATCATCTGTGATTTCTTTGAGCAATGTTTTGTAGTTCTTCTTGTAGAGACCTTTCACCTGCCTAGTTAGCTATATTCCTAGGTATTTTATTCTTTTGTGGCGATTGTGAATGGGACTTCATTAGTGATTTGGCTTTCCGCTTGACTGTTGTTGGTGTATCAGAATGCTAGCAATTTTGTACATTGATTTTGAATCCTGAGATTTTGCTAAAGTTGCTTATCAGTTTAAGAAGCTTTGAGGCTGCTGAGACAATGGGGTTAATTGTAGATATAGGATCATGTCATCCACAAAAGGAATAATTTAGCTTCCTCTCTTTCTATTATTTCTTTGTCTTGCCTGATTGCCCTGCCCAGAACTTTAAATACTATGTTAAATAGGAGGGGTGAGAGAGGGCACCTTAGCTCATGGCAGTTTTCAAGGGAAATGCTTCCAGCTTTTGCCCATTGATTATGATGTTAGCTGTGGTTTTGTCATACGTGGCTCTTAT
Organism: Rhinopithecus bieti; assembly: GCF_001698545.2. Taxonomy (NCBI): domain Eukaryota; kingdom Metazoa; phylum Chordata; class Mammalia; order Primates; family Cercopithecidae; genus Rhinopithecus; species Rhinopithecus bieti. The sequence goes on from NW_016808044.1 coordinate 232,471, forward strand.
TGTTTTGAGGTATGTTCCTTCAATAGCTAGTTTATTGAGAGTTTTAACATGAAGGGATGTTGAATTTTATCAGAAGTCTTTTCTGAAGGAAATTGAGACACACACAAAACATTCAAAAGATTAAACAATCCAGGAGTTTATTTTTTGAAAAAAGTTATAAGACAGACCACTAGCTATATTAACCAAGAAGAAAAAAGAGAAAATTCAAATACACACAATCAGAAATGATAAAAGGGAAGTTACTGCTGACTGCACAGACATACAAACAACCATCAGAGAATATTATAACCACCTCTATGCACTTAAACTAGAAAATCTATAAGAAATAGATAAATTCCTAGACACATACACTGTCCCAAGATTGAACCAAGAAGAAATTGAATCACTGAACAGACCAATAACAAGTTCTGAAATTGAGGCAGTAATAAATAGCCTACTAACCAAAAAAAGCCCAGGACCAGATAGATTCACAGGTTAATTCTACCTGAGGTACAAAGATGAACTAGTACTATTCCTACTGAAACTGTCCAAAAAATTGGAAAGGAACTCCTCCCTAACTCATTCTATGAGGACAGCATCATCCTGATACCAAAATCTGGCAGAGACACAACAAAAAATGAAAATTTCAGGCCCATATCTTAGATAAACATCGATGCAAAATCCTCAACAAAATACTGGCCAACCGAATTCAGCAGCACATCAAAGAAGCTCATCCACCACAATCGAATAGTCTTCATCCCCAGGATGCAAGGTTGGTTCAACATATGAAAATCAATAAATGTGATTCATCATGTAAACAGAACTAAAGACAAAATGTCACAATTATCTCAAAAGATGCAGAAAAGCTTTTGATAAAATTCAACATACTTTTAATTTTCTCTAGATCATTTTAATGTTTTATCTTGCCATGACTTGCCCTAATACAAAGTAAATTCTATAATGTGACTTTGTATTGACTGAGGGGACCCTAGTTACCTGGGAATTTAAACATTTGTTTCTTTTCCTTATTTGTCTATTTCTATGCCCAGCTTAAATAAAACCTATTTCTCCTTGCCCATGGAATTAAGGAGTGACCATTTTGCACTTGTACCTACCCTTTACCTTAAACCTCTAAAATTTGTGGTTTTTTGGAAATTTTAGACTTGAAGTTCCTAATATTATAAAGGATTATATACATTATGTTAATTCTGATTTTAAATTATCTTACAGTTAAAAGTATAATATATTTAGATTTGCTATCCTAGATGAAATGTTCTATCATGTCCTTGTACTTTCATTGGAGGGGTGGGGAAGTGGAATAACGCTTTGTCAAAATATAGAGAAAAAATATATATGAGAAAATGCATTTAGAGATCTTGATATCAAAATGCAAAACTGATGGTTTTCCATATAAGTGATCCTTTGTTGTCTAAAATTATCATATTTTGTTTACCTTCAAACAAAATACTCACACTATTGAATATTATGAGTCTAATTTTTAAAATGTGCCTGTGAATTCTTTATATATACAGGTATGAGAAGAAGTTCATGGTATCTTGTTATGGATATTATTTGGCAAAAATCTATTAATGTGTGTGTGTTTGTGGATGTGGGTATGTGTATTTAGAAATGCATTTGATATATATGAATGAAACACAACATCTTTAGCAGCTGGAAATGGTACTGAAATAGTGGCTGAGGAATTTCACTTCTATACACTTTTATTGTTTGCATTTTACAAAATATGTACTTACTTGTTTTATTTTAAAATGAAAATACTAAACTGTTGAAATATTAATACAAAGGCATGAATAATACAGAAACATTGTCAAATGTTAACTTCTAGCAATGCAAGGTTATCATAAAGTTGTATTTGATCGTTGATTTTTAATATTTGCACGTATGTTATTTCATTATGGAAAATATAATTACTTAAAAATAAAATGCACATTATTGACCAATAATGTCAAATGTTGAAAAGGGACTAGGATAAGGAATTAAAGTGGCCAAGTCGATTGATGTTTATTTTATCACAATACTTTGTATAGACATTGAAGTGCATGAATAGAAAATGTCCAAATAGTGACAATAAATGTTTTCAAATTACTAAATAAGATAACAGTCATTAAAAAAATTTAACCTCTCTGAATATGAAGGCTACAACTTTATTAAATTTTTTTTTTTAAAGATGATTGAGGAAGATATTAAACATGCTCAGGCCAGAAATAAACTTTCACGTAGGTATTTTGCCATCTGGCCATTATGTTGTGAAAATTTTACTACTTTTCTAACCTATTTCTCATGTTTTATAGTCATAATAATCTTAAGAAAAAATAACTATTCTATGAAGTTTAGGTATTTATATCAGATACAAAGACTAAGATGACTCAAACTGTTTCTGTATTTTTCTGTTTCAGATATGTAATAATTTTGGTAATTGTCAGTGCTTCCCTGGACATAAACCTCCAGATTGTAAATTCCAGTTTGGTTCCCCAGGGGGTAGTATTGATGATGGAAATTTTCAGAAATCTGGTAAGTGGAAATTTATTTTCTAAGGCAAAATACAAGGTTGTTTTATATAAAGCTAATTAAAGAAATCTAAGTTCTCTTGAATGGTAGCTTCATCTACATTGCAGTAATCCCTCCTTATTTGTGGGGGATACATTCTAAAACCCTCAGTGGATGCCTGAAACTGTAGATAGCGCCAAACTCTAAATGTACTGTTTTTTCCTACATATACATATCTATGATAAAGTTTAATTCATCAGTTAGGCTCAGTAACAGCAATGAATAACTGTCCTTCCATGTTTTATGCCCTGGCGCCTCCTTTGCACTTTCATTGCTGTAGGTTCTATTGGTCTTCTTCTTCCAGAAGACTGCCTTCATTACAATTGATAACTGGCTTTGGATGATATCCTTTCTCCTTGATTAACGTCAACTCTGCTGGAAATGTGGAAGCTGCTTTTTCATCAGCAGACACAGCCTCTCTAGTAATTTTCTATTTTTCAGTCCAGACATATTTCTGAATCTGTGTAACCATTTCTTACTTGCAATAAATGTCTCACTCATTTCAGGGAATTCCATACTGAAGTATTTCTACAGGTTCAAATGTTTTCTGGTGCAACATGTTGCTGTTAATCAGAACACATTTTCTGTTCATGTCTTCTACTTACAAATTTACTGTCTTTTCTGTCATAACTAAGCGTTTATCATGCACTGCAGTCTTAACTTTTGTAGTTCGAGATACATCAGCAAAACTAGTACAGATTTCCTTCTCCTTTACAACTTTATAGACTGAAGATTTGTTTTAACCATAGATCTTAGCAATGAATAGTTTCCTTATTAAGGAAAATATGTATGTATGTATATTTTGTATGTATATTTTGTCAAATGTTGACATTTATAAATATAAAGTTTATTTAAATATTAAAATATAAATATACACATACATTTGTAAGTATGCATATACATTTTTTCTTACGTATATTTGGAATATGTATGTATTAATATATTTTCCTTAAGTCAAAAGTATTCACCCTTTTCCTTAAGGAAAGAATTTTTGCCTTCTCTTTGGCATATACAAATTGTTGGCTTCACTAATCTTGCCCTTTGTGATCATTATGAAGTAAAATAAGGGTGATTTGAACAAAGCACTGTAATGGCATAACAGTCAACCTGATAACTAAGATGGCAAAGTGACTAATGGACAGGTAGCGTATACAGTATGTATTCGTTTGGAAAGATTCAGGTCCTGGGTGAGACAGAAAGGAATGATGGGAGATTTCATCATGCTACCCAGAATAGCATGCAGTTTAAATCTTGTGAATTGTTGATTTCCAGAATTTTTCATTTAATATTTTCACACAGTGGTCGCCCATGGTTGTTACTGTGCAACTAAAGCTGTTGATAAGGGGGAGTGACTACTGTAATCTCACACAATATTTATAATCAGATATTCCCAGAGATATTCAACTTCAATTAACTCAAGTAAGTTAGAACACAGTACCAGTAAGTTTCAACAAATGTCATTCAATCAAATTTTTTAAATTCACGTATAAAATAATAAAAATTACACAAATGTTTTTCATTCCATATTATTACAAACTCTGTAGGCTGTTAAAAAAACTGTACCATACAGTGTCTATTCTCAATGAACTTTGAAAAATATGGCAAAATACACATGCATTTTTTTAGGAAATAATAGTAAATCAATCACATTTTGAGTGATGGCATACACATGTATACTTTAATTGTTTCTATAAATGAAGGCAATATTGAAGCGGGATATTTCCATGACCCCTTCATGGGACTTGCGACAGGGGTGTCTCATTTACACAACTTGCAGTTCTCAACTCCTTGCAGGAGGGAGTGTGTGAGTGAATGAGGCGGGAACTGGAGTGCATGAGCACTGGAATCAGCTGGCTCCTTCAGTGCCAGCACGGGCAAACTCCACACACTGGGACCTGCTGTGGTCCAACCCTTGAAGGAGGCAGAACATAGGTAAGTGGGTGCAGGAGCCAGGGCGAGCGCTTTTGAGCGTCGGCAGGAGCAAAGGAAGTTGAATAGTTAAAATGCCTTCGAAGAAAAAAGTGTTGTAGGAAATACACTGCCCAATATTGAAACTCACTATAAAGCTACAGTAATCAAGTCAGTGTGGTACTGTCATTAACGCAGACATACAGGTCAATAAAATAGAATAAGAAACCAGAAACAGACATACAAATATATGGAAATTGGATTTCTAATAAACGTTCAAAGCAATACAATGGATAAAGTTTAGCTTTTTAAACAAATTGTGCTAGAATAATAATATATTTACATGTAAAAAAGATAAACTCAGAGCTGTATTTCACACCATGTTCAAAAATTAAGGATTACAGACCAAAATATGAAACTTCTAGCGCCAAGCAGACCTAATAGACATCTACAGAACTTTCCACCCCAAATCAACAGCATATACATTCTTCTCAGCACCACATCACACTTATTCCAAAATTGACCACATAGTTGGGAGTAAAGCACTCCTCAGCAAATGTAAAAGAACAGAAATTATAACAAACTGTCTGTCAGACCACAGTGCAATCAAACTAGAACTCAGGACTAAGAAAATCAATCAAAACCGCTCAACTACATGGAAACTGAACAACCTGCTCCTGAATGACTACTGGGTACATAACAAAATGAAGGCAGAAATAAAGATGTTCTTTGAAACCAATGAGAACAAAGACACAACATACCAGAATCTCTTGGACACATTTAAAGCAGTATGTAGAGGGAAATTTATAGCACTAAATGCCCACAAGAGAAAGCTGGAAAGATCTAAAATTGACACC
>NW_016808044.1:240138-243439 GCF_001698545.2 Rhinopithecus bieti
GGGGAGGGATGGCATTGGGGGTTATACCTGATGTAAATGACAAGTTGATGGGTGCTGACGAGTTGATGGGTGCAGCACACCAACATGGCACGGGTGTGCGTATGTGACAGACCTGCACATTGTGCACATGTACCCTAGAACTTAAAGTATAATTAAAAAAAGAGAGAGAGAGAGAAATCCTCAGTGACTTTGAGCACAGATTTCGTAGGTATGACACCAAAAATATGACCCCAAAATGTGATAAATTGGACAACATAAAAAATTTAGAACTTTTGCTATTCAAAAGCCACTGTTAGGGGAATAAAAAGGGAAGCCACTGCTTCTTAACAAATATTTGTAAAATATACACCTGATAATGTATTTGTATTCAGAATATATAGTGAATCCTTGAAATTTAATTTAAAAAGCCACCTGTATAGTAAAGGGGGACAAACTAAGTATATGTAAAGATGCCCAACATCATAGGTCATCGGAGAAATGCAAATTAAAATCACAAATAGATGCTACTCATTCCTTTAAAAATTGCTTACATTTAAAAGGGCTGACCACGTTAACTTTGGCCAAGATGTGGGGGTAGGAACCATATACTGATATTTAAAACAAAATTTAAAACACTGATATTTAAAACAAAACTTATAGTTTCAGAGATTCTTAAGGAGGTAAATATAAATCACCATATAATACAGCTATCACACTAATTACCCAATAGAATAGAATGCTGATGCCCACACAAAGCCTTGGGTATAAATGTATATAGTAACAATTTTTGTAATAGATAAAATCTGGAAACAACAAACATAAATCAAAATGTATACAGTAACAATTTTTGTAATAGATAACACCTGGAAACAATGTAAATATAAATCAACAGATGGCTAAACAATGTGTAGTCTCTCAATACAGTGTAATACTATCAAACAATAAAAAGAAACAAACTTGTTATGTACACCAATATGGATGAACCTCAACATTTATGCTAAATGAAACATGTTAGACTATGAAGAATACATATTGTCTTGTTCTACTTACATATTAGTATAAAAAAGAAAGCTAATTTATAATGAAAGAATACAGACCAGATTAGCTGCTGCCTGTGTGGGGAGTGGCAACATGGCAGGATTAGTGGGCATGGGAAATGTGTGTGGATTATGTATATATGCATTGTTTGCATTTTTATGGTTTCATGGTGGTATACATATAACAAAACCTATCAGATTATACATCTAAAGTGTGGGCATTTATTTTATGTCAATCATCTCTCAGTAAAGCTGTTAAAACAACAAAATTAAAATAATTTATAAAAGAATTTACACTATTTTGTTGCCAACTCTTAGGCACTAGTTAAACCCATTCTATTATCAAATAAAATTTTATAAACACTTTACATTAAGTGAAAAAACTAACACATCAAAACAAAAAAATAGAATGTTTGCTTTATATTTAAAATGTTTGCCTTATATTTGTGAGGGTTAATATTTGTTTATATTTGTGAGATTATATTTGTGACATTTCATCCAACTGTACAGGGGTGTTTGCATTTCATTTTACATGAAGAATAACTAGGGAAAGAAGAAAAATACCAAAGATAAGTAAAAATGAAGACACTCATTTACTACTAATAGGAATATAATGGTTACAACCACTTAGGGAAATCATTGGAAATATTTACTGATGTTCAATACGATAATATGCAAGCATTGACACTTCCCATGTATGCATATGTCTGAGAGATTTTCAAACACAATGTTGATCAAAAGACATGCTGTAAAATAGTCACAGCAGCACTCTTCATAATACCTCAAATTTCAAACCACCCAAATGTCTGTCAGAATATCAGAAATTAATACCTGCTGTTTCTTTTATTTATTTGTTTGTTTATTTATTTATTTATTTAAGATGGAGTCACGCTCTGTCGCCCAGGCTGGAGTGCAGTGGCGCGATCTGGGCTCACTGCAAGCTCCGCCTCCTGGGTTTACACCATTCTCCTGCCTCAGCCTCTCGCAGTAGCTGGGACTACAGGCCCTCGTCACCACACCCGGCTAATTTTTGTATTTTTTTAGTAGAGACGGGGTTTCACCGTGGCCTTGATCTCCTGACCTTGTGACCCATTCGCCTCAGCCTCCCAAAGTGCTGGGATTAACACCTGCTATTTCTACACAAAGGTATAGTATGCATCAATTAGAATAAGCATTTTACAACTATAAGCAACAACATTTGTGAATTTCAAAAGTCAGTAATAATGAACAAAGTCAGAAAACAGTGTGTATGCAGTATAATTCCATTTATATAACATTTAAAATCTGTCAAAAATGATCCACGCTCACCCCATTCAATAAATGGTGCTGAGAAAGTTGAATAGCCACATGCAGAAGACTAAAACTATGTATTTCAACTTATACAAAAATTAACCCAAGACGGATTAACAACTTAAATGTAAGACTTGAAAGTATAAAAATTCTTACAGAAAGCCTCCGAAATCCTTTTCTAGACATTGGCATAGGCAAAGAATTTATGACTCAAACACCTCAAAAGCAAATGCAACAAAACTAAAAATGGACAAATGGGACTTTTAATTAAACTAAAAAGCGTCTGCAAAGAAAAACTAATTATCAACAAAGTAAGCGGACAACCTACAGAATGAGGGAAAATATTTGCAGACTATATATTAACAAAGTACTGTTATCCAGAATCTACAAGGAACTAAAAAAAACTCAATAAGAAAAATATGAACAACCCAATCAAAAAATTGGCAAAAGACATGAACAGACACTTTACAAAAGAAGACATACAAGAGGCCAAAAAACATATGAAGAAATGATCAGCATCAATAATCATCAGAGAAATGCAAATTAAAACTACAATGAGTTATCATGTTATCAGAATGGTTAGTATTCAAAAGTCATAAAACAGATGTTGGTGAGGATGTGGAGAAAAGGGAACACTTGTATACTGTTGGTGGAAATGTACATTAGTACTATCACTATGGAAAACACTATGAAGATTTCTTAAAGAACTAAAAATAGAACTATCACTCAATCCAGGAGTGCTACTACTGACTAGCTACCCGAAAGAAGAGAAATCAGTATACATCATATGTTCATTGCAGAACTAGTCACAATAACAAAGTTATGGAATCAACCTAAGTGTCCATCAATGGAGGACTGGATAAAGAATACACACACACACACACACACATATTTATCATGTGATATATATTGATATCATATATATATCAATGGAGGACTGGATAAATAACACATGGTGCATATATATATATATATATATATATATATATATATAT
>NW_016808044.1:245147-247686 GCF_001698545.2 Rhinopithecus bieti
TATATATATATATATATATAATATTTTCTCCCATTCTGTAAGGTTGTCTGCCTACTTTGTTGGTTATACCATGTGTGTGTGTATATATATATATACCATGTGTTTTTTATCCAGTCCTCCATTGATGAATACATATTTATATCTCTTTATACATACATCATGGAATACTACTGAGCCATAAAAAAAACAAAACCCAGCAACATGGGAAAGGCATTAACCTAAGTGAAATAACTCAGAATCAGAAAGCCAAATGCTGCATGTGCTCACTTATAAGTGGGAGCTAAACAATGGGTACCATTGGACATTTACAGTGGAATAATAGACACTGGGGACTCCAAAACGTTGGAAGGTGAAAGAGATATGAAGGGTGAAAAATTACGTATTGAATACAATGTGCACTGTTCCGATGATGGGTACACTAAGAGCCTAGACTTCACCACTACACAACACATCCATGCAGCGAAACTGCACTTGTACCTCCTACATCTATTTTTCAAAGTGTATACAATATCAAAAGATAGAAGTATAGCTAATGTGTCTATATTAATAGCAAGTCAAAATGAAAGGAAAATAAGACTCATGCTGTTAGAGGCAAAATTAGTGATTTTCTTTGGGAAAGATAGTGTCTGGTAAACTAAGTTGGGGAGTTATGTTTCCAAAATCTGTTGCTGGTTACATGGTCTTGTTCAATGTAAATGTATTTTGAGCTGTACAAATTTATGGCACAGATTTTTGTTACTATGTTATATACATTAATAAATTTCACTAAATAATTAAACAAACCATGACCTTTGTAACTTTTGGAGAGGAGAAAGGATTAGGAAATGTCCCGCAGTGCTTTGGAATTATAACAGGATCTTTTTTGAGACCTGGAGTGTGGGAATGTGTATGTTCTTTAGTTAACTCATTACTCATTTTGCTAATGTATTTACATATTGCATACTTCTCAGACTTGTGTGATATCTCAACTTTTTAAGTATAGAAAAATAACCAAAGGGAGTAATATGCTTATAGAATGTCAATGAGTGGAAAGATACACACATACACACATGCACACAGAGGCACATGTAATGTATAGATATATAGATATAGATGCAGATACAAGCATAGGTATAAATATGAATTTTCTTTACATACATAGAACATAGACACTAGATGGAGAGAAATGAGTCCTTTATAAATGGTTTTCTCTAAGGAAAAAAAACTGATTTAGTAAGCGAGTGGGATGGTGGTTTCTCAAAGTATACATTTTTAAAAATTGTAACAATCCCTATTACTGTATTAACTTTTAAAGTATTGATGTTACAAATAAGCTGAATACAGCAAACAGCACTCTAAACATGTATACAGCAGATTAATATTAAATAAATATGTGTAAACAAATAGAAATCCATGAAAAATATGGCACTGTAGTTTGCATTTATGTTCTATTTTTTCCTAGTAGTTTGCAATGCCTTAAAACCTCATTATATATACACATATATGATTAAGGTGAAAAAATATGAATGCATTTAAATATCCACTGAGTCCTCACTAATTTATGATATGATTCATTTCTAGGTGAATTTTATACTGAAAAAGGCTACAGTACACACTGGAACAACTGGTTTATTCTGAGTTTCTACATTGTTCTGCCGTTTTTCATAATTTTCACCATTGTGATCTTTAAGAGAAATGAAATAAGGAAATCATGCAACAGAGAGAATGCAGAGTGTAAGCGGTAATGATATAGAATTAATGTATTAGGCTAAATTATCCTAGTCATTAACCAGTGTCATGCATGTTATATAACATTTTAAAATATTAATTCTTAAATATACTATTTTAAATCTAATGTAAGTGGTATCTTTATAATTTTGTTTTTCAATAGTTTGTTATTATATTGGGGCAAGCCTAAATTCTGAATGTTCTGGAACTTTTCTTCATGAGTATACTATGCTGTACCAAAGACTTACCAGGTCAGAAAAGAATATAGTTGGTACATTATTTTAAGTGCCCCTCTAGTTAGATCCAATTACACATTGGTGTTGGTTTTACTTACCACTTTAATATATCTATTCTTGTAATCTGTTCAGATTTTCTGTTCTTTATTAAGTCATGTTTGGAAGCTTGTGACTTAAAAAATATGTCCCTTTCTTCAAAATTGTGTAATTTGTTGCACAAAGTTATTCATCGTATTTTCTTATAATCATTTTAATGTCTGTAGGGTCAGTATTGAATTATTGCACTTTATTCCTAATTTTGTTTATTTGCATTTTCTTTTTTCTTGTTCAGACCTGTTAAAGATTTGTTAATGTTGCTGATATTTTGTTTTGTTTTGATTTTGGAGCAACATCTTTTTTTCTTTTTCATTTTTTTATTATACTTTAAGTTCTAGGGTACATGTGCATAACGTGCAGGTTTGTTACATATGTATACTTGTGCCATGTTGGTGTGCTGCACCCATCAACTCGTCAGCACCCATCAATTCATCATTTATATCATGTATAACTCCCCAATGCAATCCCTCCCCCCTCCCCCCTCCCCATGATAGGCCCCC
>NW_016808044.1:251895-264251 GCF_001698545.2 Rhinopithecus bieti
CAGGCTTCCTTTAGCTGGTGTGAGCTCCACCCAGTTCGAGCTTCCCATTGGCTTTGTTTACCTACTTAGGCCTCAGCAATGGCGGGCGCCCGCCCCCCCGACGCGCTGCTGCCTTGCTGATAGATCGCAGCAGACTGCTGTGTTAGCAGTGAGGGAGGCTCCGTGGGCGTGGGACCCTCCCGGCCAGGTTTGGGATATATTCTCCTGGGGTGCCTGTATGCTTACAGCGCAGTATTGGGGTGGGAGTTACCTGATTTTCCAGGTGTTGTGTGTCTCAGTTCCCCTGGCTAGGAAAAGGGATTCCCTTCCCCCTTGCACTTCCCAGGTGAGGCGATGCCTCGCCCTGCTTCAGCTCTCGTTGGTCAGGCTGCAGCAGCTGACCAGCACCGATTGTCCGGCACTCCCTAGTGAGATGTCCCCAGTACCTCAGTTGAAAATGCAGAAATCACCGGTCTTCTGTGTCGCTCGGGCTGGGAGTTGGAGACTGGAGCTGTTCCTATTCGGCCATCTTGCTCCGCCCCGCTGATATTTTTAAAGATCCTTAAAAGATCCAACTTTTTGTTATAATTATTTTTCGCTGGTGTTATTCAGTTTTGTATTTCATTAATTACAGGCTAATATTTCTTATCTACTTTTTTTTCCTTGCTTGGGGATTGGCTAGTTCTTTTTCTAGTAATTGTAAGGTCAATGCTTACATCATTGTTTTGAGATCTTTGTTCTTCTGATATAGGCATTTAAATCTATAAATTTTCCCTTAGGCTTCGCTGCATTCTATACATTTTGATAGCATATGTTTTCATTTCCATTCAGTTCAAAATGTTCTGTTTTTTCTCGTGAATTCTTCCTTTGGACTCATACATTATGAGTAATAAACTCATAATATTGTTTAATTCCCAAATATTTATAGATTTCTCATATTTTTTGTCTTGTTAATTTTCAACTTAGTTGAGCACAAAATATACTTCATGTGATTTCAATCATTGTAAATTTAAAATCATTTTAAATTTTTTGGGACTTTTTAAATGGCCTAGTATATAGTCTGTCCTGAAGACTATTCCAAATACACTTGAAGAGAAGGTGTATTTACTATTGTGAATACCCACTGCGTGTGTGGGGAGTTCTATAGAATACAGGTAGGTCGAGGTGGTTGATGGTGTTGTTCAAGTCTTCTATATCCTTGCTGATTATTTTTGTCTAGTTATTCTATCAGCTTTATACCACTTCATGGAAGTATAATTGACATACAAATATGTATACATACTTAATATATACATCTTGATGAGTTTGGAAATAAATATTTCCCTTTAAACCATCATCACCATCAAGGCCATAAATATATCAGCTCCCAAAATATCCTCCCAAACTCTTTATTACTATTGTTGTTTTAACAAGGTAAGAACATTTGACATAGATCTACCCTGTTAGCAAATATCAAGTATACAATACAGTATTGTTAGCTATAGGTACTGTGGTGTATAGTAGAGCTCCGGAATTTATCTTGCATAACTGAATCTTTGTACCCTTTAACCATCACCTTCCCATTCTCTGCTCCCATATCCCTTGGCAACCACTGTTCTACTCTCTACTTCTATGAATTTAATTATTTTTGAGCCCACATATAGTTAAGATTATGTAACTTTTGTCTGACATATTTCACACAAATTTTGTCCGGCATATTTCCCTTGGCATAATGTCCTCTACATCTATTCATGTGATAACAAATAAGAGAATTTTCTTCATTTTTAAGGATGAGTAATATTCCATTACATACATTTGGCACATTTTTTTTTATCTATTTACCCACGATGGACATTTAGGTTGTTTCCATATCATAGCTATTGTGAACAATGCTACAATGAACATGGTCATGCAAATACCTCTTCAAGGTCTTGATTTCAAGTCCTTTGAATTCATACCCAGAAGTGAGGTTGTGGCATCATATAGTAGTTCTATTTTTCATTTATGAAGAACCTTCATACTGTTTGCATAATGGCTATACCAATTTACATTTCCACCAATACTGTACAAGAGTTCCTTTTTCTTCATATCTTTACCAACCTTGCTCTCTTTTCCCTTTTTTCAATAACAACCATGTTAACCTAAGATGTGAAGTAAGCCATTCTAAGTAGAAAGTAATATCACATAGTGGTCTTCATTTATGTTTTCCTGATTATTGGTGATATTAAGTACCTTCTGATACCTGTTATTCAATTCTATGTATTCTTGAAGAAATGTCTATTAAGCTGCTTTGATAATTTTTAAATCAGGTTGTTTGCTTTCTTGCTATTCAGTTGTATGAGATCTACAAACACACACACACACACACACAGACAAATATATATGTGTATGTGTGTGTATATATATATATATATATAAAGTTTGTAGAGGCACTGTCTCCGTATGTTGCCTAGGCTTGTCTAAACTCTTGAGCTCAAGTAGTCCTCCCGCCTCAGCCTCTCAAAGTGCTGGGATTACTGGCATGAGCCATGGTGCCTGGCATCCCACACATATTTTTGATATTTTGATATTATGAAACCCTTTATCAGATATATAGTTTGCAAATACTTTGTCTCATTCTATAGGCTATCTTTTTATTTCATTGATTGTTTCTTTTGCTATGCAAAAGCTTTTTAGTTTAATGCAATCACTTTATTTCTACTTCTATCGCACACACCCCTCACCCCTCAAGTTCTAATTAGGATGACTTCTTCTTACAGTGGTCGTAACACCCACCTATTAGCTTATACCAATTGCAGGCTGATTGCTAAATTGTTTTCAACATGCCTTGGAGCATAAATTGCTCCATAGTCTGATCAATTAAATCCAAGTGATTTTGCAAAAATAGTCTTTGAACCTAGCCCTTGAAGCTTATTTCTTCCCTCTAATCCCCAATGAACCATCCTTAGTGATCTCTTTCTTTGGTTGTCTTTGTTAAACATCTAGCTGCTGTATAATTTAGCTTGTTTATATATATGTGTGTGTGAAACAAGATAATATATATATATATACCATCTTTTCTTAATTGTTTACCATCACAGTCTCCACTGATTTTGACAGCATCCTTAGACTCACACTTTCCTATCCTCTGTTGTAATTAAGTTTTCTTTAAAAAGGTACAGACCAAAATTTTACTCTTGGACATTTATCTCCAAGAAATGAAAATTATGTTTTCTCAGAAACATGAATTCAAATGTTCATAATACTTTAATTAATAATAATGAAAAACTAGAAATGACTTCAATGCTCCTCAATAGGTGAATGGTTACCAAAAGCAGAGTAAATCCATACTATGACATATACTAACTAAAACAAAGCCATTTTCAAAAGCTGACGTACTGTGTGATTGGACTTATATAAAGTTGTTGAAATAGAAAAAAAATCAGTATGGGAAAAAGATTAATGATTGTCAGGGACTAGGAATTGTGGGAGAGTTTGATGTGTATGTCTATAAAGGGGAAGGCATCAAAAGTCTTGTGTTTATAATATAGTTCTGTATCTTAATGTGATTATAGTTATATGCTATTATGCATGTGATCATTTGCACACAACTACACACATGCCAGCATAAGATCGTGTATACCTGGTGAAATATGTCAAATCTCTGTGAATTACATCAATACTAATTTTCTGATTTTCATATTATATTATAGTTAGGCAAAATGTTAGCATAAAGGAGGTTCAGTAAAGGGTACACAGGACCTTCCTGTGCATTTCTTTGAAATGTCCCATGAATATGAAACTATTTCAAAACAGAAAATCAAAAAGTTATTTCATGAACATAAATGTAAAGATAAAGTTATGGAGCTTTTTGAAGAAAACAAAACTTTTGGAGACCCAGAACTATACCAAGAGTTATTTTACATGAGAACAAATCATGATCCATAAGGAAAATTTGAACTTCATAAAATATAGAAAGCATTTTTATAAGGTACTTTCAGCAGAAACAAGGAAATATTATGACATTAAAAAGTAGATTGGTTAACATTAGGTGACTTCAGGTTATATTTCCCTGCAAATGTTAGAGCAGAGGGCACTTTCTTATCACATAAGCTGACATTGACCTGTGTAAGGATTAGGCTTTAATTCCTCTCCTGATTTCTTGGAAAGTCAGATAAACAACTGAGTTTCAGTTTGGTTACATGGCACCTTAGGATGAATGGCTCCATTTCAGTTTGTTCTGTTGGAGACTAGTGTAAGAACTCAGCTCAACAATAACCTCCCATAGATTGTATTTAACAACCACTTTCCCAAACAACCACCTTGCAAAATCTTTCTAAGATGAGAAATCAACACTCACACTTAAAACTTTTGAATAATTTAATATTACTCTCATAAAAAGTTTATTTACTCACCCAATTAGCTTAAATCTCAAATGTGACATTCTTTCTGTAGTTACTTTTGATAGAGAAAGATAGATTATTTTAACTGCATTCCCAGGGAAAGTTGTATACATCCTAAAAATGAATTTGTAAAGTATATCTAGCTATGACATTTCTTCAATATGTCTAGTTTCCTATTAGCCTCTGACCTACTTGAACATAAGGATGGCATCTCTATATTTTGGAAAGAGCTGCTACAAAGGTCCCTGAAATGTCTTCAAGGCCTTTCCCCTATTGTCTTGGATATTAGCACTTGGCTTCTTTTTAGTTAACAGAGATTTTAATACAATCATGAGTAACTGTATTATTTATCATGCCTTCAGTGATGTGTAGTAGACTTCAAAAATGTGTTCAGGTCATAGAGAGTCAGAAAGTCATTATTCTTTAATAGCAACACTGTAAATCTTGATACATTAATTATCAATTATGTGAATTAACAAAATATATAAATAATAAAGTCTTTAAGGTGTATAGGACTATTTAAATAAATATGACATACAACATATATCACAACCAAAAGCACATGGTTAAAAAATAAATACTTCAGTGAAATAAAAATTTTGGCTATTTGGAGGTTAATTTTTTATGTTATTATAGTTTGTAAGTCAAACAAATATTTTATTTAGAAGGAAGTGTGGAAAATAATTGTAAAAGAGCCAACCTTATTTTGTTCCCTTCTACAAACTGGAGAAGACAATCAATATTTGATTTTGTTTTTAAATATTGCATGAAAGGTATATAAGCAAGAGTATTCCGCAGAAGGACAACTTAAGAATGTCTGGCCAAAGAAAAAAATTGCAAAATTGAAATTAGGTAATTCCATTTTTATATTTTTGAGAACTACCATACTGTGTTCCACAGTAGTTTTACAATTTTTCATTCTCACCAGCCGTCCAAAAGGGTTCCAGTTTGCCCATATTCTTGCTAGGATTGTTATTTTCTGCTTTTTAAAAAAACATAGTAGCCATCCTAATGGGTGTGAGGAGAAGATATCTCATTGTGGTTTTGATTTGCATTTCCCTAATGATTAGTGATATTGAGTATATTTTCTTGTGTTTGTGGGCCACAGAGGATGGGAAGTTATTGAATACGTATCGTTCAATGAAGAGTTATTCTTTTTTTTTTTTTAATTTTTTTTTTTTTTTTTTTTTTTTTTTTTTTTTGAGACGGAGTCTCGCTCTGTCGCCCAGGCTGGAGTGCAGTGGCCGGATCTCAGCTCACTGCAAGCTCCGCCTCCCGGGTTCACGCCATTCTCCTGCCTCAGCCTCCCGAGTAGCTGGGACTACAGGCGCTGCCACCTCACCCGGCTAGTTTGTTTTTTTTTTTGTATTTTAGTAGAGACGGGGTTTCACCGTGTTAGCCAGGATGGTCTCGATCTCCTGACCTCGTGATCCACCCGTCTCGGCCTCCCAAAGTGCTGGGATTACAGGCTTGAGCCACCGCGCCCGGCCCCATGAGGAGTTATTCTTTATTGAGCACAGAAGTTCATTTTTGCAAGAAGAAAATGTTTCTGGAGACAGATGGTGATAGTTTCACAGCAATATGAATGTACTTAGTACCACTGAACTGTACACTTAAAAATGGTTAGAATGTGTATTTTTACATATTTACATTACATACAATACTACATAAAGTATTTTTATAAACTGAATAAAGAAATTGTGAAAAAATTAAAGTCAGCAACCGGAATATTAACTATAAAATGAAATTTATTTCCATGTTAATTCTATTGTTTTCATGTGTGAATGTCATATTAATGGGGAAAAAATAAAGACTAACCTTTTATTTTGTCTCCCTAAGCCATAGGTTTTCTAAGAAACAAAGTACATAAAACTGAATAAATGGATTTTGATTGTTTTACATAGTCATTTCATAGTTTGCCTGGTAAATTATAAATCAATGCTATGTATGAAAACATATACATTTATTTTATGTTTAGCTTTTTAGTTGGACTCCTTATAATATAGATAAGTTACCTATAATATAGATAAGAACCAAATTTATCTATAATGTAGATAATATAACATCTATAATATAGATAACCAAACTTATCTATAATAATCTTTGAATTTTAGCAATTATAAAGTAGAAATTCAGTAGTAAATATGGTTTAAAATAGGCACTGGCTACTGCTAAACATATTGTGAATTTCTATTTTTTCTGTTTTTCTTCACTATAGTAATTCATCCGCTGTATCAGAAAGCTATGATGTGGAACATTAATATTGCACAGAACTTCCGTAGCAAATAAACTAAAGGAACAAATGTGCTTTATAACCTTATGTTATCCCCGAATGCATTGTAAATGCTAAACTTTTGGAAAATAAAGCCTGCGTGCCTTCCCACGTGCCTCCTCCAATGCATCCGGTTGTGGGTGGGGAGCCCCCTGACTCCAAGTTCCACGAGTCTCTGGGATCCACAGAGCTGGGTCTGGGCCGTGCCCTCTAGACTCCACCGTTCTTGGGCTCCGCTCGGCCTCCCCAGCCCTGGCCAGAAGCAGCCCTGTTCCATGCTCAGCAGCCATTACTGTGGCGAGGCCGCTGGCCACGCAATGCTCTCTTGCTGATCCTCTCAGAGCTGGGCCGGCTGACCTCCGCGGGTCACTGCAAGTGAAGAATTTTGCTGCGTACGATGACTGCATTTCAGTGTCCAGAGAGGAGGCATGTGTCACCCTCCCTGTTCCAGTAGCTCAGGCCAAGCTGGGCAGAAGAAACAGCCCGTTGCTCCAGAGCCCCAGAGCCTCAAGGACAGGCGGGCATCATCCTCCTTGGTCTTGAACCTTAGGCCAGGTTGGGGAGGGACACGGTCAGAGCCTGCCCAGTTTCAGGGCCACTGTGCCACTGGAATCTGGTTGAACCTACTAATTGGAGGGCTCAGCCCAGAACTCAGATAGCTGTTCCTCACTTAACCTGACTCTGCTCAAGAGGGTGCATTTCCTGGAGAGCTGGGAGAAGGAGGGAGGCTGGACAGGGTCTGACACCTACAGCCCATACTTCCTTTGCCATTCTGGGTTGAGGTCACCGAGACCCGGAGTGTAGGGGATGACTCTGGGTAATACTCCCTCTTCTCTTCTAGGAGAGCTTCTTCTTGGAATTGGACAAAGTCTGGTTTTGTGGGGTGTGTATGTGTGTGTGTGTGTGTGTGTGTGTGTGTGTCTGTGTTTGTTGGGGCTTGGAAGTATGGTGATGTAAGATGAGCAGACGAATGAAGAAAGGATACTGTGATATGCTGGGAATTTCCACATAGGTTTCCTTATTGCCGATTCTGAAACACCATTTCTGCAAATTGTATGGCCACAGAATATTAAGAAAGACACCAATAATGGCGATGTATCTATACACATCACAAGCACATTCATGAAATTATGCTTGTGCTCATATTTACTTTGTGCTTACATTTTGTCTGAGTGAAAATAAATGGTTTGCTTAACTTTTCTTTCATTATTCTTCAAGTAATATATGCCTACTAGGGAAATAATTCTTAAATATTTAAAAATACAGTCTCAAATAGAAAAAACAAAGCATACCAAATTCCTAGCACATAAAAAGGCTAAACAGTCAACTTGAACTTGATTTTAACTAGCTTTATTGAAACATAACTAACATATCATACAATTCACTCATTTAAAGTATGCAATGCAAAGGTTGTAGTAAGATCACAGAACTGTGCAACCATCACCATAATCAATTTTTGAACATTTCATCACCCAGAAAAGAAGCTCCAGAAACATTAGAAATCACTCCCCATTGTTTTCTTCTACTTTCCAGCTAACTTCTCCTTTACTTCACTGGCCCCAGGCAATCACTTATCTACCTGCTAGCTCTATATATTTGTTTATTCTGAACCTCAAAAGACAAGAAAAGCAAGAATAGAAAAGAAGGGATTACTTTAAACTGAAAAGCTTTGATATAGCAAAAGAAACAATAGAGTGAAGAGACAACCTATATAACAGGAAATGTTTGCAAATTATACATCAAGTAAGGGGTTAATATCCAAAATTTATAGGTGACTAAACTCAATAACAAAAAACAAATAATATTATTTTGAAATGGGCAAAGGACCTGAATCAATATTTCTCAAAAGAAAACATCCAAATGGCCAAGAATTACATGAAAAAATGGTCAACATCACTATCATCAGGGAAATGCCAATGAAAATCACATGCACGTGATGTCACCGCACAGCTGTAGAATGGATCCTTTATTGACAAAAAGTGCACAGTTATGCTGAGAGATTTTCTCATACCAATTCTTAGAAAGTTTAGCAAATGATACTTGAGCTCTGAAAAATTAATACCATATGTATGATAATGGTTAGAAGGCTGAAAAGTGTTAAAGGAAGTGACACATGCAAGTCTCTAGTTGTGTTTCAAAACAATTCTAACTGCTCTGCATCTTTAATTTTCTTAACAGTAAAGTAGGTAAAGTTATGCCAACTTGTGAGTATGTTGTTAGACTTTATGAGATATTTTATAAGGCATTTAGCCATGGTACATAAAACTTGTTTTTTACATTTTTTGTTATTATGAGTAAGGTGCAGGTAAGTTATGTTGTTGAAATATAGATTTGTGTTTTAAGCAACTGTGTATATTGTGATACCATTACCTGATATCCAGAATGTAGAAGGCAAAATATATGTCTTTATTCTCAAACAATAGGATAAAAGAGGAATGCAGAGTATTTCATTGGCTCGTTTCCTATAGAGTTTGTATCAAATACAATTATAAGACACATCATGAAGTTCTACATATGAAAACCAATCATATGTAGAAACCAATCTATGTAATAGAATGAAAGAAAAGAACCACATGGTCATCCTAAGTGAGGCAGAATAAGCATTTGACAAAATTCAGTATACTTAATGATCAAAAGCCTCAAGAAGCTAGAAATAGAGGGAAACTATCACAAAATAGTTAAAGGTATAATTAATAAATCCACAGTGGATGTCGTATGTAATGGTGAGAATGAAAACATTTACTCTAAGATCAGGAATAAGGTAATGATGTCCATTTTCACTGCTTCTATTCAACACAGTACTGGAAGATCTACTTAGAGCAATTAAGCAAGAAAAAAAGCATTCAAACTAGAAAGAAAAAGTAAAATCTCTGTTCCCAGTGGTCGAATCTTATCTATAGAGAACACTACACACAAATGCCCCCCCCACACACACACACCATGTTATAACTAATAAATTCAGCACAGTAGCAGGATACCAAATCAACACCCCAAAATAAGTTGCTTTTGCCCAGGCATATGGTTCACGTTTGTGATCCCAGCTACTTGAGAGGCTGAGGCAGGAGGATTGCTTGAGGGAAGAAGTTCAAGACCAACCTGGGCAAAATAGCAAGAAGTCATCTCTAAAATAATTTTTTTTAAAAAATTACCTGGCCCTGATGGCACACTTGTAGGCGAAAGGATCGCTTAACCCCAGGAGTTCAGGCTGCAGTGAGTTGTGATCATACCACTGCACTCCAGCCTAGGTGACAAAGCGAGACCTCATCTTGGAAAACAAAAACAAAAAACTGTTGCATTTATTTATACTAACAATAAACAGTCTAAAAAGGAAATTAAAAAATTAAACAATAGCATTAAATGGGGTGAAATAATTACAAATAAATTTAACCAAAGAGCTGCTGAAAGACATGTACAATGAAATCTACAAAATATTGTTTAAAGAAAGTAAAGACATAAGTAAATGGAAAGTTATCCCGTGTTCATGGATTAGAAGACTTTATATTTAAGATGCCAATATTATGTAAATTGATCAGATTCAATGAAATCCCAATCAGAATCCTAATGACTTTCTTGCAGGAATAGAAAAACCTATTCTAAAATTTATATGGAATCACAAAGGATTCTGACTAGCCAAAATAGTTCTGAAAAAGAACAAAGTTGGAAGGCTCACACTTTCTGATTTTAAAATTACCTAAAAATCTACAGAAATTAATAAAGTTGGATGTAAAGACAGATATATAGATCAAAGTAACAGACTAGAAAGACCAGAAACAAACCCTCATGAGTATAATTAAAAGTCTTCAATAAAGTACCCAAGACAAATAGGGAAAGGGCAGTCTTTTAAACAAATCATGTTCGGAAAACTAGATTTCCACAAGCAAAAGGACAAAGTTGGACCCTTTCCTAAGGCCACATACAAAAATTAACTCAAACTATATCAAAGACTTACATATAAGAGTTAAAACTATAGAAGCCTTAGAAAAAATATATAGGCCAAAAGCTTCATGATGTTTAATTCGGCAGTGATTTATTGACATGATATCAAAGGTACAAATAACAAAAGAAAAAAATAGACAAATCAGACCTTATAAAATTAAAACTTTTAAGCAAAAAAAAAAAAAGAGTAAAAGGCAACCCACAGAATAAAAGAAAATATTTATAAATCACAACTCAAAATGGATTAACATCCAGAATAGATATACAACTTCTAAAATTCAGCAACTTCTAAAACTCAATGCCATAAAAACAGTTCAAAAGGACCTGAATAGACATTTATCCAAAGACAAAAAAATGACTAACTAAGCACACGAAAAGATGTTTAACTCCAGAAACATTAAACAAAAAAGTAGAGAGTCATGAAAATAGCAAAAGACAAATAACTTTGTCACATACAAATGATGCTGAATAAGAGTAATAGCTGATTTATCATTAGAAACCATGGAGGCCACAACAGGGTAGGATGAAATATTCAAAGTTCTGAAGGAAAGAAATGATCAATCAATAATTTTATATTGAGCAAAACCATCCTTCAAAATGAAAAGAAATTAAGACATTCTCAGATAGACAAAAACTGAATTTGGCACTAGCAGACCTATCCTATAAAAGAACTGAATCCATATGAACAAAAATTAGGCACCATTAAGGGTAACTATGAAGGTAAATATAAAAGACAACATAAGTTTATTTTGGTTGTGTCTTTCCTATCCTATCTTATTCAAAAGACAGCTAAATAAAGCAATAATTATGAATCTAAATTGACTGGTACACAATAGTAAGTATGTAATTTGTGACAATAACACAAAGTATACTGGAGCAGAGGACAGACCTAAATATAAGCTAAGCCTGTATACTATTGAAATTAAATTGGTATTACTCCAAAATAGATTGTTATAAATTAAGATATTAATGTAAACTGCAGGCCAGTCACTAGGCAGACAATTCAAAAATATATGTTAAAGGAAATAACATTAAAATAGTAACTCAAAAATATCCATTTAACTCAAAGAAAGCAGTAATGGAGGAAAAAAAGGAAGAGAAAAGGCATAAGACATAGAGAAAACCGAGGGTCCGTTTCAAGATGACTGAATAGGAATAACTCCAGTCTGCAGCTCCCAGTGTGATCGATGCAGAAGACAGGTGATTTCTGCATTTCCAACTGAAGTACCTGGTTCATCTCACTGGGACTTGTTGGACAGTGGGTACAGCCCACAGAAGGTGAGCTGAAGCAGGGTGGGGTATCGCCTCACCCAGGAAGCACAAAAATTCAGGGGATTTTTCCTTTCCTAGCCAAGGAAAGCTATGACAGACTGTACCTAGAAAAATGAGACACTCTCGCCAAAATACTGTGCTTTCCCATGGTCTTAGCAACTGGCAGACCAGGAGATTCTCTCCCGTGCCTGGTTCGGTGGGTCCCATGCCTATGGAGCCTTGCTCACTGCTAGCACAGCAGTCTGAGATCGACCTACGAGGCTGCAGCCTACACCTACAAAGAAACATAGACTTCTAGACAATAATAGTGGAAAACTTCAAGACTCCACAAACAGCATTAGGTAGACCATCAAAGCAGAAAATTTAATAGATATTCAGGACCTGAACTCAACATTGGACCAAATGTATCTATTAGACATCTACAGAATTGTCCACCAGAAAACAACAGAATATACATTCTTCTCATTGCCACATGGCACATACTCTAAAATCAACCACATAATTGGACATAAAGCAATCCTTAGAAAATGCAAAAA
>NW_016808044.1:264483-275471 GCF_001698545.2 Rhinopithecus bieti
AAAAAAAAAAAAAAAAAAAAAAAAAAAAAAAAGTTATACAAAACACACTCTCAGACCACAGTGCAATAAAAATGTAAGTCAAGACTGAGAAAATCACTCAAAACCTTGCAATTACATGAAAATTAAACATGCTCATGAGTGACATTTGGGTAGTAATGAAATTAAGGCAGAAATCAAGAAGTTTTTTGAAAAGAATGAGAACAAAGATACAGTGATACTGTTTGGCTGCACCCCACCCAAATCTTGATTGTAGCTCCCAAAATTCCCATGCATCATGAGAGGGACCTGGTGAGAGGTAATTGAATCATGGGGCTGGGTCTTTCTTGTGCTGTTCTCATGATAGTGAATAAGTCTCACAACATCTGATGGTTTTATAAAGAGCAGTTCAGTTCCCCTCCAAATGCTCTCTCTTGCGTGCTGCCATGTGAGATATGACTTTGCCCCTCTTTTGCCTTCTGCCATGATTTTGAGCCTTCCCCAGCCACGTGGAACTGTGAGTTCATTAAACCTCTTTTTCTTTATAAATTAGCCAGTCTTGGGTATGTCTTTATAAGCAGCATGAGAACAGACTAATACAGTAAATTGGTACCAGTAGAAAGGGGTGCTGCTGTAAAGATACCCAAAAATGTGGAAGCATCTTTGGAACTGGGTAACAGGCAGAGGTTGGAACAGTTTGGAGGGCTCAGAAGAAGGGAGAAAAATGTGGAAAGGTTTGGAACTTTCTGGTGACTTGTTGATGACTTTGATGAAAATGCCGATGGTGATATGAACAATGAAGTTCAGGTTGATGTGGTCCCAGATGGAGATGAGGAATTTTTTGGGAACTGGAGAAAAGTTGACTCTGTGCTTTAGCAAAGAGACTGGTGGCTTTTTGCCCCTGCCCTAGAGATATGTGAAATTTTGAACTTGAGAGAGATGATTTAGAGTATCTGGTGGAAGGAATTTCTAAGCAGCAAAGGACTTACTCGAGGAATTACTTGAGCAGCAAAGGACTCAAGAGAAAGCAGAGCATAAAAGTTTGAAAAATTTGCGGCTTAATGATGTAATAGAAAAGAAAAATCCATTTTCTGGGGAAAAAAATCAAGTCTGCTGCAGAAATTTGCACAAGTAATGAGAAACTGAATGTGAATCATCAAGACAATGGGGAAAACGTCTCCAGAGTATGTCAGAGAACTTCTTGGCAGAGTTATCCTCAGAGGGTTGTTGTAGTGTAGGTCAGAAAAGTAAATCTCATGTAAAGTGTCTTTGTTTTGTGTTGCTATAAAGGAAGATGTGAGACTTGGTACATTTTTTATTATAAAAAGGTTTATTCTGCTCACAATTCTGTTGGATGCAAGATTGAGCTCTGGTGAAATCCTCAGGCTGCTTCTACTCATGGTGGAAGGTAAATGGGAGCAGGCATGGGCAGAGATCACATGGTGAGAGAGGAAGCAAGACATAGCGGGAGGTGCCAGGCTCTTATTAACAACCAGCTCTTACAGGAATAGAGAGAGAACTTAATAGAGAGAGAACTCGCCCATTACCATGAGGATGGCACCCAGTAATTCATGAGGGATCTGCCCCCATGACCCAAACACCTCCCATTAGGACCCACTTCTAATACTGGAAATCAAAATTCAACATGATATTTGGGGTGAACAAACATCAAACTATAGTATTAGGTCTTAATGTCAATCGATATTACTTACACTTTAAAAGACTATTTTTTTGCAAATAGATTATAGATAGGCAAGGGGAAAAGTAAATGAAACAAGTATGGGGGCTGTAACAATAGTCAAGGAGAGTAACAATGGTGGCTCAACTAGGAATGGTAAGTGTAGTCAAAGTTTGAATATTTTTTGAAGTAAACCAATGGAGATAATTGACAAATTGAATGGCTACTGTAACAGCAGTACTTTACAATCCAACGATTTCACTTCTAGGTAAATATCCAAGAGAAATAGAAACATATGTCCACAAAAACCTACATTAGAGTTCATAGCAGCATTATTCATAGTAGTGAAAAAGTGGAAAGAGTCCAAATGTCTGTCAACTGATATATGACAAATAAAAATATAATAATGAATGAATGAAATGTACTTTACTTACAAAATGTGGTGTAACAATGAAATGTTACATTTTTGGCCGGGTGTGGTGGCTCACACCTGTAATCCCAGCACTTTGGGAGGCCGAGGTGGGTGGATCACCTGAGGTCAGGAGTTTGAAACCAGCCTGGTCAGCATGGTAAAACCCTGTCTCTACCTAAAATACAAAAATTAGCCAGGCGTAGTAGGGGGTGCCTGTAATCTCTGCTACTTGGGAGGCTGAGGCAGAAGAATTACTTGAACCTGGGAGGCAGAGGTTGCAGTGAGCTGAGATCATGTCACTTCACTCCAGCCTGGGCAAAAGAATAAGACTCTGTATAAAAAAAGAAAGAAAGAAAGAAAGAAAGAAAGAAAGAAAGAAAGAAAGAAAGAAAGAAAGAAAGAAAGAAAGAGAAATGCTGCATTGTCGTTTTGACACTGTAACAGCAGATTAGGGGATTTGCAACAGAAGCCATGTGACTCATAATGCCAAAAACATTTAGTATCAGGCTCTTTACAGAAAAAATTATATGCTAACTACTGGACTAAATACAAGTTATGAGATAGACATTGTCTGATTGAATTAGAAAGCAAGGTCCATCTGTATGCCTCTATAATAAATCTTTTAAATATAAACATTTAGATAGGTCAAAGGTAAAAAGACAAATGTATCAGGCAAACACTAATTAAAGTAAGCCCAGGTACTTATCCTAATTTCAGATAAAATAGATATTCCAACAGACAGTTTTCAGAGAAAAAGGGGACATTACAAATTATAAGGGGAAAATTCTCCAAGAAGACATAACAGTACTAAATGTGTATGCTTGAAAATAAACTGGAAAACTGACAGATCTGAAAAGAGAAACAGACACATCCTCAATTATAGTTGTAGATTTCATTATTCCTCTTTCATTATCTGTTAGAAGTGCTAGGAAGAAAATCAGTAAAGATACAGATGATGTGAAGAAAGCCATCAAGCAACTTGACCTAATTGGCATTCAGACACCCAACATCCAGATACACAGTCTTCTGAAGTGCACATAGACCATTCACCAAGACAGATCATATTTTGGACCATAAAATAAATAAGTACTACTTTGGAAATGTTCTTGTTGCTTTAACTGCACTGTAAAAAAGTTGCAGAAGAACAATGATCACAAGTAGTTTATAATTAAAAGTTCCTAACCGGTGATGAGAAATTCAGTGGTGAATTATACAGGGAGGGTATTTTACAAATAAACTGGGAGAACTCTATTCTTATATCTGTGGATGTCTGAATGTTCGGCTTTCACTCTTGACTTAAGTAAGAGAAAGAATATGTATAATTTGCTGTTTAAGGTATAATTCCCTGAAAACCTCCAGGACCAATGGACTTACCTGGAAAACCTGGTTATACAACCTGGATTTTCCTTCTATACATAATTGCATAAAGACTCCACTGGGAACTTCTGCCATGAGCTTTCCTAGAGACAGAATTTATTCCACAAACCTTTGTTATTTCATGAAGAGATTAAGCCATGAGTCTGTATGTACAAATATTAATAAGAACCCCAGGGACTTTGCACGTGGATGTCTATTGAATCCCTGGGGCTCACCAGCACTCTCTCTTGCTACACCAAATCCTTCATCTTTGAATAGAACATTTAATGTGAGTATTCTCTACTGAGGCTTTGAGTCCATCAAATATCCAATCTTAAATATCTTTATATGGTCAGAGTCTGTAAACTATGTTCTCATCTTGAAACATATGAGCCTGAGAGAGATTCTGATAAAGATTTTAATTTCAAATGTATTGTAAATTTATAGTGTTTCTTGTTGAGGCAATTATTAATCATATAAAATTATTCCGTGGTCTAGTATTGTTTAGCATAAAGGTCTATATTATCTCTAAGTTCTCAAGACTGTGAAAGATTGCTTGGTACCAAATAAATAGGTAGGGAGGTAGAAATAGAGATAGACAGATAGATAGATAGATAGATAGATAGATAGATAGATAGATAGATAGATAGATATAGATGATAGATAAATACATTATAACTGACACAAAAGTTTCTGAGAAAGGAAATTTACCTCATACTCAGCTTTGCATCTAACCAAACAGTGCATTTAAAAAGAAAATTAGAATTAAAACTCTGACCACAACCATTTCCTTAATTAAAGTAATGTTCTCTTATTGCCCCGGTGGAATTCTTTATTGCCTAATGTTTGATATTGAGGAGGGTATGGACCATTCTAAAGGTTCTCATTTAGTATAGCTGCAAAAATTAGTTAAAGGGTAAACTTTAATCAATGTCCTTCCCCGTCCTCCCGTGAAAAGGACAACACACCCCACTCACACGGAACACTCATACCAATTATATGCTCAGGTACAAAGAAAGTAACCACGGTGCAGTCTTTAGAATCAAACTTTACTATCTGTAATTTCCCATTTCCACTATGGTATTTCCATTTCACTCACATACATCTTAGGTCCTCCTTGTCTCTCGGAGGGTTTACGGTACATTGAGTTCCTGTAACTAACAGTTCTAAGATAATTTGCATGCCAACTCAGGTCACTTTACTCAAACTATTGATTCTCCCCCAAAAAAGTCTGGACCAACATATTTTGGTCTCCCTATCAGTCTTTTTCAGATTTATGGCTTTAAATAAGTTATTAAATTCAGCTCATTCTTTAACTATTTTCTGTTCTGAACTACAATCCTCATGATTAGATTTGAACTCCACTGGACTAGAATAGATAAATTTCATATGCCATTGGTCTATGAGTTGGGGTTGGGGTTGGAACAGGTCACTTAGCTCTCAAATATTGATAAATTGCTATCAACTTCTTAGTGGAAACTTCATTTATTTCTTTTTTTAACTGCATATTTAAAAGTAATGAAATAATTTTAATCAGTGGGCCTGTTATGTCTACTTTATCTTTTCCTTTTTGTATTAAGTCCACTTTTTTCAATTGACAGATAAAATTATATGTACCTATCATGTATAGCATAATGTTTGGAAACATATATACATTGTGGAGTGATTAAATATAACTAACTGATAAATTCATTATCTCAAATAGTTAACATTATTGTGGTGCAAACATATATCTGCTCTCTGTGTTTTTCAATAATAAAATACACTGTCATTGACTACAGTCAGCATGATGGATCTCTTGAGAATATTCCCCCTATTTAACTGTAAATATGTACCGTTGGACCAACATTTCCCCAAACCCTTTTGTCTTCTAATCACTTCAGCTTCTGGTAACCACCATTCTACTCTCTACTTCTATGAAATCAACATTTGTAGATCCCACATGAGTGAGATGATGTGATATTTGTCTTTCTGTGGCTTATTTTACCTAACATCATGGTTTCTAGGTTCATAAATGTTGTAGCAAATGAGATAATTTCCTCTTTTTATGGCTGAATTATTGTATATATGTACTGTATTTTCTTTATCCATTCATTAGTTTATGGACATTTAGCTTGATTCCATATCTTGACCCTACTGTGTGTGCTGCAGTAAACCAGGCAGTGCAGACATCTGTTCAACATACTGATTTTATTTACTTTGAATACATAACCAGTGGTGGGAGTGCTGAGTCATACAGTACTTATAGGTTTAATTTTTTGAGGAACCTCCATACTGTTTTCTATAATGATTGTATTAATTTATATTCCCAACAACAGTGTATAAGTGTTCTGTTTTTTCTGCATCCTCATCTGTACTTATTATCTTTTATCTTTTGATAACAGCCAATCTAACATTGTATCTCCATTGTATCTTATTGTGGTTTTGATTTACATTTTCTGGTGATTGGTGATATTGAGCATTTTGTAATTTATGTGTTGGCCACTTGTATGTATTCCTTTGAGAAAGTCTATTCCTTTATTGTGTCCATTGTTTAATCAGGCTATTTGTCTTCTTGCTATTTGAATTTGTTAATATTTTGAGTATTATTATCAGATGTATAGTTTGCCAGTCTTTTCTCTTTTTCTGCAAGCTGCCACTTCACTCTGTTGAGTCTCATTTGCTGTACAGAAGTTTTTTAGTATGGCACAATTCTATTTGTCTATTTTTGCATTTGTTGTCTGTACTTTGAGGTCATATTCTAAAAACTCATTACCCAGACTTATGTCTTGGAGCTTTTCCCCTATGTTTTGTTTTCCTTATACTTTTACAATTTCAGGTCTTATATTTAAGTATTTAATTCATTTTGAGATAATTTACCTATATATTAGATCCTATATATCTAAGACATAAGGATCTAATTTCATTCTTCTGAATGTAGGTAACCAGTTTTGTCAACATCATTTGTTGAAGAAACTTTTCCTCGTATGTATTCTTGGTGCCTTTGTCGAAAATCTGTTGGCTGTAAATGCATAGATTTATTTCTTGGCTCTCTATTCTGTTCCATTGGTCTATGTGTCTGCTTTTATGTCAGTACCATGGTGTTTGCACATTTTGAAGTTAGGTAGTGTGATTTACTTACAAATTATCCAGCTTCAGCTGGGTGCAGTGGCTCACGCCTATAGTCCCAGCACTTTGGGAGGCCAAGGCGAGTGGATCACCTGAGGTCAGGAGGTCAAGACCAGCCTGGCCAACATGGTGAAACCCCATCTCTATGAAACATACACAAATTATCTGGGCGTAGTGGTATGCACCTGTAATCCCAGCTACTCAGGAGGCTGAGGCAGGAGAATTGCTTGCACCTGGGATGCAGAGGCTGCAGTGAGCCGAGATCACCCCATTGCACTCCAGCCTGGGTAACAAGAGCAAAATTCCATCTCAAAAAAAAAAAAAAAAAAAATCCAGCCTCAGGTTTTCTTTATAGCAATGCAAAATGGCCTAACACTATCTTTAATTTCTTTTAATAGTAATTTATCATTTTGTATGTATAGGTGTCATAGTTTTTCTAGAATGGTTATTTCTAGAGATTTAATATGTTTGGTGCTAATGTAAATAATATTCTTTTAAATATTCTAGTTTTTACATTTTTTATATGTAAACGGGATACTTGTGTATTAAATTATTAAAATTTACACCGCAATGGATTTTTCCAGATCACGTTGGTAATTAAAATATTTTATCTATAGATTATTTTGGATTTTCTGTGTTTATATTATAATAAGGTTTTCTTTGGATAAAGATTCTTTTTTAAAGTGTACTTTTTTATTTTTTTGGCAAGCCCCATATTTAGCTACT
The DNA here is from genome assembly GCF_001698545.2 of Rhinopithecus bieti. Taxonomy (NCBI): domain Eukaryota; kingdom Metazoa; phylum Chordata; class Mammalia; order Primates; family Cercopithecidae; genus Rhinopithecus; species Rhinopithecus bieti. The sequence goes on from NW_016808044.1 coordinate 271,740, forward strand.
ATTCTCGCCAGATATTAAAAATGTTAATAGTGAATTTTCTAAATGTCTTCAGCAATATTAAGAGGAAAGACTAGAAAATTCAATATTAATTATTTTCATTATATATGTTTTGCTGATCCCTTTCATCGGATTAAAAAACTTCAAATCTATTTCTAGTACCTAAAAATCTGTGTGTCTTGTGTGTGTATATGCTTATAAATCAGAGAACTGAGTCAAATAGTTTGACTATTTTAGATCCCTCATATAAATGGAATCATGAAATATTTGCCTTTTTGTGATTCGCTTATTACACTTAGCATATGTCCTTAAATTTCACCCATGTTACTACATATAACAAGATTTCCTTCTTTTTTCAGGCTGAATAATGACTGCCATGTTTGGTTACCAATTTTTGCTGAACCTCATAAAAGGAATCAGCATGTGTAGGACTGAAGTTATAACTTCCTAAGTACTTGCTTGATTGCAAAGAGGAAGCCATCAAAAGCTAAATTTTCTTTATTAAACACTTTTTAACTTTGATTACAGTTGCTTTTAAATTGCAGTTACATGCAGATATTTAAATTCTTCTTAGGTCAATTTTGGAAAATAGAAATACTTCTATTTCATTTAAATGTTTAAATTTCTTACTACTAATCGTGACTGTGTGTGCCTTTTCACTTCTGATATTGTTAATGTGTGCCTTCAAAATTTTTCTCTAGTATTAGTATATTCTTAAAGGTTTATTAATTTTATTGGTTTCCTCAAAGAAATAAGTTTGGCTTTGTTTATTCTTAATATTATAGTTATTTTCATTAAATTTTTCCTTTTTCTATATTATTTCTTACATTCAATTAATTTAGAAATAGTTATAGGCTCATATTCAATTTTCCTTTAACATCTTCAAGTAGTTTCAGATTCCCACTAAGCAAGGACCCGCTACATCATTCTTTTTTCTATACTTTTATAGCATACAGTTCAAAGTATATTTAAATTTCCATTGAATGTTCTTCTTTGATCCATGAATTGTTTAGAAATATATTGTTTATTTCAAATACTTGGAGAATTTATATTTTATAATATATTTATCTTAAATTTGCTTTAGTTAGAGAACATAATCTGAAATATTTCAGTTATGAGAAATTGTTTAGACGTGTTTTATGCCCAAGCATGTGGAATATATCAGTAAATCTTTCACATGGACTTAAAATATGTATTTTGAAGTTGTTGCGTATATCTAATAGATCATTTTTGTCAATCGTGTTGCTCAAATCCTTAACTATATTTGATGATTTTCTACTTCTCTTTTGTTCTATCAATATTTGCTTCATACATGTTGAAGTTATATTAAAAGTTGTAAAATATTTTAATTATAATTATTATAACTTCATAATAACTTGACCTTTTGCATTAGGATACATTCTTCTTTTATCTCTACTAATGCTGTTAGACTTAGAGTCTATTTGCTTTATTTCGTAGAAAGTTCTTGTGGTGTATATTTGTTCATCCTTTACTTTGAATGTTTGTATACCTGAAAATGTATCTTTTTTCAGCAGCATATGGTGAAAAATTTTTCCAAATTTTAGGATCATTGTCTTTGATTGATTACAGACCATGACACTATAACATAACAACATATCATTGCAATTTGAAATATAACAGTGGTTTTTAATGATGGTACCACCTCATTACATTATGGTATTTCCTTATACCATGCCCCTACTGACAGAATTAGTGTCTACTGACCAACAGAAATAGTGTGAGATAACTTTAAGAAACAGAAATTTGTAATGTAAAACTCATTATCATGCATTTTTAATAAGTAAATTATCTGTGAAATTATACAAATATACATATATTTTCTGGTCAAATTAAAAATCACAATATGCAGGTTTGAGTCCCAGGAAACCAGGTAATGTACATTCTTTTTTTTTTTCCACTTTTTTGTGTCCATCCATCGCAGATAATTACTCTAGAAGACTGAATAAATGAAAAAAGTCACCTTTATCAACAAGTAAGCTAGTTACAATGACAGCTAGTTCAACAAATAGCATGCAAGTAACCTTATTGCAAAGTAGACCTATATCATGCAATTTATTTTTAGCCAACATTTTAAATACACAAATGCTAAAGAAGTAAAATTAACTAGAGAAAAGAATTTAAAAATAACACTGTAAGAAATTTTAAGTGAAAATTTCAGTATCATTTATATCTTGATCATGTCTATTATAAATTCTAAAAAATATAATTCTGAAAAATATTCTTCAATTTATATTATATATAGCTATATGACTGTCACTACTTAATATGTATTCATCTATACATTCTCTCTCTTTCTCTCTCTCTTCCTCCCCCCCACCAACCCCCTATCCGTAAAATATTTGGAACTCACTCATGTCCTTTGCAAGGACATGGATGAAGCTGGAAGCCATCATTCTCAGCAAACACACACAGGAACATAAAACCAAACACTGCATGTTCTCACTTATAAGTGGGAATTGAATAAAGAAAACACATGGAAACAGGGAGGGGAACATCACATACCAGAACCTGTCAGGGGTTGGGGGCAAGGGGAGGAAGACCATTGGGACTAATACCTAATGCACATGGGGCTTAAAACCTAGATGATGGGTTGAAAGGTGCAGCAAACCACCATGGCACATGTATACCTATGTAACAAACCTGCACAGTCTGCACATGTATCCCAGTACTTCAAGTAAAATAAATTTTAAAAAATGAAAGAAACTTACAGTGATATCATGGCATCTCTGTTGTCCAGACTACCCTTTAGGTTCACTCTCACTTTCTGGTTGCCTGCATATTAAAAATAAAAATAATATTATACTTTCTTCAGGATGATTTTACAAACCTCTGTATTATCTATCAGTCTTGAAACAGTTCTGAATTTTTATCTAAGAACTGGGTTCACCCATTATTTGAGAATACCCTATCACTAAGAACATCTCTGCCCTGGTAATCAAGACTAATAATGCACATCTTTGCATCACTGAATATGAAAAAAAGCACAGTGATATATGTTTACCTGAAAATAAACTTAGATCACTTTTATATTTATAATATTATTGGTTAAGTATCTTTAAACTCTTTTGCCATTCGTTTTCAACCCTATTAATTTCCATTCATTTTACTAGCTATGTTTTCTTCCCTAAAGATATTTGATATCAGTTTTTCCATAATAGTTATCCAATATAAGAAAACCACTTTAGCATACTTAAGTATTGACTAAATTATGACTAGTTTAGGTGCTGTATATTATTTCAGCAATTTCAAATCAACTTTTAAAATATATTCCCTCCTCATTTACATTGCCATATTATTTTAAGTATTTTAATGAAATTCAATTCATTTCAAGTAAAATGAAGGACATAGTTATATAACTCCTAGGCAGAAATCATTTTATAGCATTTTCCTTGAAAATAAATAATCCAGTTTTGATGTTTACTTGTATTCTTGTAGCATATATTCAGATATTTTATTTTAATAAAAAGTTATTTGTTTTATATTTTCTGTAGAATAGATGTGGCTATCATCTAGATTTTTAGTCTTTTATTACATATTAATTTTTAATCTTTTTCTACTTCTAACTGCTTGTGTTTCCATTTACATCACTACCAAAAAAAAGCTAAATTACTTTCCTGGGTTTTCCTATTGCCTTTCATTAAAATAGGATAAAAATTCACTAAGAGATATAAATATTACAAAGTTATTTAAGTATTATTAAGTTAAAATACATAT
>NW_016808044.1:277782-320314 GCF_001698545.2 Rhinopithecus bieti
TTTTTCCTTCATTTCAACTTTGGTGAATCTGACAATTATGTGTCTTGGAGTTGCTCTTCTCGAGGAGTATCTTTGTGGCGTTCTCTGTATTTCCTGAATTTGAATGTTGGCCTGCCTTACTAGGTTGGGGAAGTTCTCCTGGATGATATCCTGCAGAATGTTTTCCAACTTGGTTCCATTTTCCCTGTCACTTTCAGACACACCAATCAGATGTAGATTTGGTCTTTTCACATAATCCCATACTTCTTGGAGGCTTTGTCCATTTCTTTTTACTCTTTTTTCTCCACACTTCTCTCTTCATTTCATTCATTTGATCTTCAATTGCTGATACTCTTTCTTCCAGTTGATCAAGTCAGTTACTGAAGCTTGTGCATTTGTCACGTATTTCTCATGTCATGGTTTTCATCTCTATCAGTTCTTTTAAGGTCTTCTCTGCATTGATTATTCCAATTATCCATTCATCCATTCTTTTTTCAAGGTTTTTAGTTTTTTGCGCTGGTTACATAGTTCCTCCTTTAGCTCTGAGAAGTTTGATCGACTGAAGCCTTCTCTCAACTCGTCAAAGTCATTCTCCGTCCAGCTTTGTTCTGTTGCTGGCGATGAGCTGCATTCCTTTGGAGATGGAGATGCACTCTGATTTTTTGAATTTACAGTTTTTCTGCACTGCTTTTTCCCCATCTTTGTGGTTTTATCTGCCTTTAGTGTTTGATGATGGTGATGTATTGATGGGGTTTTGGTATGGGTGTCCTTCCTGTTTGTTAGTTTTCCTTCTAACAGTCAGGACCCTCAGCTGTTCATCTGTTGGAGTTTGCTTGAAGTCCACTCCAGACCCTGTTTGCCTGGGTATCAGCAGCAGAGGCTGCAGAAGATAGAATATTGCTGAACAGCGAGTGTTGCTATCTGATTCTTGCTCTGGAAGCTTCGTCTCGGGGTGTACCCCACCGTGTGAGGTGTGGGGTGTCAGTCTGCCCCTAGTGGGGGATGTCTCCCAGTTAGGCTACTTGGGGCTCAGGGACCCACTTGAGCAGGCAGTCTGTCCGATCTCAGATCTCAACCTCCATGCTGGGAGATCCACTGCTCTCTTCAAAGCTATCAGACAGGGGCATTGACCTCTGCCGAGGTTTCTGCTGCTTTTTGTTTAGCTATGCCCTGTTCCCAGAGGAGGAGTCTACAGCGGCAGACCGGCCTCCTTGAGCTGCAGTGGGCTCCACCCAGTTCGAGCTTCCCAGGGGCTTTGTTTACCTACTTAAGCCTCAGCAATGGCGGGCACCCCTCCCCCAGCCTTGCTGTCGCCTTGCAGTTAGATCTCTGACAGCTATGCTAGCAATGAGGGAGGCACCAAGGGCGTGGGACCCTCTGGGCCAGGTGTGGGATATAATCTCCTGATGTGTCATTTGCTAAGACCCTTGGTAAAGTGCAGTATTAGGGTGGGAGTTACCCGATTTTCCAGGTGTTGTGTGTCTCAGTTTCCCTTGGCTACAAAAAGGGATTCCCTTCCCCCTTGTGCTTCCCAAGTGAGGCGATGCCTCGCCCTGCTTCAGTTCTCGCTGGTCAGGCTGCACATGTCCGACATGCCCCAGTGTGATGAACCCCGTACCTCAGTTGAAAATGCAGAAATCACCTGTCTTCTGTGTCACTCACGCTGGGAGCTGGAGGCTGGAGCTCTTCCTATTCGGCCATCTTGGGCATGCCGCCCAAATTGCAATTACTATATATGTATATATGTATGTGTATGTGTGTTTGTGTGTGTGTGTGTGTGTGTATAATTTTTACTTTTTTGAGTCTCAGTCTCTCTTTGTTGCCTTGGCTGGAGTCCAGTGGCACAATCTTAGCTCACTGAAGCCTCTGCCTCCCAGGCTCAAGTGATCCTCCTGCCTCAGCCTCCCGAGCAGCTGGGATTATAGATGCATGACACCAAGCCTGGCTAATTTTTGTATTTTTCTGTAGAGATGGGATTTCACTGTGTTGCCCAGGCTGGTCTTGAACTCCTGGCTTTAAGTGATCCACTCACCTTGGCCTCAGAAAGTGGTGGGATAACAGGTGTGAGCCACCACCTCTGGCCATTAGTTATTCATATATGAGTTATTAAATTCTCATATAAAGACAATAACTGAATTTGAATTATTACTCATTACATCTACCACATTGCTATTTATTGACTATGTTCATAAATTATACAAATAACAAATCTTAAATATGAAATCAATGTACTCATCGCTTGAATAGTCCTCAGTTCTCCATTTTTTCCTTTGGAAATAAACTTTCACCATTATAGCAATCAGTACACAGAAAATAATAAAGAAAGGAATGAATAAGAAAAATGGCCATCCCATTGGTTTGGAATGGTAAACGTTCTCCATGTAGCGCCTTTCTAGGAGAGAAAAAAATCAAAGATTTGAAAGCAAGCACCAGAAATATAGTAAAGATATTTCTGTGTTTTACTAAGTGTACCAGAATAGAACCTTTGAACAATTTAATAACTTTAAAATTGACATATTTTATATGAAATAGATAGCTTGAAAACATAAGTGCCCAAAGTGACTCTTGTAACTCTTTTTAAAATGGATAGCTATATATCATGGGCTAATATTTTGTTGAGGATTTTTATATCTCTATTCATGAAGAATACTGTTTTGTGATTTTCTTCTTTGTTGAGTTCCTTGTTTGAATTTGGCATCAGGATTATGTTTTCCTCATACAATGAGTTGACAGGAACTTCCCCCCTACCGTTTTCTGAAAATAATATTGCTTTCTTTCAAGAATTTGGTTTGGTTCACCTGTGAAACCATCAATGCCTATAATTTTTTGTTGTTGTTATTTTATTTTATTTTTTTGGTGGTGATTTAAAAAATAAACCCACAGATTAAGAAGATGTGTGGTTTCTGACTTTTTGTTTATGCCCTTTGGTTTATAATCCAAATAGTCCTTTTCACATCTGACTACCTTTATCAGCCTGTTTCTTGCCTGTAGTTGATTGTGGACCAATGAACATATATGCTACCTTGATCACTTTCAATCTGAGCTAATATAATTCCTTTGAATTCCTCATGTATCAAATAAAACCACAATCCATTAAACAAAGACCACACTCACAAATTTCTTTGACATATGCCTTTCTCTGTATTGGATCCTGTGAGGCTGTTATGAAATTACCAGTTTAAAATTCTTAGTAGCCTTTATTGTTTGAAAGTTTTTATGATGCATTTACATAAAATACTTAGAAGGCCTTTTGTATGGATGAAAGGGTCTCTAAGAGATATCAACTTAAGTTTTCCTGAGATTTTAACAGAGGTGTTTACAGTCAAAGGCCTTGCTTAATTTTGATTTGAGATAAAATTTTATTGCTCTTATCTCAAATTTGGCCTTTCATTGTTTCTTACTTTAAGAAACTTGCGGAGAATGAAAATTAGTTTTACTTTCAAACCGATAAAATCCTTGCATGGACCAATGTCCTAGAGAGTCTCATTAATGTTTTTTTCCAGTCATTTCATAGTAGGTATGAGTTCAATTTTCCACATTACCAAAGGCAGCAGTGATGCCTAACAATTTACCACTTCATAATAATGGTTTCACTTTCTGCAACGTGTTTTTAAACTGTCCTTGAATTGCTCACCAACTTCAACATGTACTAAGACTTCAATAGTTTCCTGCCTTTCTATCTTCCATGCACTAACCAATTTCAAAGCTAAGGCCACATTTTAGATTTCTATTACACAACATATCAGTAGCTAAATTTTTAAAATTATTTATTGCCGTGTAAGAAATTACCTCAATGCTTAGTAACTTAAAACATTCTATTTTGCTCACAATTTTGTTGGTTATGAATTTGAGGAGGGCTTATTAGATGGTTGTATTTTTGTTTCTGAGTGCAATCAAATTTCAGATATTGCTGATAATTTTCAAGAAGTGAATGAGAGAATGAGATTTCCAGGAATGAGAGAAGTAAGAATTCCAAAATACCTAGATAGGGTCTGTAGGAAGACCACGAGAGTCCTAGAATGTTAGTTCTTCATATTTTGTTGATCAATCATACCACTAAAACCAACCTGGAAAGGAGTGGTCTCCACTGCTCATTGGGAAATGGCATGTGTGTGCATGAACAGAAACAATTAATTGCAGCCAGTGGGAAGATAAGCTAATTGTTGCTAGTAAAATGGAAATAGCTTGAAAATACATTAATTACAAAGTTTTAAACTTACTAATCTATTACTATATAACATAAAATATAATATTTCCAGGTACTGGAATTAATGTGGAAACTACCTATGACTCAAAATTAGAAAAATGGCTCTAATTGTATGTACATTTAGATTTTTATGTCAAAGAAATGTCCTAGCCCTAAGTATTATTGGATATGCCAGTTAACTTCTTGCTTTCTCTAAAATTCATCTAGGCTTTTCCTCTGCTTTGATCAATATCACAGGGAGCCACACTACCCAAGTTCCTTGATCTGCTGTCTTCCAGTCAGTTTTTATTACTGGGAATCACTGAGTAAAATTTGGAGGATTCGAAGAGTAAAAATAGCTCTGATATTACTCCCCCTTCCTCACCAGCATCACCAACAGTGACTGTATATTCTCTATACCTCCAGTTCATGCTAGACAGTAACTCTCCCTGTGGTTCCAATCCCGCTATACATCCCTGACCAGAGTTATATATCATGCTAAATAGCCCAGATTCTGATTCTAGTAATACCACCTCTTTTTATTGTCCCTCTAACCCTAAAAAGTGGTAGTCATTTTCTGGGTTGCCTCACCTTTCTCTGATTGTCATGTCATCTATGCAATTACCAGATGCCTTACACTGCGTTCTTTCTGTTTGAAAGACTAAAGTGATTTGTGTCTTTACACCTGGGTTCTGACTGATATATCATATTTATAACACATGCTACATATGTTGTAATATATTACTCTCTGGAAGTGGAAGTAAAACATACATATTCGTATGCAGTTTAATGTCCAAACATAGTCTAGATATAAATTGGTAGACAAAATATTATGTTATTAAATTTAATAAATTCAAATTATGTTTTAATTATATTTCCGATTTATTATTAATACTTACCAGGGAGGCTGGCTGGTACAGCTACAAGTGGAAAATTGCCACTGTCAATACTCCCACCAGGCCATGTATCTGATTGAACTGAGCAATCTGGAGGTAAATATGAAGCACTACAGTGACAGTGCTTTTTGTTATTGCATACCTAAAAGAAGGAGAAATATCACCTTATAAGATAAGCAACTAGATTTATATGTGTTCAAGTAGAATTATAAAATAATATGTATCTCAGATAAGGCCAATTTTCCTATATGTTGTGTATGGTGAGTGTGTGTGTGTGTGTAGCAACGAATTTAGTTTCTTAAAATTAGACTCAATGATTTCTATTTTCACCTCATAGTATGCTACTTACGCCTCTATGGTTGCATTTGTCTGTAGTACAATCATAACCCAAGTATGAAGAACTCACACATCTTTGATTCTTGCAAACCTGGAAAGGATGAGCAAAAATAAGTTAATTGACATGCCATCTAGAGTTGCTATTTAATTAAAAGCATTCCATACCATACCATATTACCATGGACTAATAATTCTTAGCAACAAGAATTAGAATACTAACAATGAACAGTTAATGTATTGAGCTACTATCTTTCCAGCACTAGATGAGACACTGATTATCTAGGAGTAAGCAAAACAATAACAGCTTATTCCCTGCTTAGACTGGGATAGCAGGTACAAATATGAAATGAGTAAAACATAAATAAGTATGTAATAAGTGCTGTAATGAAAAAAATTGACTTATGAAAGCATAAAATACAGGAAATGTGTCAAATATTTGAGAACAGTAAAACCTTCTCATTGAGCCCTGATGATAGATCAGAATTAATTGGTATAGAAGTAAAAGACAGAGTATTATAAAAAAGAAATAATATTTAAAATGATTCTGCCTTGGAAGAACATATTGAACCTTTGAGAAATCTAAAGGGCAGTGTGGCCATTCAGTCATTCATTAAATACATATTTGAGTCCTACATATGTACCTGGCCCCAAGAAGGCGTCAGTGAACAACACGAATCTCATCTTGTTCATATCATAACAAAGAGAGAGAAAAACAAACAAAACACTTGATATTATATGAGAGAAGATATTTATTGGCATGATCGTGTGGAATCTTATATTCTTCATGAGCAAGTTGGCCAAATACAGCAATTTGCTGAATTTACATATTGGAAGAGGGAAAGCTGATAAAAGTAGGTTTTGGAAAAGAGAATGGAAAGGGCAATAGCCTGAAGATACAAAGTTAGAATGTCACTGCTGTGGTCCACAAAAATGATAACTATACAGTGAAATTGAGTGGCAATGAGGATAGAAACCAGTAGATGTATTTGAGATAGAAAGTTTAAACCAGCTGAGCTGGAGTAATATACATAGTAAAAAGAGATGGATGAATGACACCAAGGACTCTGACTTGTTTAATTATCTTGCTGGTAGTTAAATCAACTGAGATAAGGAAAGTTAAGCATAAAGACAAAGGTTTAGTAATTGTTTTCAGAGATCTCTTTTGACCTATATCAAATAATACTATGTTTCAAAAGAACAAAAAAGGTTTGATGAATTCATACAAACACCCAAAGCGACTAATGGTAAGCCCAAGAACATGTAATTGGAAATATTTTTTACTTTAAAAGTTTGCTAAAGAATATTGGCAATATTTTGGGAGATTTTTTCTCTTATAATATAGGATCATAACACACTCACTTTTAAAGTCAGAGAGTTAATCTGTTCACATAGTTTTTGCCCAATATTACTGAGTATGAAAAAATACATTTTTGTGTTGGAGAATTATGGCAATGCATACCTCTGTTTAAGATTTACAGGGAAATGGACTAATGATGAATAGGTGGCCAGGTTATCTTGGATGGCTGTGGTACTAGCATAAAAAGTACTAGCTCTGGATACTGTATACAGATTAGTGCTGCTGTAGTTATAAATCTATTCTGTTAGCATGCTTCCTTCACACCCAACTACAATTTAAATAGAGAAGTTAGATATATAATTTGCAGAGCTATTGTCCAGAAAAAAGTAAACCTAATTCTCAGAACCATTAAATATATTAATTGTCTAGAGAAACAAAAGTTGAGGAAGGGTTGTTGGTATTACTGGTACCCTTTTTCTGCAATGAAGTGCTGTTGTGGTTTTTTGTTTTGTCTGTTTGGTTTTGTTTGTTTGTTTTGCTTTAACATGCCTGTGGCAGAGTGCCTAACTTCAGTTGCATCATGCAAGAAGTTTCGCTAGGGAAAAATAGCATCCAAATTAAGAAACTAGCTAAAAAATTTTAAATTATTTATAACCATATAGCAATAGTAATATTAGATAAAAAATACAATTCTTTTTTATTCTTCACCAAACTCTCTAAAACAGATTTATTTTTGTTTTGAGATAAGAATCATAATGCAGCCTCCTTTATTGTCATTAGGCACAATAGGTTCCTACAGAAACCCTCTTGTTATGGAGGGACTAAAATACTAAGTGAAATAAAATCTGTACATACTTTTTTTTTTTTTTTTTGAGATAGGGTCAGTCTCAGTCTGTTGCCCAGGCTGGAGTGCAGTGGCATGGTCTCAGCTCACTGCAGCCTATGCTTCCTGGGTTCAAGCAATTCTCATGCCTCAGCCTCTCAAGTAACTGCGATTACAGGTTTGTGCCACCACGCCCAGTTAATTTTTGTATTTTCAGTAGAGATGGAGTTTCACCATGTTGGCCAGGCTCATACTCTTTTTTTAAAGGCATAATTGTGCCAGAGATTAAAATCATTTTTAGGTTCAGAAAATGTGAAACAATGTGATTCCACAAAAGCAACTAAAACTGAGGGCAGCACTCCTCCAGTGGCCACCAATGACCAAGCATTTTGGATTTAAATGATCATTTGCACCCTACAACGGTGGCAGAATTCCAAGCAGGTTATATCAAACTTTCAATAAATACTCTGGGGAGGTACATCAGAAAAATGGTGATATAGGAAACAAAACAAAATCTGGCTGAAATAACATTATAGGAGCTCCGCCAACAGTCAAAGGTCTATAGCAACAAGTAAAATACTGAAGAACACATTGTCACAGTCAAAATGGTAGAAAATTTTATGGCATTTTTGTCTGAATGAGGCAGCAGCTAGATTCTCAATCCCTTCCCTCAAACTGAAGGATGCAGCACAGATCTTATTGGCAATATTCTAACTTGTCTGGTAGCTGCCTTAAGGATTGGTTTTTGATTTGCCTAACTCAAATCTCAGATGGAAAGAAGCAGTATAGACTGCTGGGGAAAGCTGCAGGGAGAGTAACATTTGCAGACACCTGGGGCAAGAGATTATAGTAGAGACATAATTGCAGCTCCCACAATACCCACAGTGTCATGGGAGGGACCTGGTGGGAGGTATTATGGTGGCAGGTTTTTCCCATGCTGGTCTCCTGACAGTGAATAAGTCTCATGAGATCTGACGGTTTTATAAAGGGCAGTTCCCCTGCACACACTCTCTTGCCTGCCTCCATGTGAGATATGCCTTTGTTCCTCTCTTCTGCCATGATTGTGAGACCTCCCCAGCCATGTGGAACTGTGAGCCCATTAAATCTTGTTTTCTTTATAAATTACCCAGTTTCAGGCATGTGTTGATTAACAGCATGAGAACAGACTAATACAGTAAAATTGGTACCAGAAATGGAGTGCTACTGTAAAGATACCCAAAATGTGGAAGCAATTTTGGAACTGCGTAACAGCCAGAGATTGAAATCATTTGGAGGGCTAAGAATAAGATGGGAAAATGTGGGAAAGTTTGGAACTTCCTAGAGACTTGTTGAATGACTTTGACCAAAATGCGCTTAGTGATATGAACAATGAAGTCCAGGCTGAGGTAGTCTCAGATGGAAATGAGGAACTTGTTGGAAACTGGAGAAAAGGTGACTCTTGTTATGTTTTAGCAAGGAGAGTGGCAGTATTTTGCCCCTGCCCCAGAAATCTGTGTAACTTTGAACTTGAGAGAGATGATTTAGGCTATCTAGCAGAAGAAATTTCTAAGCAGCAAAGCATTCAAGAAGAAGCAAAGTATAAAAGTTGGAAAAATTTACAGCCTGATGATGCAATAGAAAAAAAGAACCCTTGTTCTGGGGAAAAATTAGAGTCTGCTGCAGAAATTTGCATAAGTAATGAAGAGTCAAATGTTAGTCATCAAGACAGTGGGGAAAACATCTCCAAGGCATATCAGAGACTTTCATGGTAGCCCTTCCCATCACAGACACAGAGACTTAAGAGGCAAAAATGGTTTCCTCGGCAGGTCCCAGGGTCCCCCTGCTCTATACCGCCTCAGGACTTGGCACCCTGCATCTCAGCTACTCTAGCTATGGCTAAAAGGGTCCAAGATATAGCTCAGCCCATAGCTTTAGAGGGTGCAAGTAATAGTAAATCCACCGGAATAGTAAATCCACCACCTCCTTAAAGCATAAATTTCACAGGACCTATAAAACAGTAAAACACACACACACACACACACACACACACACAGAAAAACAAGGTATTTAGGCTAGAAATAGCATGAAAATGGGGCAATTAAACAACCTGCCACCTTGCCCAAGTTTGTAGAATGGCTCTGTTCTGTGGAAGTTCTTTACTAATTTCTTTAGTATTATCTGAACTTTGGGGTCAACCTGAGTATAAAGCTTATGGTCATCCCAGATCCTTTCTGAGTATGCATCTTTCCTAGGTCTGTGTGTGGTTTTTTAGTTTCTCAGATACATGGTTAATTTAAAATGTATTATTTTTCCAACTCATCCCATCCTCATCCTAGTGTTCTTAAATGGCTACTTGATGGGACATCACTTTTGTCATGAACACTGTGGCAGGGTATTGCCTGTCATACATTCTTCATCCCATTCACTAACTGTGGATATAACCGGAGTTCCAATCAACCATTTTGAAGGCAATATGAAAGAGGGTCACAAACAAGATCTATAGCTAAAAACTGGACTGAGTCTGGATCATTGATGACATAATGGCACCCAGTAACTGCACTGGATGGACAAACTCCAAAATTACTTTGTATTATGGGAAAAAAAATAACTACCAACTATTTAAGCCACTCTTGGTGGTTCCCATTTCCTGTGCAATTCCTACCTCACATAACATATTTTAACCTGTTTAGAAACAATGGAGAATTTAAAATGTAAGATAGTCTTGAGCATTAATTTGGTAAGAAGTTTTCAAACTAAATTTAATGAAAGCAAATGTGTTGCACAATTTTTTAAACGACTTACATTTTGTGTGAGAATTTGGAATGACAATTTTTTTATTTATATACGCTCTTACTTTCTAATTTTTTAAATGAATATTAGTAAAGTTAGTATAGTTTTCCTTTCCCTCTTTTCTTCAATAAGGGGCTTACTGTATTCTGTTACTTATTAAGCCAGAGAGGCTTTATAATTTAAACATGAGACTAATTTGACCTTGCACCTCCTTATGTATATATGTGTTTGTATGTAAGTAGTTCATATTTCATATAATAAAAAAAAATCTCGGAAGGCAAAAACTATTGATATATATGCATGGCTACCACATTGAATGCAAAGTAAGAAAGATAGATATGTAGATAGATAAATATTCTACAACTCCATATGTGTGTGCATGTCTATGAAAAATTGATGGAAGGTTCCTAAAAATAAAAAGCTATTACATCTCAGATATGTGACTTTGATTGATTTTTTCTTTATTCTGTGAGTTTGTTTATTATTTTCGTCAGTAAAATGGGCATATATTATTTTAATGGCTATTTTAAAATAATTATACCAAAAGATAATTTATGACATTAGATGTATTCTCTATGTAATATGAGATAATTTAATAAAATACAGTAAATGAACAATGCAGTTCTCAATTCAGGTAATACACACATTTCAATGAAAAAAGTACTAAATAACCAAAGAAATAGTCATAGCAATGTCATCTATGCATGATTGCAAATATTTTATTCTTTTAATGTTTGCTTTTTTCCTGATTTTCTGTGTTGAATATGCACTTAAATTCTGAGAGAAAATACTAATTATGTATCATTTAAGAACAGAGTCTAGGCCAGGTGCAGTGGCTCATGCCTGTAATCCCAGCACTGTAGGAGGCTGAGGTGAGTGGATCACCTGAGGTCATGAGTTTGAGATCAGCCTGGCCAACACGGCAAAACCCCATCTCTACCAAAAATATAAAAATTAGCCAGGCATGGTGGTACCGCCTGTAATCCCAGCTACTCAAGAGGCTGAGGCAGGAGAATCATTTGAACATAGGAAGCAGAAGTTGCACTGAGCAGAGATCACACCACTGTACTCTAGCCAGGGCGAGAGTGAAATTCGTCTCAAAAAAGGACAAAATCTAAAATATTAGGAAATTATTTGGGAATAAAAGACTACCTACCTTATTTGGACCACAAGAAGTTCCATCTTTTATCCACATCTTTTGACTGTCTTCATGATCACTGGCAAATTCCACAGCAACGCAGAGATGTCCACTTATATTGGCATAAATAATAGTGGCTCTTGGAATTTGTAATAAAAATTCACCTGCATATTTACATATTAATTTTCCGCACTGCAGATTGCTATAATTTATCCATAAATAAAAATTATTAATTGTAATATAGAGAAGTACAGTAATATAATTTCTAAAATAGATTTAAATAAAGTATTCAAGGTTTGCAAGAGAATATACACAATTCATTTTAAAACACCAAAAAAAAAGGGCCTTGCCTAAATTGCCAATAATAACTGAACATTTTAGTAATTATGATCTAAGGTTGGTGCAAAACTAATAGTGGTTTTGCCACATTTTAATGGCAAAAGCCGCAATCGTTTTTGCACCAACCTAATATTCCCTAGTTAGCCTGACAACTTTTTTTGTGATTCCTTCACTTTCCTTTGAAACTGAAACAAAATCAAACCCAAGCTCAAATGAATTTAACATCTGTTCACCTTTTGAGTGATTTTAAAAATGAAGATTTCAAGGTCACTCACATTAATTGACAAAAATAATCACTGATTAATACTACAGGGTTATCGCTATATATATCACATAAGGTAGTATGTCCTACAGATTAATGTAAGCATTTGCCTATAGTACATGCTGCAAACCATAAGATTTTTATTTGGCCCTTGCATCCTGTTTGGAATCTTAAATGCTACCACATGACCATTGCTACATCAGAAGATTCAGGAAACCATGGAGGCAGAGTGACTAACCCTAGATCAAGTACATATGTTGAGATAGACAACATATGTTATCTAAATAGCCTCCTAATCAGCAAAATCTCAGCAGTGATGAAAATCTAGATGTCTTCGAGCAGTTTTCTATGGTCTGAACTTTTCTCCCTTTGGTCAAAAGAAGACAACGAAAATGGGCAAACCAGCCCCTGAAGTGGTCAGGCGTCATCGAGCAAGGACTTGGAGTTGATAAAAGTTGTTCTGCACTCATAGTGCACACACCTGTTAAACATTAAGTAATTTCATAGAACATCAACCTTAGGCAAAGCCATTCTGCGACCATGAAAGATTAAGAAAATAAGCAAGTTCACTTCATAGATCATGTCTGAACACAGAGGAGAAACAAACATTGTCCAAGCCACAAATTTACTGGACATTCAACTAATATGTGTGACTATTGCTTCTTTAGCAATTACAGCTTTAGCTTCACTTTAGTCTTCCCTCTTCATATATAAGATTAAGATATACAATCATACAATTATTAATATCTCTAGTTTAAAACATCTAATTTACAGCAAATGTCTATTTCCTGAAACCTTCCTAAAAATCACCTAACTCGAGTCCAAATCTCTAGAACTGGCATGCTCCACAATTTCTCGTAATGTGCATTCTCATCACTCAACATGTAAAAAAACCCAACTTGTTCAACTTCAGCTGCCTTCTTGGTGGTCTTTGGCTGGAAGGCATTGTAGTAAGGTAGAAGTGTAATCTAAAACACACATGCTTACACTTTGAAGGCACTGGAATGTAACCAGAAAAGGAAGGACTATATAACTGAGTTTTAAGAATGGGAACTGTAGCACCAGATATTCTGTAGATGTGGCTTTGTTTAATAATTTATGAAAGCACATCCAAGGTTGAAGATTCTTAGCTTGAATAATCCAAGACATAACTAAAATACAGGCCTAATATCAGTTAGTTGACTGGAAACTTAGACTGAGAAGTAAAATCTGAATATAAATTTCAGATTTATATTCAGCCTGAAACCTGGATGACTACTGAACTAATTAAGCATGTGTGGTGAAGAATCCAGGGAGCACATAAAAAGCATCTCCTGGAAGCATAAAGAAATGAACAATGTTTTCAGCTCCTGCTCAGAGATTTGGTTTATAGTTTATAGTTTGGTTTAGAGGTTTATAGTTTGGTTTATAGCTATGTTAAATCTCTTCCATTACAAAATTCTAGCCTTCAGAAAAGCAAAAGTGAATGCAATTTCCATTATGTAATAGTCATATTATATGATACAAAGTTAAAAATATGCTAAACATACAAAGAAAAAGTGAAATATAACATAGAGGGCAAATAAATTACTAGATATCAATACCAATACTACCCAGACATTGCATTCAGCAGAGAAGCCCTTTAACGCAGCTAATATAAAAAGGATCAATGATGCAAAGGAAAATGTAGTCAGAATAGCTAGACGTTTTCCTTTAGTAAGTATATACTTTAGCAGTTACAAAACAAATTTCTGTGCATTTGAAACTTGAGTATATGAGGAAGCAACTTGTATACTAAGATGTACTTTATGGTACTTAATTAGAATTTGAATTATTACTAAGTTCATGTCTTAAATTCAGAGATTTAAATAAATGAATATGTGCTACATGTATGTGCATATATGAAATGCATGTTCTAGCTCTGTTGACTGAGAAGGCTGAGAGGTAATGAGAAACAGTAGACATGCAGACTACTGGTGCTTAGGTATTTATTTTCAAACACCGTCTTCTAAGAAAAAGAACCAAGGCTCCTTGGATAAATAGTTGAATCCAGAACAGAAGTAGAAGAAGTGCAATGCAGCCTATGACATCTTTTCATGTGCTGGAAAAATTTGGAAGTTATTAAAAAGTCATACAGACTTTTGAAAAGGACACATTAACCAACTCAAAGGGATTTCCAATAGTCAAAATTAAGATAATTTGAGAAAGTATCAAAATAAATAATGATAGTAATGTATTCTATCCTATTAAATAAAATAACAATTACTGTGTCTAAACTGATACACATAAATATATAGATAAGTAAATAAATAAAAGTATAGAAGTAACTACTTCTTCCTACAGTACATTTCTAGCTAATAAGGGCAAAGTCAATAATACAGTTAGAAAATCACTAATGGATTTTAAAACTAGTTAAAGTGTGAGGAGAAACAGAATATGCCTAGGGTCTCAATACAACTCCTCCAAAATTACATGCTAAACCCAAAAAGAAAACAGTAATTTCACAGCTGAAAGATTTAGAGAATAATGACTTTATAAAAACACTTAATCTAAAATGTTCAATACTGAAAGAAAATGGCACATACCTTTACAAAAATCCAGGGTACAACATCACTTCAGTGACAAACATGCCAAAATGTATAACTTACATATAAGTATGAAAAATTTCAAAGAAATCTAAATTGTGGGAAAATTCTTCAAATCACTTAACCGATAGTATTTTAAAAAAACTAATAAAAGAAACAAATAAAACAAAGAAGTTCCAAATGAAAGAACTCTAAAAATACATTATGAGTAAATATAAATATCTGACACTGGGTTTGTTCCTGAACAAGGAAAATAGCCTAAAATTACTCAGAACGATGAATGAAATTTCAGTATGAACCATGTTTGATAGCTATAATAAGTTATGTAAGAACATATCTTTATTTTCAAGATAAACACACTGATATATTGAGGAATAAACAAGCACAGTTTTCATCTTACACTCAAACGGTTCAGAAACGTAATTATGAAGAGAGGAGAGAAGAGTTAGAACAACAGAAGGGTAAAGCAGTAGGAAAAATGTAAACAACCTGTAAACCTAGGCAAAGCGTATATGGGAATTCCTTGCACTATTCATGAAAACTAGAAATTTGTTACAGAAGTTTTACTTTACTTTTGAAATAATATCAACATAAAATTTTACAACAAAGGAATGGGTATCAGTAACATTCTAGTTCTAATTTATTTATTTATTTTTTATTTTTGAGGTGGAGTCTCGCTCTGTCGCCCAGACTGGAGTGCAGTGGCGCAATCTCGGCTCACTGCAACCTCTGCCTCCCAGATTCAAGTGATTCTCCTGCCTTAGCCTCCTGAGTAGCTGGGATTAGAGGCACCCGCCATCATGCCCGGCTAATTTTTGTATTTTTAGTAGAGATGGGGTTTCACCATGTTGGCCAGGTTCGTCTCTTAACTCCTAACCTCAGGTGATCCACCCGCCTCAGCTTCCCAAAGTGCTGGGATTACAGGTGAGCCACTCCGCCCGGTCTTCTAGTTCTAATTTACAAAATAATAGTAACAGATAATAGTTAGCACTCATATAGTACATACTACGTATCAGTCACCACTCTAAGTATTTTTCATACAGCATTTATGTTTCCCACTGGCACCAAACTGGTGATGTTATTAATATTCATATTTTACATATGAAAAATAACTGAAATACGTGCCTGAGGTCACACGAATAGGTAAAGAGTGGAGTTAGGATTTAAAACCAAAATGTCTGGCTGTAGAGCTCATATTCTTAAAAACCACGCTTTGGCCGGCAGCGGTGGCTCACGCCTGTAATCCCAGCACTTTGGGAAGCCAAGGCAAGTGGATCACGAGGTCAGGAGATCCAGACCATCCTGGCTAACACGGGGAAACCCCGTCTCTACTGAAAATACATAGAAATTAGCCGGGCGTTGTGGCGGGCGCGTGTAGTCCCAGCTACTCGAGAGGCTGAGGCAGGAGAATGGCGTGAATCCGGGAGGCGGAGCTTGCAGTGAGCCGAGATCACGCCACTGCACTCCAGCCTGGGTGACAGAGTGAGACTCCTTAAATAAAAAAAAAAAAAAAAAAGAAAGAAAAGAAAAAAGAAAAACATGCTTTGCTTCTTAATTCATGTATTTTAACTTCATTACTAGGAGGATTGTCATGCTTTGTAAAAATTAAAGTGATAGCGTCACTGCACTCCAGCCTAGGCAACAGAGTGAGACTCCGTCTCAAAGAAAAAAAAGGAAAATTAACATAATAGCATGTATAATAAAAATGTTTACTGATGGGTAATTAATGTACCTTATGAAAATTAAACACTTTGTTGAAAAGTACAAGGGATAATTTGGGTATAGGAAAGGAGAAATGTGTCTATGATATTTATGATTTGAACAAACACGGTCTTACTTTATGTTCAGGGGATATTTTGCTTACATATACACTTAATTGTTTGATGTTATCTTCAAATATAAGGTGATAAATAGAAGGTCTAAGACAGATTTCTGAAAACATACTCAGCTTCACACTGTATGTATCCTGAATCACCTATACCACAGTTTCCAGATACATCAGTCTTTGAATTAAGGTAAGAATAACATTCTCTAGGACCAAACTCTGCTTCTGGAAATAAAAAGATGTGGTTAGTCATATCAAACTTATATTAATTAAAATTAAATAACAAATACACTTAAAATTCTGAAATGGTTTAACATATTCATTGTACAAAATAAGATCATACTATAACAATCAAAATAAAAACTAGATTTAAGATCACACAAAACCACTTCAATGAAATGTTTAAAAATTGAAAGGACTCTGGTATGCTTTCCAAAGACATATCCTAGACATACTCCAGAGTTAACCACTGTATTCAGTTTAGCCTCTAATCATAGTAAGTCTATAAATGCATATCATATCTATTAGTAGGTAGGAAACTTTTTTCCCATATTGACTTCTTTGTCCATTATCAGTTTTAGCATGAATGTCTTTTCAAGTGAAACCACTAACCAATTATCTTATGTTTTACATCATAATTTCCTCAGATCAGAAATATATTGGAGTCACAATTGATTCATTTGCCCTCCCATCATCCAATCCACCTGCATAATCTGTATAATTTTAATTATCATAAGATCCAGCCTACATGGCCAGGCACGGTGGCTTACACCTGTAATCCCAGCACTTTGGGAGGCCGAGGCGGGTGGATCACAAGGTCAGGAGATCGAGACCAGCCTGGCTAACATGGTGAAACCCCATTTCTACCAAACCTACAAAAAAAAATTAGCCGGGCGTGGTGGCGGGCACCTGTAGTGCCAGCTACTCGGGAGGCTGAGTAAGGTCTCACTAACAGAGTGGACAGACTCAGATCTCAGCAGCAACCCACAGATGCTGTAGTGAACTGAAAAGTAACAGTTCATTTTGTCCCAGAGGTCATTTGCAAAGCTGGTTATGGGTAAGAGGCCAAAATTTTAACCTTGGCTAGGGTAGCAAACCATTGCTGGTAGACAAAAAATAGGCCAAAACAAAGAAATAAAGCCAAAATCTACAGATCAAAATGAATTTTAGGTATCCAAGAGAAACTACTGAAAGACAGTGTGATGATACATTTTATGTGTCAACTTGGCTAGGCTATAGTCCCAAATTATTCAATTAAACACTAATCTAGGCATTGCTCTGTAGGTATTTTGTAGGTGTAATGAAGTCTAAAATAAGCTTATTTTATTTAAGAAATATTATCCTAGATAATCTGGATGGACCTGATTTAATTATTAATAGTTGAAAGACCTTTAGAGCAGGCTTCCCTGAAAAAGAAAACAATTCTGCCTGTAAACTTCAATTTATGCTTAACATTTCTATTCTGCCCTTTTAATTGTCTTGCCCTACAGATTTCAGGCTTGCCTAGCCAGCCCCATGATCTCATCAGCCAATTGTTTACATAGATATACATTCAAAATTCTATATACAATAAAATATCTCTATATCTATATCTATCTACCTACAGAGAGGAAGAGAGAGTGCAGAATTACATATCCAAAGAATTCTGTTTCTCTGGTGTAGTTCTGGTTGATAGAATTGATAAACAAAGGGGTCAGTGATGTTTTAACTTGGGCATATTCTCATTTGTTCTCAGTGTCTCATGGTAGAGGAAAGCCAGCAGGCTTACAGTTAATGAAGACGTCACATCTCTGTTGGAGCTCTGTTAAAGCACTATGCCCAGAGGCAGTCAATAACTTACCAAAATATTTTATCTAAACTTTCAATTCCCTGGAAAAATCTCTATTTGGTGGCTGGGGCTACTTGATTTGATTTGGAGCTCAGTTAAGTGAAAGAAAAAATGAAGAAAAAAAAATCTTGACTTTCAGAGTGAGGTAAATTAGATAGGTTGGTCATGGCATCCCTTAAATGAGAACAAATTTGTAAAATAGACGGCGAGAATAAACCTCCCAACAGTGCACAAACTGCATCCTGGGATACTGGTCAGAACATCCTGCAGCAAGGAGATAAAGGAACATAAGGGAAAACACCCAAATTGGTTCAAGCACAGAAACCCATGATTTGTGTCCTTGGAGTGACCTATGCTCATTATAATAGTGAAAAAGGCACCCCTGGGTGGAGAATTAAAATGCTAATGAGAAATGTGATGTATGTACTAGCATGTACAGCAATAGCACATGTGCATTCAGGAGACCCCTCACGACATTCTAAACAACAGTGCCCATGCCCACGCTTTTATGAATAATCATGTTAGACTCCAATAAAGGGAAGTTCCTCAATGCCAACTGACCCTCTTATTCTTGTGCAGCCTGCTCTGACGCAGCTATCAGAGTTTACTTTGCTTTGCAGTGAACTTCTTTACTTACTTTCCCTTTGGACTTGCTCTCAAATTCTTTTATGCAGTGAAGTAAAGAATCTGAACTGGTTCACTGACAACAAAGGCATTACTGAAATAATATACATCTGCCAGCAACATCACCAGTGCCTAAGGCTGTGATTTCAGTTGAGGCAAACAAGAGCTCAATGGAAATTTTAAAGGAATTCCTGGAGAGTTAGATGACTATATGAAACGGAATAACTCACACCTATTGTTCACTCTGATTCAAATTTGTCAGTCACAAAATGATTAGCTGTTTTTCAGTTGCCATCGACTCCCAGGTTGCCAATCAAATAACCTGAACCTGAGCAGGCTGGAACTGAAGTCAACCACATGCAGAACCGAAATACTAAAATCTAGGTGCATGGACCAAATTAAGAAGCAAGCGGTTGGATGCAGTGGCTCACTTCTATAATTCCAGCACTTTGGGATGCCAAGACAGGAGGATTACTTGAGACCAGAAGTTTGAGACCAACTTGGGCAACACAGCAAGACCTCACCTCTAAAAAAAAAAAAAAAAAAAGTGAATGGTGACATGTGTCTGTCGTCCCTGCTACTTGGGAGGCTGAGGCCAAAGGATCACTTGAGCTCGGGAGTCGGAGGCTGAAGTGAGCTATGACTGTATCACTGTACTACAGTTTGGGCAAGACCCTCACTCCCCTCTTCCCCCAAAAAATGAAGGGAGGAGAGTCCTGTTTTGTTACAGTAAAAATTTAAAAGCTGAGGACCTGACACCACCTCTTTGCATGACCCAATCAGAGCCTTTCTCAACTGTCTCATAGTTACCATCTGCCTATATAACCTGCCCCCAGATGCTAGCTTAAGGAAACAGATTTGAGCATTGCCTTTTGTCTCCTTGCTGGTGGACCTCACAATAAAGCTTTCTCTTTTCTTGGAAGCTGATGCTATTAGTATTGTCCTCTATGCACATCTGGAAGTGAACTCATTGCTTGGTAACAATGTAACTGGATCTAAAAAGCTGCACACAGGCCAGGCACGGTGGCTCAAGCGTGTAATCCCAGTACTTAGGGAGGCCGAGGGAGGCAGATCACCTGAGTTCAGGAGTTTGAGGCCATCCTGGCCAACATGATGAAACCCTGTTTCTACTAAAAATACAAAAATTAGCCAGATATGGTGGTGTGCACCTCTAATCCCAGCTATTCAGGAGGCTGAGGCAGGAGAATCACTGGAACCTGGGAGGTGAGGGTTGCAGTGAGCCAAGATTGTGCCGCTGCACTCCAGCCTGAACAACAGAGCAAGACTCCGGCTCCAAAAAATTTTAAAAAATTATTTTAAAAAAGTAGCTGCACACATACCTAGAATAGTTCTGAGAACAGAGTTTTCTAGTCATTCCTAACTCCATGGTGTTTAGGTCCTGCACAAGCAGGAAGCGAAAGCTAAGGCTGTCTTATAAACTGCTTGAAGTTTGAATCTGTCTTCTCACAGAGATACTTTTGGCATAGGGTAGAAAACATATAGCTAAGGCATTAAAAGAAATCTGAAAGACTATTGGCAGCCACTAATAATGCGGATGTAGAGTGCTCCTTAGGAAGCACTCTGGGTCCGTATAATGGAGAGAGAAGACTCAAATAAATAAAATCTGAAATGAAACAGAAAACATTACCACTGATACTACAATGATATCTTGTGATATAAAGAATTATAGGAGACACATATAAATAGAACAACTATATGCCAACAAATTTGATAACAGAAAAATAGATAAATTCCTGGACGCATCCAACCTACAAATATTAAATTATGAAAAAATAGAAAATTGAAATACACCAACAATGATTGAGGAAATTAAATCAGTAATAAAAAAGTTTTTCTTTCACTCTCTCTTCTTTCTCTCTGCCTTTCTGTCTCTATTTTCCTTCTTTAATCTGAAAATCATCCACATTGTGGTACCAAATTACCCATTTTCCCAGGAGAACACGTTTTCATTTTGTAAGTTTCTTTCTTTGCATCTTTGTTTTGTTTTTCTTCAAACTAACAGTCATTCCTAATTGTATGTTCATTTTGGTTATTGATAAGTGCCTTGCAATCCCTTTTTACACAGAAATCAGAGTTAGACTTGCGACTTGTTCCAGTTGAGAATAAAGGTGCCCCACCTATCTGTTTCTATGAACATCCTAAATATTTCCTCTGTCAATATTTTTTCTGATATAGGGATGAAATACTGTTGGCATTGTTGCTGTTTCCATATTATTTAGCCAACAATTTTGTATATGGTTTGCACCACGGTTTTCTTTTTTGTTTTTAACGTCAGTGCACATCACGCCTCAATAACTTCAGAGTCCCTGGATTTTCATGAAACTTCCTTATTGTTTCCACAGGTGATTTTGTGCACCTGAATGTGTGTGCCTACATATGTGGTTTAAACTGCATTTATATGACAACTTATAATTATTTTACTGTCTATAGTCATATTATTTATTCTATATTTACCAAAAAAATGGTGAATATGAAGTAAAAGCATAGTTTGTGTTCAGTCTACTTTCTTCCTTCTTGAACTCAGAAGTCCCATAGACTTTAAATCTTTCCCTCTATTATTTTGATGAAAGTCATTAACAACATAATGATTTCACTTTTAATTAAATTAATTTTTAATTTCTAGCTACTGATATTTTACTGATTTTTTTCTGGCAGTTTTTTTTTTTTTTTTTTTTTTTTTTTTTGAGGTGGAGTCTCACTCTTTTTCTCAGGCTGGAGTGCAGTGGCATGATCTCAGCTCACTGCAACCTCAGCCTACTGAGTAGCTGGGATTACAGGCGTGTGCCACCAAACACGGCTAATTTTTGTATTTTTAGTAGAGATGGGGTTTCGTCATGTTGGCCAGGCTGGTCTCCAACACCTGACCTCGGGTGATCTGCCCACCTCGGTCTCCCAAAGTGCTGGGATTACACGCGTGAGCCACCACACCTGGCCATATTCTTCTCTTTCTATAATTCTTTAGAATATTTAAACTAAATGTGACATTTTAAAAATCACAGTCATGTATCAGCATCTATTTCTGTTCAGTTTCCAGAAAAAACACATATATGAGAAATGAAATGATAATAAATACCTCCGCCAAATGTGTCCATACATTGTTTATCCCCACTCATACAAACTCCATCTATACAGACCCATTGATTCGGTCCACATGGATGCCCAGTCTGAATAAAGTGGTTTTCTGGACATGACGCAGATGTTCCATTGCAATATTCAGGAAGGTCGCATTCTTCAAAGGAAGGCCTACATATTCTTTCTTGTGACATAAACTGAAGGGGTGAGGTAAATGATATTGAATTAAGCAAAATGAGAATACAGAAGTATAATAATGATAACTACTTATGTAGGTAATACTGAAATAGTTCAAAAAGCTCTTACTAGACAATTTTCACAGCATGGTCCTTCAGCACAATCTGAACCGGCTTTAAATCGACATGTGGCAGTATCACAGCATTTGGCTCCAATAAGGAAACAATTCTGTAAGGCGAATCAAATGATCTGAAGTATTTTCCTACTTGTATTCATATTGTAGACATATTCATAATGACAACATGTTATATAACATACACATAGATGCTTAACTTACATGTTTGCAAACAGAAAAATAAAACCACTTACTCATTTACTTAACAGACATTTATTAATTACCTACTAATTGTCAGACCATATGTTGCTCATATTGCTAGAATAGGTTTGGTTACACTGATAAAAGGATTCTCTGAAGCCCTGGAGTCTGCCATAGTCAAGTTACTGAGATGAGCTGGCTCTTGTAGATAGAGATAGTTAAATACAAGACGTAAAATAAACAGAAGTTATACTTTAAAAATTCTATTGTAGTGACTACTTATTAGAGCCTTCTGAATCTAACATTTTAACAAGTTTCTGCATTTTATGGTATATTGTTGATTTATTTCATTTTTAATTCTCTAAGGTCTGGAAAATGATATTATTTTGAGAATAATGAAGTTGTCACCTTTACATCATTCACTCATATCTTATTATGCCTTGTTTTATGCTTTAGTTCATCTATGCCCAGTGAATATGCTTTTAAAACTTCTATTACTAAAGTTAGTAAAAGCAATAGATAAGAAGGCTAAAAGACAATACATTCTCACACACACACACACACACACACACACACACACACACACACACTCTCTCTCTCTCTCTCTTTCTCTCTCTCACACACACACATTTTAAAATACCCAGAAATTTAAAATAGGATAAACTGGAAAAGAAATTTGATAAATCACACAAAAATAAATCATGGATTTAGTAGTCTTCATATGAGTTATAGCAAGATACTTACTCGAAGCACAGAGTAGTCAGTATTTTTCACAGCTATTCTGTCTAAGAATTGTCACTGTCATTGCTATCTACTATAATTCTAGAGGGGAAAGTTATATCTTAGTGATTTAAGCCTCAATTATATAACATTTAGAGAGCTTAGATACATGACTGTCAAATTGAAGAAGAAAGTTTCAAGATGTTTCCATTCAAACCCAACCAAGCAAAAACAAGTGGGTGATGAGGAACAATTTTTTAAAAGCATATCACATATCTCAGGATCTATAAACATACTTTTCTGGTTGGAGGGCTACATGAGTGACTACTGTAGGGCACAATGAAGTCTACTTAGTCTGTGATCCTTTTGAGCCTGTACTATTCACTGTGAGTTTCAATATCTCCTCTCCCTCATTTCATTCCCTTTGTCTCTGCTCTCCTCATCTCCCTTCAACCAGGTGCTTTATCTAAGATTTCTGTGGTTTGGGAAAACTAGCTGTTCTTAATTATGTATGTTACAAATCTTTTTGACTTAAATATTGACCCGGATTAAAATATTCCAAAACCACAAATGTGCTCCCTAGGTTTTCTTGCTCCATAGTGAAAGCTTTAAAATATCTCTTTATGAACAACAAAGGAATTTAGGTTAAATACTAGGTTTCAATTTCAGGCTTAAAAACTAGGAAAGTCTATACTGAAGAGGAAGAGATTGAACCTACATCAACTCAGTTGTGAAATTAGTGGCCTTGAAAATTTCTTATATGAGAGATTAGAATGGTGCTTGCCAGGGACTTCAGGGAGGGGAAAACGGAGATGACGGTCAAGGGGTATAAAGTTTCAATTATGCAAGATGAACACGTTCTGGAGGTCAAACATGACTACAGTTAACAATATTGTATCATATACTTGAACTTTGCTAAGAAGGTAGATTCTGAGTGTTCTCGCCAGAAAGGAAAATTTTTAAAAAGCAAAAGAAAAGGAAAAAATAAAATGCTATGGTGAGATTACAGATATGCTAGCTATCTAGATTTTAGTGGGCATTTCAAAATGTACTCGTATACTCAATCATCAAGTTATATAACTTAAATATATACAATTTTAAATTGTCAGCTATACCTCAAGAAAGCTGGAATAAATAAAGGAAAATTACCTGTATATTCATACAAATCCACGTAGATCTACAAAGCACTGAACCACTATACCAATAATATAAGTGCACTCATTGGTTGTTATAACACCTACACAGCCTCCTGAATCATTTGCAGAAAATTTAGCTTGATAAATTAAGGAAAACGGCAGTTTCACACTTGAATTAACAAGTAATTTTTGCTGCAATTTCAGTTCATAGCCTCCCAAATTAGTACCAACCTGTTTGGTCCCACAGTCACACTCCTCTCCTGCTTCCAGCTTTGCATTACCACACACTGCTTGCTGTTTGAAAAAAGGATCTAAGCGAGGCTGATTATGAAGACACTGGGACTTCTGCTTTGAAATAAAATGTGCAAAGTCTTCAATGCTGCAGTTACTGAAGATCTTCACACCACTGAAATGACTAAAGACACATCAAACCTCAAATTTTAATGTAAGGGTTTCCGTAAACTACCTACCCTTAGAATAAACCTATATAATAGCATTACACAACAGACCAAATTCCCAAGTCTGTGAGTGTCAAAGCTTTCAGTCTCTGTGCATGAGAAGTCAACTGTGCAAGGAGTAAATCTTTTAGTGGAAGTAAATTACTAATCCATAAAGTTTTATTGGCTCTCCTATGACACTTATTCATGACACTGTTCTCTCTTGTTTAAGCTCCTATTTTCCAAAGTGCCCCAATTGCTGTTTCATTCGTGCTCTTTCTTTTTATTACTTCTAAGTGCTGGGACACCCCTGCATTAATAAAGAAAATAGGATTTCCTTTTTTTTTTTTTTTTTTGAGACGGAGTCTTGCTCTGTCACCCAGGCTGGAGTGCAATGGCACGATCTCCGCTCACTGCAACCTCCATCTCCCCAGTTCAAGCAATTCTCCTGCCTCAGCCTCCTGAATAAGTGGGATTAGAGGCGCAAGTCACTATGCCCTACTATTTTTTGTATTTTTTTTTTTTAGAAGAGATGGGGTTTCACCATGTTGGCCAGGCTGGTCTAGAACTCCTGACCTCGTGATCTGCCCACCTAGGTCTCCTGAAGTTTTCGGATTACAGGCGTGAGCCAAGGCACCCGGCCCAGGCTTTTCTTTTTTTAAGAAATCTATATTTATTCATAGGTTATTGTATCCATGTCTATAGTTGTAAATAGCGTCTATGCCCAATAGCTCTGATACTTGTTTCTCTAGCGCTGTCACCTGAACTCGAGTCCAGAGTCTGATGCTTTATTCAGTGTTTCTTCTTAAGTGTATTTTATTGGCACCTTAAATATAAATTCCCTATACTCTTGATTGTTCTCCCCAAAACCACCCCTCACAAAGTATAACACAGTGTTTCAGAATGTGGACTCTGTGGCCCATCAAAACAAATGAGTTAAAATCTTGGTTTTGCCATTTACAGGTTGTTTGTCCTTGTAAAAAATTTTAAAATTATATGCATTTTAGTTTCCTCCTTTCAACATGAAGATAAATGTATTATTTATCTCGTAAAGTTGTGAGAGTATTATACATGTAAAGTACTAAAAACTGTGCCTATGCATAGTTTGTACTCCTAATATTTTCAAATTCACTACAGGGAAACTCCAACTGCCTAGTTGCTCAGGACAGAAACCTTGAGGTTATCTTATATTTCTCACAAACCCCTTATCTGCCAAGAAATTTTGTCAAATCTCTCTACTCTATATATTCAATATGTGTTCCCCATAACAACTATCTACTCACAGACTTTCCGGTCTCTCGTTACAGATTAATGTGATAGCCTACTAGCTCACCATATGCTTCAATTCTTGCCCTTTGCATTTTTTCCTCAAAACACAATCAATTATGTTTCCTAAAAAAGTGGCAATTTTATATTAATTCCATATTTAAATTCACCTATAGTTTCTCAATCATTCAGAGCAAAATCAGTAAAATCAGTGTGATGTATTCACCAACTCATCAGAGGTCCTTCTCCTAATCAACCTCAACTCACTCTACTCAAATAGGTGGATCTCTTACTGTCCCCTCCATCAAATATTCAACTATTTCCTCTGCCTGGAAAATGATTCCTTAGTATCCGTGCATGGTTCCCTTTCATTCATTTCACATGTCTCTACAACATTTATGCAAACAGATATTTCCAAGCACACTTTAAAAATACCGCTTCCTTACTACCCTTTATTCCCCTTACTGACATTTGTGTTACTTCAGAATGTTTACCAAAAACTGAATGTTACTAATTCAATCATTCAATAACTATCTTCTGCTAGTTCTTTTTTTTTTTTTTTTTGAGACGGAGTCTCGCTCTGTCGCCCAGGCTGGAGTGCAGTGGCCAGATCTCAGCTCACTGCAAGCTCCGCCTCCCGGGTTTACGCCATTCTCCTGCCTCAGCCTCCCGAGTAGCTGGGACTACAGGCGCCCGCCACCACGCCCGGCTAGTTTTTTGTATTTTTTTAGTAGAGACGGGGTTTCACCGTGTTAGCCAGCATGGTCTCGATCTCCTGACCCCGTGATCCGCCCGTCTCGGCCTCCCAAAGTGCTGGGATTACAGGCTTGAGCCACCACGCCCGGCCTGCTATTTCTTTTAAAGGTGTGTACTATTGAAATCACTTGCTATAAATAATAGATTAAGTTTAATTTTGTTACAATTTTGATTATTCTAAGTAGTATTAACAATGTTTAAAAAGATTATAATCACAAGGATCTATATTTTGATGGAAGACATTGTTAAAAGGAATGTGATGAGTTTTAAGGTAATAAACTTGATGGTATCAAACTCCAGTCATTTGGATTTTCAAGGGAAACTGTTATTCACATGAAGACCTCGAATAAATTTAGAATTTTCGAACAAACTAACAGTGTTAGTATGACTTGTTTTGTGATCACAACCTGGTTGAACATCCCCTTCAGTTCCATCAACCTTAAATAATGGAGTTATAAATTGCCAAGAATTCAATGATTACTATCTAAATACAAGAAACCATATAAAAAAAAACTGATAGAAATTTAATATTACTGAGACCCAGGCATTGAAAGATACGTTTACCATGTGTGAACTGGTTTATGGAATATACACTTTCTGGTAATGAAATTAACATTGTCATTAGAAAGTAAAATATCAAGCAGAATTGCCTCCGATTAGAGTACTTGTTTTGCAGCTTGAATCTTTATAGAGATTTGCTGGATGTTTTCATTCTCTATTCTCTCATTTTTTTCTTGATAATAGAGCCTCTGGTTGTTAGTTGAATGCATGACTTCATTGTACAATGCCTAAACTTCTCAGTTTTTAATAAATGAGTGAACATATATAGAAGTCAATTGATTGACCTAAGACGAGCCATAAGTTCAAGTTCTAGGAGGTAATGAGATAGACATGTTTTTGTAAGCTCCTTTATCCTATTGGTCACCTTAAATTTGATTAATTGTTGTAATTAAAACTTCCATTAGGGATATGAGATTATTTTGGGAATGGAAGCCACTGTGTAGAAATACAGCATGAAATTATACTGTGAAATATCACACAATTAATAGAAAGGTAATTTCTCAAAATAAACTTTTCTTTGATTGTAGCCATTATTCCTTTGTGTTTTCTGTAACTTGCAGCAAAATCTAAATACAAATTTAATCCCAATGTAGATTTCAATCAAAATATTTCTTTATCAACCACATTTCAACCATTCATTTTCTCACTACAAAATTACAAAGTATTTGCAAAAGAATGAAATATTCTAGTGACAATACAATAGAAAATAAAAACATGGAGCATCTTTTTCCTTAATTCATAATCAAAACATCAAAACATGTGTCTAATATTTTGTATTTTTAAAAAGGAAGTACCATTTGCTAGGAAGAACATTAATATAACCTATATTTAATTATAATTTTGAAGGGATTACTACAGGCATCTTAATTACTAACTGAAAACAGAAAAATAACACCTCACCACATTCTCTCACACTCTGTTGTACATGATGGAAAGAATCAATTTGAAAAAATGGAAAACAAAGAAAGAC
Organism: Rhinopithecus bieti; assembly: GCF_001698545.2. Taxonomy (NCBI): domain Eukaryota; kingdom Metazoa; phylum Chordata; class Mammalia; order Primates; family Cercopithecidae; genus Rhinopithecus; species Rhinopithecus bieti. Next base: position 306,081 of record NW_016808044.1, read on the forward strand.
AAAAATAAACACAATTATTAAATAAGTCTCATGAAATGCAAAAGATAGACATCTAGAAAGTATATTTTTGGACCACAGCAGATATTAAATCAGATAACAAAAAGATATTTAGGAAATCCACAAATATTTGAAAATCAACTAACCTACATCTAAAATAGCAAGACAAAGAACAACAAAAAACTTGGAAATATTTCAACTAACTGGAAACGAAACACAAAATATTAAAAATGTGTGATGTGTAATTGAAGGTCAAGTTCTAGGAACTTGTGATTAGAAATGCAGAGCTTTAAAGGGTTTGCACAAAAAGAAGGGAGGTTTAAAATCAGTTATTTGAATTTTACATTAAAAATTTAGAAAAAAGGATGCAAAAATTTACCACAAACTAAGTAGAAATAAAGGAAAACAAAGTAGATAGGCCATGGGAAAGAGTCAATATGATTAAAATATGGTTCTTTGAAAAAAATTAGTTAATTTGATAAAATCTAAGTTAGAGTGATTATAAAAAGAAAGAAACTCAAATGATCAGTATCTGAGATAAAAGATGGCATATCACAAATTATCCCATTGACTTTTAGAGGAAAATAAATGAAGGCTATGAAAATTTTATGAAAATTAATCAATTTTGAGGAAACAAATCATTTATTAGAAGAAGGAAACTAACCAAAATCTAAATAGCCCTATATCTCAAAATGACCAATTAAACACCTTTCCAAAAGAGTTATCCAGGTCCAGACAGCTCCAATGATACATGCTATAAAACAATTTAGAAAGAAATAATACCAATAGTACAAAATCTCTTTTAGAAAGTTATATGAAACCAATGTAACTGTGATACTAAAACCAGTCAAAGGAATTGCAAGAGAATTACTACTAAAGATCTGTGTCACTCATTAATATACAGGCAAATATACTTTGCCAATATTAGGGGGGAAAATCCAGCTACACAAAGGATTAATACATTAAAAGGATAATTCATCATTCCTCGATGCAGTTTATCCCAGAAAAGCAAGATTATTTAAACAACTAAAAATGAATAAAATATATTTCAGTGTGTCAACAGAATAAAGTAGAAGAAACACATGAGCATCTCAATATTTGATAAAATATATTCATAATGAAAACTCTGATAAATGAGGGTTATAAAGCTTTCTCAATCTGATTACAAGTCTCTCTGTAAAACCTTCGGTTAATGTATTTATTGGTGAAAAGTTACAAGTCTTGCCCTTAAATCAGAGTGAAGCAAAAACAGCCACACATCAAACTTCAGTTTTAAATAATACTCAGGGCCCAAAGCACTGCGATAAGGCAAGATACAGACGTTTTAAAAATATAAAGATCAAAAAGGAAGATGTATTTATAATATATAATTACATATGAATACAATTCTCATGAGACTAAATTAGAAGTTCCAGAATGAATATGTTAGTGTAGCAAGGCTTCAGGATACAAGCTCAATAAAAGTTAATCAAAATCATTTCTATAAACTTGTCACAAACAATTGCAAATTTCATAGTCTTATAAACATGGTGCAACTAGAAAAACAATAAGAAACCTATTTCCAAAGGAAAAAAAAAAACTAAGGAACGAGCTCCAACCATGATGGCAATAACTCATCAGGCATCCTAACAAAATTGCCTGTTTCAAAATTGAACAGAGAATATTTTGACATTAAGCACGAGGATGTGGAGAGCCCAAAGAACTTCTTATATTTGTGATTTTCTTATCTTTCCCATCATTTTTTTTACCATCACAACTATTGCAATCATTATAATCAACATGATGAGAAATATATCATTATCATCAATGTAAACAACTATATTGTGGTCGAGATAAATAAAAGTTTAATAAATAATACTTAACATTATTAATACAAACGATATAAATGTCATCTGTCTTTGTTTGGATTGGCCATGAGAAAACACTCTAAAGCATGAACTTGATTGTAGGAATTTTATGTGGGAGGTGATTCTAGGAAGCAGGAATAAGGGTGTAAGGATGAAGAAAGAGAGGAGGAGGAAAAGTCAATGTCAGCATGTATTATTGAGATGGCAATAACGACTTCTTTCTGCTGGGCCCACAGAAAAATGTACAGAATATTTACAAAATTTTCCCTAGTTGGTCAGGAATCTGGTGTTTCACTAAAGTGGCTGAAGTTTGCTCCTAAAGAAGGAGTGCATGCCTTTCATTTTAAGACTTCTTTTATGGTGTGCTAGGAAAAAGGCTGGTTGACCATCATAGATGTCAAAGACCCGGTCCTTGAATGCTTCTTTTGAAGTAAACACTTTTCTGGTGGAACTTGAAAATAAACATCTGAATGTGTTGTGCCCATTCTAAATAAATCCACATACTTCTTCCCCACACTTTCTTGTCCTTAAATGTCCAGTTTTACAGCATCTAGATCATTGACCAAGTATTCAAGTTATTTTCCACAACATAGGAATCTGTGTAGATGCCAATCTCTGACACTTCTCTCATACAAGGTGGAAAACCCGACATATTGTTTGCAAATATGCCAGCATGGAGACATTTACCATCCTCACAGTCTTTAGGTCTAAATCTAATAGGACTCTATATGAAATTGACTTTTAAAAAACACTTCAACTAACATATTGAAAATAGACTGAGATTTGTTTGTTTTTTCCCTCCATCAATCAGTTTTAGAAAATCCCTACGAGGCTATTAGTGTGTAGTGACTGAGAAATATTGGTGAAATAGATGTAGGTGACATGAGGATCTGGGATCCCTGTTCCCTTATTTACTTGTACTATCTGGACCTCCTCTAACCAGCTCCCAGATTTACCATTTTGGTCATCAGATAGATTGAGCTTATAAATATTCTTTGTGGCTCTAAAACACCCCATTTATGATAAACACAGTGAACTTCAATAACATAGCAACTTACTATTTCCTGGATACATGCTCAAGGCTACAAGAGCCCAGTAGCCCATCGGAAGCTATAGCAGAACTATAGGTCTGCACTGCAAATCTCCTACTGATACTTGCCAGAGACTCCACATGTACGTAATCTACCAGGAATATCCTTAGTATCATTGTATTGAAATAATCACAAGAACCAAAGACAAGGCATCTGGCACCACAGCCTGGACCTGCTGCAGTGCACTTTTCACATTATCTTTTGCCAAAGGTGCCCTTTCAGATCATGTATCAGATCATGACAATCCTTTCATAAAGGTTTGTTTTCTAAAGTCATTCTGGGGTAACTATTTTAGGGCAGGTTCCCCACCCCTGCCACCCCAAAAAATAGGAGCCTGAGACAAGAACTTAAGCACAAATATTTTAGGGAGCAGGAGTGAGGGAATGAAGACAGTGAGATGTTTCCTGCTGCAGGCGATGAGGCTTGATTCTCTAACACATTTGAGAAACAAAGAATGCCTCCAAGAATATCCATCAGAAAGACAAGAGGCTGGCTCCAGTTACTGCCTGGTTTCCTTAAATCCTCTGGCTATTTGATCCTATTTCTACAAAAATTCATAATGTACTATAAGAATACTGTTGATATCAGCAAAAAAAAAAAAAAAAAAAAAAGAAAAGAAAAAATCACTAGATCGTTAAGGCCTGATTAGAATACTGCAAAAGACTTTCTCTCATGACAGAGAAAAAGCTGAATGGCAGCATCTCTGAAATCAACAGATGCTGAGACTTCAGGCTGAACCAAGGCAGAGTGAAGGACCGTCATGCAGACAAGTTCACACTAATAAATACGTTTTGTGTAGTGATCTCAAGCTTGCATTTGGCTTATCAAATCATGAATCAAATTGTAAAATTATACAAGTAAAAACATTGATAAATGTAGTGATCGATCGCATGTGAGAAAGCCAGTGTGACATTTAATTACAAGTGACATTGAGATAAATATGCATCATGGGAGTTGGAATACACATTTTGGTCCTGGAGTCCTCGGTCACAGCTGATAGCCATTATTATTTATTTTAACAACTTAAACTTTCTTCAACTAAATACATTAAAATTACATTAAACTATATATGTAAAGTATAAGTCAGAAATCTTACATTGCTTCTGGATTCATAATGCAGACAGCTCCTGAGCACTGGCATTGGTTAATGTCATCATAAGTGATCCCCATACTAAGGCTCAACAATTGAGCTAAAATAACTGCAAGAGATTCCAGACTTATGGTTCTGGGGTGCTGAGAAGAAAAAAATAGATGTACACGTTTTGGGAGATTATTTTGTTTACTTGGAGAACAATACAATTATTAAAGAGTCACATGATCAAATGGAATAGGGGCATCTGTTATCCCCAAAAGTGGCATCCATGTTGGCCTAATTCATTATAAATATAAGAAAATTATGAAAAATAAAATCTGAGGTTTTACTAGTATGTAAATGGATGACTCATTTGGTGGTCTCAGACAAAGAAAAAAATATTGCCCCAGGAATTTGTTAGTTATGTCTAACAACAATTACAGTCATATTTATATTCACAAAAGATAATATTTAAAGATAAATGCATAGAAAAACATAGCGTCAAATTATGAAATTTGGTCATTACTAGAGGCTGGAAGGGTAGTACAAGGCGGGGGTAAAGGTGAGATGGTTTAACGGTAGAAAAACACAATTAAATAGAATAAGGTCTAGTATTTCTAGGACAATAGTGTTACTTCAGTTAACAACACTTACTGTATGTGTTGAAATATCTGAGTGGAATTGGAATGTTCCTAACACAAAGAAACGATAAAGGCTTGAGGCGATGGATATTCCAATTATCCTAATTTAATCATTACACATTGTATGCCTGTACCAAAACATCACATCTCCCCAATAAAAACATATAACTACGGTGTACCCATAATAAAATTAAAATTAAAAGTTGATTCTTCAAAGATAATATTTTATATAACCATTTCATACATGTATTTATAAACTCATGAGTTAACCCATTGAATTAATTAATATTATGGTAATAATGACTGATAATAAGAATTCTGACTTTTCAGTTGTTTCAATTTTATTGGGAAAATTAAAATACCTTTATAATTTCTCTTTTGTAAGAGTAAGATGTTTATTATAGTGCATTTTGATCACACTATAACATGAATTTTGGGAAAAATCCACATATCCTGCTACCCCTTCAAATATATCTAATAACATTTTGATGAATATACTTCATAATAGGTTTCTAGGTATACATTTTGGTTTCTTCTGTTTGCCTCTGTAAGTCAATTTTCCATCATTTTCTCCCTTGCCCTCTACCCCAAAAAGATGACACACATAGATTATGTCAGAGGCATGCTTTGCCCTCAAGTTTTGTCTTGATTAATTCTAATAGAGAGAAGAGAACGAGATGTGAATGAAACTGAAGTATTTATTACATCATTGCAATGATGCTTATGTCCCTTTGAACCCTCAATGGGAGGTCTACCTTCTGTCTGTGACTCTGACAAAATGACTCCCTTCCCTCCATCAACACTTGGTACCAATTAAAGTTCTTTAATACTTGCATGAAGGTACTGCAAAGGCTCTACATTTTGCATGACATGGATAAATACTCCATTTATCAAATTTCCACATTTTAATATTTCATCTGCTTTCAGAGAGACAGCGTTAGGAAGAAGAAGAAGGAGGAGGACAAGGAGGAGAAAGAAGAAAGGAATGAAAAGGAGATGGAAAAGAAGAAGGAGAAGAAGGGAGAAAAGGAGAGAGAATGATTCTACAGGGAAAAAATTGAAGGATTCAGCTAAATTTCGAAAGGCTAAATACTGTAGTAGTATATTAATACTGGTACTGTCATTTTAAACCACCTTGTTTTTGAGATATTATAGAAAAGGCTTATTGACCAATAAATGCATCTTTATACTTTTCTCTTTTTCTCCTGTTTCCTGTCATCTCTTATAATTCACTAAGATGGAGACAACAACATTCAATGATTTCACTTTAGGCATTTATATAAAAGCAGGGTTCTTTTTTCCTTCATGTTCAGTTGCTCTTGCCTTCCCTGTATTCTTACTAGTACATATATTTGGATCTTTCCATTTATTGTATTTCCTTTCAGAGACACTTTCAAGTGTCTTTGATCATTATAGGATCAAAGACATGGTTGTACATTTGAGATGACGTTTCTTCACATTTTGTTTGTGATCATCTCACTTTGGATTTCTCTTAATCAGTTTGGCCTGCCGTAACAATATGCCAAAGAAGACTTGATGGTTTAATCAAGAGAAATTTATTTCCATGCAGTTCTGTGGAATTTCACAGTTCTAGAAGTCAAAGATCAGGGTGCTGGCAGGGTTGGTTGGCATCTGCTGAGAACTTTTTGGCTTGTATTAGAGTGCCTTCTTGCTGGCCTTTCCTCTATGTGCACATGGAGAGCCTTATCTCTGGTGTCTCTTCCTCCTATTCTATGGATAGCAGTCCTATTGAATTAGAGCCCCACCTCCCGCCCCCTCCACCATGACCTATTTAACCTTGATTACCTCTTTTCAGGTCCTGTCTCTGAATATAGTCACATTGGAGGTTAAGGATGAATTCAGGGGGGACACAGTTCAGTCCAGACTAGCATAAAAAGTTTTTTAAAGATATGGAAAGCAGTAAGAGAATTTCCTACAGGCCCTTGTTATTATTATCTTTAATTTGAAAGCCAAGTGACAATAAAGCAAAACTATATTTAACACTGAATTTTAAAAAATGTATATTTAGGGACAAAAAATTTCAACAAAGCAGACAATCTTCTTTTGGTGAATATACCTGTTTAGAACCATAGTTTTCAAATAATAACAGCAACAAGCATTTATTAGGCTTCTTATATGCCAATCACCAGACTGAGAAATTTGTAAACAGGTGGGGATTTGTTGAGACTTGTTTTTTCACATAACATGTGAGTATTCTCTATAATGTGCCTTCCATAGAAGTTTTTTTTAAAAAACACTCTTGTCTCTAATTTTATGTATCAACATTCTATCTATGCCTTTTTTTTTTCTTTAATGAACACATGTTATGTTTTGTTCAACTCATTATTTAGTCAAGGATCTGGTAAGATGTTCACACCAATTCAAAGAGTATATTAGTCTGCTCTCATGCTGCTAGTAAAGACATACCCAAGACTAGGTAATTCATAAAGAAAAAGAGGTTTAATGGACTCACAGTTTCACGGTTTCACATGGCTGGGGAAGCATCATAATCATGGTGGAAGAGGAAGGAAGAGTAAAGGCACATCTTACAAGGTGGCAGGCCAGAGAACGTGTGCATGGGATCTCCCCTTTATAAAAGCATCAGGTTTCATGAGACTTATTCACTATCACAAGAACAGCACGGGAAAGACTCACCCCCATGATTCAATTACCTCTCACTGGTTCCCTCCCATGACACATGGGAATTACAGGAGCTACAATTCAAGATGGATTTGGGTGGGGACACAGCCAAACCATATCAAAGAGCATTTGAGAAGCTAGGAGTGTATTAATAAACATGTTAGGATAGAGTTGTAGGTTTTAGATAAAAAACTGATTAGTGTTTTAGAGAATAATAAATAATATGTGGGTTATCTGATCCACCAGAGAGAAATTATTTGCATCTCTACCAGACAAAAATCTGCACATTAACCTCTGCCACCAAATAATTGCAAACAGCCCAGTCAATTGAAAGTCAAGCCCAGAATAGCATTGAAAGAACACTCAATAATCTCTTTTGCCTATATTCAAAGCTTTTCACTGTTTGCACTCTATTTCAGTAGATTTTTAGTATATACCTACTATATGTTCAGGATCATTATATAATGCTACTAAGATTTTGCTTCATCTTAAGTAATAGAAACCAAATACATATGGATTTCTATTTAAAGAATATTTTGCTGCTTTATATTAATATTGACACATAAATTGACCTATGGTTGTTATTTTTGGTCTGTCTCTTACCCTTTAGGGGTTAAAATTTCTGTGGTTTTACAAATGGGTTTGAAACTTGTAGAGAAAATGCAATCTAATGATCTTTGTCTTTTACAGTTGAAATTAAAACATTTTTATCTCTTTTGATTATTGTCCTTTGGAATTATTTAAAAGCTTGTTTTGCATGGTGCTTTCATACCTTTTAAATAATGTTTTGGTTTTGATACAGTTTCATATACATGTGTGTGTATATATATTATGTGTATTTCTATACACATTATACACATTCATATACATATAATTTATGTATACTTATGTGAAAACACATATATACACATGTATTGGGAAAGTGCATGTGTGTACTCGTGTGTGCGCATGTGTGTGTCACATGAACCTATATAACTACTACTTTGTACTAGATACAAAATACTTTCATCACTCAGGAGGTTCTTTTCAGCAAGTTTCCAGGCATTACCTCCCCATAAAATATAATCTTTATTTTGATCTCACTACAGTGGTTTATCTTTACTTGCACTTTAGCTTCATAAAAATGGCACCATTAAGTATTTATTATTTTATTTCTGGCTAGTTTTTCTAAAATATAGTTTTGGAAATTCTTTAATTTTGAGTGTAACTGTACTTCTTTTAATTTCTGTGTAGTGCACTACAGGATATGGATATTCCACAATATGTTTACGCATTTGAAGGATAAAATGCCTCGATATTGTTGATACTAATCTCCCTGAAATTGATCTAAAGTTTCCATAAAAAGCAATAACAATCAAACAGTTTTGTTGAAATTGACAAGCTGATTTTAAAATGGAAATGCAGAGGGCTTGGAATACCTGAAACAGTCTTGAAGAATAACAGACTAGTAGGGTTTACACTACCATTTTCGATGTTTCAGTATTAAGGTGGAGTCCTTATGACAACATGGTGTTGGTGAAAGGACATACAAAAACACCAATGGTCATAAAAGATTCCAGAAAGAGGCCAGCAATATGGCGAGTTGATCTCTATAACAAAGGCACAACTGTATTTCTTTGGAGGAAAACTAACCTTTTAAATAAGTTGTTATGAAGCAATTACCTATCCAATGTGAGCTAACTGATTCTGTCCCCTATTTTACACCAAACACATTTTTTAAATGTGGGTTATACATCTACAATTGAAAGGCAAATCAATCAGGCTTGTGTTAGAGGATAGAATAGCTTCATGATCTTAGAATGGGCAAATATTTCTTGAAGGTGTCTCTTTTTACATTAAGTTTGCTGAGAGTATTCAGTCTTTCTTTTTTTTTTGTCATGAGTAGGTTCTAAATTTAACAAATGTATCTTTCTGTATATATTTTTAATAAAGTAGATTATGATTGATTTTCAAATATAAAATTCATCTTGTATCCCTAGAATAATTTCTATGTATTCACCATGTCATCCATTTTGATATATTGCAGAATTCTTTTTGTTAACATAAATCTCAAATCATAAAACAAGGTGAGAATTAGCCCCTCCTTTTGTATTATCTAAAGTAACTTACTACAAGCATTAAATATTTTGCAACCAATTTTATGGAAATCATGTGGGCCTAGATTTTTTGTTTGTTTTGGAGGAAAGTGTTTTAATTATAGACTCAACTATGCCAATGGTTCAATGGTGATTCAGATTTACTTTTCTATTTACTTGAGAAAATGTATTATTCATAAAATTTTATCCATATTTATTGCCATTAATTGGTTGAGGATATGCCATCTTATATGTACAATACATGTCCCTTTATTCAACTAATATTTGGATAATTTGTTTTTTAAGTTTTTTTGAAATAAGATACCTGTTTTGGTAGGTTGTTATAAATTGTATATATCAAGAATATTAGTTTGAACTTTGATGATTTTCTTCATTATATTTTGTATTTCATTGATAGCCAATATTATCCTTAAAACTTATTTCCGGCCGGGCGCGGTGGCTCAAGCCTGTAATCCCAGCACTTTGGGAGGCCGAGACGGGCGGATCACGAGGTCAGGAGATCGAGACCATCCTGGCTAACACGGTGAAACCCCGTCTCTACTAAAAAATACAAAAAAACTAGCCGGGTGAGGTGGTGGGCGCCTGTAGTCCCAGCTGCTCGGGAGGCTGAGGCAGGAGAATGGCGTGAACCCGGGAGGTGGAGCTTGCAGTGAGCTGAGATCCGGCCACTGCACTCCAGCCTGGTCGACAGAGCAAGACTCCGTCTCAAAACAAAAAACAAAAAACAAAAAACTTATTTCCTACTTTCTAGCGTCTCTTAGCTTAACTCACCATCTATATGCTTTTTGGAGGTGGAGTTAGATAATCTACATTCAAACTAACTTTATTTTTATTTATACATTAAAGCTATAAATGCATTACCTCTTAGTTCTGCCTTTTTGGGATCCCATAATTTTAGACATGCTGTATTTTTAATGCCACTTAGCTCAAAATGAGTTATCTCATTATTTTATTTACCAATCTTTTGAGATGTTTTAAGTGATATTTCTATTATTTGGTTCTCATTTAAATCCACAATTGTCAGACACTTTTCTCTGTAAGATTTCAATCATTTAATATTTACTGACACTGCCTTATTTCTTACCATATTATTTGTTTTGGTAAATACAACATTAGTATTATGTTGCTCTTTGGTATAATATTTTAGAAATATATATTTTGATGAAATGAAAAATTATATTGCTGAGGTAGGTTGTTTTTTTCCATTCTTAAATATGATTATGGATCTCTTTTTCCTTTATTCTCTCACATTTGCAGTATATATTTTGAAGCAATGTAATTAGATGCATACAACATTATGATTGCTATCTTCCCCTTCAAAAGTTCATCATAATTACATATTCCTCTTTATTTCGTCTAGAACATCCTGCCTTAAGACTACTGCTATGGACTAAATTGTGTCCCTCCCACTCCAAATTCATATATTGAAACAGTGACTCCTAACATGACTATATCTAAAGGTACATAATTGTCTAATTGTACCCCTTGAATATATATGATGTTTGTCAATTAAATATTTTAAGTTCAGGCACAGTGGCTCATGCCTGTAATCCCAGCACTTTGGGAGGCCGAGGTGGGCGGATCACAAGGTCAGGAGATCGAGACCATCCTGGCTAATATAGTGAAACCCCGTCTCTACTAAAAATACAAAAACTTAGCCAGGCATGGTGCCGGGCACCTGTAGTCCCAGCTACTCAGGAGGCTGAGGCAGGAGAATCGCTTGACCCTGGGAGGCAGAGGTTGCAGTGAGCCGAGATTGTGCCACTGCACTCCAGCCTGAGCAACAGAAGCAAGATCTGTCTCAAAAAAAAGAAAAAAAAAAATTTTAAGTGAAAAATCATATGCTGATTATTCTTTGTTTGTACTCAACCAAAAACCACTTGTGTTGTGGTTTCACATACAAACTTTTAGGAAGGAGCAGCATCAGAAGGATACAGACTCTAAATTGCAATCTACAGCCCTGCAGGATTGGGTGGAAAGGGTGGTGGGAATTTAAACATCAAAAGGCAGAACTTCAACTATTTTCTTCAACATCTCACTTCTGTGGACATTGGCTATCGCTGATTTTTCCAGTGAAATGGGCAGGCAAAATAACTGTGGAGAATAAGAAAGAATACTGGAAAAGCTTTCTTCCAATTGTCGTCACTAGAGAGACCATTCTTCTCTGCCCATGAGGCATAAACTGTCCAGTAACCTATGGCATTTTCTTCTTCCTGGTAGCTAGCCTGTCTTTAATTTAAACATTTTGTTGTTATTGTTGAGATGGGGTCTTGCTCTGTTGACCAGGCTGGAGTGCAGTGGTGAAATCCTGGTTCCCTGCAGCCTTGAACTCCTAGGCTCAAGTGATTTTCCTACCTCAGCTCGGACTATAGGGGCCTTCCACCACGCCTGGCTAATATTTGTAGTTTTAAAAATTATTGTAGAAATGAGTTCTTACTATGTTGCCCATGCTGGAATCCTGCCCTGTAGAGAAAATCAGTTCTGCTCTCCTCTTTGTTAATCAGTGAAGTCCTTGCACTCTCCATGGGAGAGTCTTATGATTTCTTACTATGGCATGTGATGAAATAAGTCAAATTCCAGCATTTGAGACCAGATAACTCACTTAACCATAAGTATAAGCCACATTCTCCAAACTTGTTTATAAATATTGAAGATTAATTTTTGTTGAGCATTTTCTTCATATGTTGTTGGCCACTTGTATATCTTCTTTTGAGAAGTGTCTGTTCATGTTTTTTGTCCATTTTTTAATGGGGTTATTTGTTTTTTGCTTGTTCAATTGTTTCACTACCTTATAGATTCTGGATATTAGGCCTTTGTTAGATATATAATTTGTGCATGTTTTCTCCCTTTCTGTAGGCTGTTTACTCTGTTGATATTTCTTGTTGTGCAGAAGCTCTTTTGTTTAATTACATCTCACTTGTAAATTTTTGCTTTTGTTGCAATTGTTTTTGAGGGCTTAGTCATATTTTATTTGGCAAGGCCAAAGTTCAGAATGGTGTTTCCTAGGTCTTCCTCTAGAATTCTTATGGTCTGAGGAGTTACATTTAAATATTTAATCCATCTTGAGTTAATTTTTGTATATGGTGAAAGGAAGGCATCTAGTTTTATTCTTCTGTGTATGGCTAACCAGCTAATCATTACAGAAATGCAAATCAAAACTCAATGAAACACCATCTCACACCAGTCAGAATGGCTCTTATTACAATATAAAAACAATAGACTCTGATGAAGCTGTGAAGAAAACGGACTGCTTATACACTGTTAGGGGGAACTGGAATTAGTTCAGAAACTGTGGAGAGCAGTTTGGAGAGTTCTCAAATAACTTAAAACAGAACTGCCATTCAATCCAGCAATACTGCTACTGGGTATATATACAAAAGAAAATAAATCAATCCCAACACTTTGGGAGGCCAAGGTGGGTGGATCACCTGAGGTCAGGAGTTCGAGACCAGCCTGGCCAACATGGCGAAACCCCGTCTCTACTAAAAATACGAAAATTAGCTGGGCTTGGTGGTGAGTGCCTGTAATCCCAACTACTTGGGAGACTGAGGCTGGAGAATTGCTTGAACCTAGGGAGGTGGAGGTTGTAGTGAACCGAGATAGCACTATTGCACTCCAGCCTGGGTGACAGAGAGAGACTCTTATCTCAAAAAAATAAAAAATAAAAAAATAAAAAAAAATAAAAAAAAGACAGAAAGAAAGAAAATAAAATCATTCTACCAAAAAGTCACTGGCACTTACATGTTTATCATAGCATTATTTACGATAACGAAGACATGGAATCAACCTAAGTGTCCATAAATGGTGGAATGGATAAAGAAAATGTAGTACATATAAACCATGGAATACTATGCAGCCGTAAAAAAAATCATATCCTTTGCAGCAACATGGATGCAGCTAGAGACTATTATTCTAAGTGAATTAACTCAGGAACAGAAAACCAAATACTGCCTGTTCTCACTCATAAGTGGGAGCTAAACATTGGGTCCACTTAGACATGAAGATAGTAACACGAGAAACCAGGAACTACCCGGGGTTGGAGGAAGGGTTGAAAAACTAACTAGTGGGTACTATGCTTGGTACCTGGGTGATAGAATCAATCATATATGAAACCTTAGCATCTTGCAATATACCCAGGTAACAAACTTGTACATGTATGCCCTAAATCTAAAATAGAAGTTGAAATTATTTTTATCTCCGTTTAATTGATTCATCTCTTTATTGCTTCACTTAGCTTCACTTCATTTGTTCATTGCCTCTGTGAAACTCCAGTAGATATTGTACACTCACACAACAAAAAGGCAAGTTCTGTTTGTTAGAAGAGTGATAGTATTATGAAATAACAGCAAAAAGTATCAGTTTTGAATACACTAACATTCTCTAAGATAATTAATGTCAGTTAGGACATTTGGTTCTGTTTTATTCTTTACTTATACCCTATGAAGCATTTTAAGGCGACTGATACTTTCAAATGTTTTATCTAAATCTGGTTCATAATTATGTTGGCTATATAATTAGGAAAACATACAAAATCTAAGTTTTAGCCAAAGTTAATTATTAAATATTAAGATTATGAAAACTTGAAGAGCACTTTACAGTAAAAGTAAACTAGTTCACTACCTTAACTTTCTAGAAAGGATATCATGAACTAATGATAGGAAATTGAAAAATTTTTATATGTAGTGAATTCAATGAGCACTTCTTATAGTTTAAACATTTCTATCAGCAACAGTGACGAAGACGCTTAAAACAATGCAAATTTTAATATACATAAAAGTTAACTATGAAAATGCATAACTGTATACTAATTCATGTAGCATGCTTTCTTTCTTTCCTTTTTTTTTTTTTTT
>NW_016808044.1:320607-342918 GCF_001698545.2 Rhinopithecus bieti
TTTTTGAGACAGAGTCTCGCTCTGTCGCCCAGGCTGGAGTGCAGTGGCGCGATCTCGGCTCACTGCAAGCTCTGCCTCCCGGGTTCACTCCATTTTCCTGCCTCAGCCTATGGAGTAGCTGGGACTACAGGCGCCTGCCACCATGCCTGGCTAATTTTTATTTTTTATTTTTTAGTAGAGAAGGGGTTTCACTGTGTTAGCCAGGATGGTCTCCATCTCCTCACCTGGTGATCTGCCCGCCTCAGCCTCCCAAACATACTTTCTATACATTAACCATACCATACCAGAAGAACTCCTCCTGCATAGTTTGCATCACACATCTTCCCTTGAAAGGTTGCACCAACATAATTTGACTTTTCTCTGTAACTTAAGTTTAAAAAGGGATCATAATCACATAATTTTGTAAAATTAATATGATTTTATAAGACAAATTTTACATTTATGATAATCATTAATATTTCCATCTAACATTAATGTAGCATAGCACAAGATGTGACTAAATCTTTCTACTTCTTTTAAAACAATAAAATAGATTTTAAGAACAAATAATGAAAAGTGTATTTTCATATGGATTTCTGTAACATAACAAAGATTTATTTTATGTAGATTTTAAAAAACTAAAACAGAAAACTGAAGGAAAAAACAAAAAATAATAAAATAAATAAAATTCCTTAAAAGTAAAAGCTAAAGTAACGCAACTGGTTAATGAGCAGAATCACTCTATGGACAAAAGTCTCTAGTTATTCAGACAAAATTAGCCTTCCAGAGACATGAAAAAGGCATGTTATATTTAGGGGACAGAAGATAAAAAGTAAAATGTTTAAAACTCCATGTATAATCTTTAAAACTCTCTCTCTGCCTCTCTCTCTCTCTCTATATATATACATAGATATATATACATATATACACACATACATATATCTTCTGAATATTGATAAAAGAAAAACAGAGTCTATTAAATAGGAAGTTTAACGTACTAAAACCTTAAGCACAAGGCAGATATATTAGAGATATTAAAACATAGTGTTTCAATTTCTTTGCTTACTTTTTAATTTATAACAACAAATCATAACAAGAAGGCTGAATTACTGTGTTTATAGAATTCCCATGTTTCTCTGAATAGATATTGTGAAAATTTTATGCATTGTGTGAGATATTCAAGAAGGTGGTATACACTTGGGAAAGAAGTAATATGGGAACAAGATTGACAAGTGAGTTTTAACTTCAAACCAATAAACACATTGATATCAGTAATTCTGTTATAAAACCATGTTGTGAAAATATTTAAATGGTGTATATAAGAAAAAATAGATTTTTTAATACACATTTATCAACTGTCAGATACTGGGTCAAATTGCATACATTTTCTTCAGGTAAACTTTATATAATGTCAAGATATGCTTACACAAGTAAAAATGCCACATCATGAGGACGTAAAACAAGATAAGATCTTTTCCATCTTAAAAATGTGTGTAATAACTCTTTAGCATCGCCAGTGGTTGCAATTTTATTTTCATCTATCCAAAGCTCCAATGAAGACAGAATAATTGTAGTATTAAGTGAAACAAAATCTAAAATAGAAAACACAAAATATGTTTGAACATCACAGTTTTAAAAATTAGATGTATATGTTTGAAAACAAATTTATGACAAATATTAAGCAACTAAACTGTAAGTCTGCATTTGATCTTTTAAAGTATATTAGTAAGTTTAAAATGTTACTAATAAAAAAGTAATACTTGAGATTTTATAATGCTTGCATTTAAGGAAGCCCCATACCCCCTGCTTCATGTAATTTAAGTCTTTCAGTAACCAAACGAGGTGCATACAATTATTATTATTCCTACTTCAGATAAGTAGAATTTAAAATAAAACTTAATTTCCCCAACACCACACAACATGTGGCTTCATGTAGTGTTATAAGGAGGTATAGAAATTGTTTTAGTAACACAAGAAGTGCAAAAGTACTAAGAAGCAAACACTTACAGCATTCGTCAATCCAATCAACTGGAAAATTTTTTGAGTGACAACAGTTGTACCAGACCCCATATGATTATACTGTAAAACATAATTATCTTTTAGATATAAATATATATTGTTTAATGTTTAATGATTGTTATTGTTTCATTTAAAATTCAATTTGGTGAAGTAAGAAATTATTTAAATTACAAACATGTTAGTTTTAGACATTATTTTCTTATACAAATGATATGCTATATGCTCAGTAAAAAAACTGAAAATATGAATTGGAATTTATATTTTTTCCATAGAAATTTAAAATTATAAACATTATAAAAAAGGTATAATTCTACTATCAATAAAATAATTATAATAATTATTAAAAGAAAGGTTTAGCTCTAAGCTGTAATGTTTAGATGTGTTTATAGGAGACATAGCACATTTTTGAAGATACAGTTCATGTAAAAGTAAAGGATCTTAAAAGATATACCATACAAACAGCAATAATAAGAGAGCTGGGATGTATATCAGGAAGATATAAAAGTTATAAATATGTATACATCCAAAAACAGAGCCAGAGAATTACACAAAGCAGAAAACAACAGAATTGAAGGGAGAAATAGAAAATTCAACAGTCATATTTAAAGACTTAAGTAAACAGCTTTCAATAATAGAATACCTGGACAAAAAATCAACAGAGATATTGAAGACTATAACAAAATTATAAGGCAATAAATATCTATAGTACATTTCACTATAAAACAGCAAAATATGCATTCTTTTTAAGTGCCCATGGAACATGATCCAGAAATAGAGTGTAGAAAAATGAAAATGATTCAGAATGTCCATAACAATTTTAAATAAGAACAGAGTTGGAGGACCCACATATCTCAATTTCAAAACTAACTATAAACTACAGTAACCAAGACAATTTGTTACTGACCTTTTATTAGATTTACAGATCAGTGAAATTGAGTGCCCATAAATAGATTCTAATATTTATAGTCAATTAATATTTGAAGAAGAATCCAAGAAAATCAAATGGAGAAATATTGTTTTCAAAATTAAAAACTTTATGCTTCAAATGACACCATCAAGAAAAAAAGACAACCTTCAGACATAGTAAAAATATTTGCAAAATATTATATCCCATAAAGATCTAGTATATAGAATATATAAACAACACTTACAACTAAACAACAAAAAGGCAACCTAATTAAAACGTGCAAATAATGTGAATAGACATTTCTCCAAATAAGATATGCAAATGAATAATACACAAATGCAAATATTCTCAACTTCATTGCATATTAGGGAACTGTAAACCAAAACCAGAATGAGAAACAAATTCACATCCATTAGAATCACTGTAATTCAAAAGACACACAATAACAAGTCTTGGTGAGGATGTGAAGAAATTGGAATTCTTATGCATGCTGATGGAAATATACAATGGAGCGATCATTTTTGAAGACAGTTTGTCAAACGTGAAATGGAGTTATCTTATAATCCAACAATTTGCAGTTCTCATTCTTCACACCTACCCAATATGAATTAAAATGCATGGCCACACAAAAACTTGTACACAACTGTTTACAGCAACGTTATTCATAATAGCTTAAAGGTGGAAAAAGTGAAATGTCCATCAACTAATGAATAGGTAATCAAATTGTGATACAATAGGATAGTATTTTATAGTAAGAAGAAATACAGTACTAATCTATGCCATAACATATATAAACCTAAAAATCACTAAGGTAAATGAAAAAGTAAAGTCATAAATCATTACATATTGTACAATACCATTTAAACGAAATGTGCAAAACAGAAAAATCTGTATAGTCAGAAAATAAATTAGTGATTGCTTGGCCTGTGGTACAGGAAAGTAGAGGCAGAGGGATTGGGAGTAATTGCTAATGGATACAAAGTCTTTTCGTAAGGTCATGAATATTCTAAAATTAGATTATTGTTGTTATTGTTTGCACACATCTGTAAATATACTAAAAGCCATGGAATTTTACATTTCAAATAGTTTAACATCATAAAATGTAAATTACATTTCAATAAATCTTTTAAAACAACATCAAAAAAAGGAATTAGAACTTCCAAATCTTCTCCTCTTTTCAAGGAGATCAGTGGTACATCTCTCCACTATAAGCAGGTTATAGTAAAGGGCCTTTTGAAAGGGAACAACTCCTGAAAAGAGAGAGATTAAATGTAATATTTTAATGTCCCCAATTAACACTCCAACCACATATTTTATTAATAGTGCTTTTCCCCACAACAAAATATGAAGATACAGAGTTTACCCAAAGAAAGAGCAGAGTTCTCCCCACTTGAAAATCCCATGCATCTGAACAGTTTTCAACTTTGATTTTAACAACTAAATATTGAAATATAATTATAACGGTTACCTTTTTTTAAAAAAAGAAAAGGATGTAAGGCCTCGAATGGGGTGACTTATGATAAGTTTCATGTCAATAAACTAAAACCTAAATTGTTTACTTGAAATATCTGACCTTTCAAGAATCAGGGGAGAGATAATAGCCAAGCAGGCCAGTTTTCGAAAAAACAGAACATTCTCAGTAACCAATCAAAAGGGGCCCAGTTAACCTAAGTTAGCATAAGAAAGTCCTCTCTGCTTTAACCCATATAAAGAATGTAGCCTGATGCTAACAAATCTGTTTTTGCACTTGCTATTTCCTCATTTCTGATAAATTTACCTAACACAGCTTATGTCTACTGGGTGCTGCCTGGTTCACGAATTATATTTAAAATCAGTTAGATCTTTGAAACTCAGCTTGTCAGGATTCTGCTCTTTGACAGTCTTTGAAGATGGTATCTGAAGGAGGCTTGTGGCTATCCCTGTAACCCATGAGGTATGCAGGTGAGGTGACTGCTGGCTCCTTTAGACTTCTCTGTCTTCCTCACCAAACCCAGAATTTGTCAGTAAGTTCCTCTTGAATTTCAGCTCTACTCTCTTAGTTGAGCTCCCTGATACTTTTGGCTTTCCAGTTCAAGGTCCTTTTGTGCTGTAGCAAAGCATATGACCTTTGGGTGTTTTGTGGTGATCCATCAGACAGAAAAGGGCTGCAGCTTTAGAGGTAAAGGATAGCTGCTGCCACATTCACAGGGATTTTGTTTCTCCCCTTCTTGTTTCTTGTCTTATATGCAAAGGTAAGGAAAATCATTGACTAGATTGGTCAAAGGAATCTCAGAGATGAGCCACAACTTGACTGATGAGCATGGATCAAGCACTTAAAAGCTGTTAAAGTGTCTGCCACCTAAAACTAAGATTCCTGTGTTAGGATAAGTTGGTGACAGAAGAGGTTAGCTTGACACTAGTGTACTTACCACTTGCCAGCTTCAAGAAAAATTTCCATTCAGTGAAGAATACTATAAAGTATCATACAACACAACAGTGTAGCACTATCATCTTGGGCTTTTTTTTCCTCAGCTCCAAGAAACCCAAGACACAATACAAGAATAGAATCTTTACATTCTAAAGCATCCAGTACTCTATCTTCTGGTATACCTGCTTCTCTTATGCTCAAAATGTATGTTCCTGGAAGCTGTAAATATCTTCCAAAAAAAATGATAAGACCTTACTAAAGATAATTTAGAATTGCAATGGCTTTTATGAGGAATGCTACAATTGCACAAAATCATCCATCTAAGAGGTGCACATGAAAATAAGCACTCCCAAATTAGGCATAGAGAATGGTACATCTATTTTCATTGCTATGAAGTAGTTTCTATAAGACCTCAGGATTCTAAAACAACTTCACTAAAATATTCATTACAAAAGACTGTAAGACTGATGAAACCCCTATTGTCCCTCTCTTTCCTCCTCTGCCTACTAATCTTTTCACTTAGTTGGCTTCTCTCCTCAAGGAACAAAATAAAGGTAGATAAATGCCTTGTAAAATTAGGCCTTCAAATCAATCAGGCGTGCTTCTTTAACCACCTTTATATCTTGGTCAAGATCTTGAGCTCAGAGCAGTGGTTAAAGGCATCGCTGTTCTAGAAAATCCCAAGAAACCATCCCCAAAGTATTTTCTCAAAACAAAACAAAACAAAATTCGTGAAAGGATTGCAAGTCAATTTTATAAATAGAAAAAAAATGAACCCAGGCTCTGACTATAAGGTAAGACTAAAAGCACTATTTTTAAAACATTCTGGTCTATGCATGTTGAGCCCAGACACAGAAAATGTTTTTTCTGCCCTCTGTGATAATAGGTTTAACTCTGAATTCAGAAATCTAGTTAAAAAACACAAACTGTGTTGGGAAGACACTGATACAACCAAAATATGCCTTTATGGCACAATGACTAACTCTAGTCAGTTATTTTGAGACCTTTTCATAAGAAAAAGTTGCATCAAATCTCCATGTATAGGGAATCCTCCCTCCATGCGCCAGGACTAAAATTATAGAAACTCTTACATTGGAGAAAAGGCATTGGCTTAAATCTACATAGCAAGCCTTGTATTTAGGTTTAAGATGCTTTTCACAATCATGTTGTCTTAATGGACTTTTACCCCCACCCTTATTTATTTCAGCAGATGATAGTATTTAGGTATGAAGTCTGCATTCTGTGCCTTTTAAATGTCAATTCTTT
Organism: Rhinopithecus bieti; assembly: GCF_001698545.2. Lineage (NCBI taxonomy): Eukaryota > Metazoa > Chordata > Mammalia > Primates > Cercopithecidae > Rhinopithecus > Rhinopithecus bieti. The sequence continues at coordinate 327,186 of NW_016808044.1, forward strand.
ACCTTATCATACTTAAATGCCATCCCTTTAGAAATGCAAAATGAGGGTAGCCATCTGTAGATGGTTATTAAGAAATGGAATGAATAAAATGGACATTAATTGGGTTAAAACAAAAGTCTTAATGTAACATTATCAAGGGATGGATGGACCAAAGGGATACCTTAGCAACTTCCCTAACATTAAAGAGTGTTAAACAAGTCTGCCCTATTTATCCATTGGGAGAATTTTTTAAGCTAGAAGGCAGAGATTACAATGAGAAACCTGACTTGTAACCACTTGAGGCAATGGTCAGGTAGGTTAATCAAGATAAATAAAGACTGACAAAAGGACAAGGGTCCTTTGGTTCAACTCACTGATAGGGACTCAAAGTCTTTTGCATAAGAGTAGGTAAAACGGTCAGGGCAAAAGAAGTTTCCCCAACTCCTTGATATGGGAGCCTCATGTGCTGTGGTGTCAAAATCTATTGGTAAAGCCCTCACTTGGGCTACAATTTGATTGAGGGAACATAAAAATATAAGGATTGATAGGTTGCGAACTAGTGAATTTCTATTTGAGGGACATAAGTCTGCCAAGTCACATTTCCTCAGACTAAGGAAAGTCTATACAGCCCATAATGTCCAACAATGGGCAGAAATAGCCTCGTCAGAGAAGTAGTTTGATACAGAAGTGAAATGGAAATTTGGAAGATTTGTTGTCTAAAAAGGAAGAGGGCGGGGACAATTGGAAAAGTGGCAAATAAAAAAATCTTAAAAGTCTGTTTTAGCCATCTGGGTGAGTAATCTTGTTCCATTAGCTAGAAATATAATTCTGATCCAGATTTGCATGTGCTTTTATGAACTAGTGAGGTTTGTGTTTCACTGCATCAGGCACATGGCTAAAATTTTAGACTAAATACTGCAGGATCTGCTTCTGTGTATGTCGATGTATGCCTTGTAATATATATGTATGTTTGTATGTAATATATACAGGGTATTTTTCTATCTTCAAATGGTATTGCCAACATTAATATATGCTAAGGATCTCTATTTAATTAACTTGAAGAAAATAAGTGTTTATATAAATGAAATATTTCTAAAACTGCTAGAAATATGGGAATGAACTCAAATGCTTTTCATGTTCACTTGTTTGTGGATAACTTCAGTGAATGAAAAGTTAGCTAAACCGTGCTGGTTTATTTAAAATAGACAAGTCTTTGGAGTTGTCGGCATGTTCTACTTAGGTTTCCTAATATAATAAGCTCATGTTATCTCTGTATTATGCAATTCATAAACAAGAAAAATGATTCAATGATGAATATCTTTGTTTTGTGTTATACTTTATCTACTAAAAAAAAATAGATCCCTAAATATCGTTGGTAATTTACACTTTTAAAGTTTTGCTAAGTTAAGTTGAAGAATAGATAATTATGGACTATCTAGATCATTTTCAAATAAGGTAAATGGTGAAACATTAATTTCTGAACATATGTTTAAGCTGTAAACTCAAAATAAAATTCTAAGGCCACCAATCATCTGAATGGACCCCTCCTCTTGGCCATAGCATTCCAAAGTTGACCTGAAAAACAAGTTCAGGCCATGATGGGAAGAGGGGTGGGGGTAAAACATGCCTCAGTATACCCTCCTGCTTTTCGGAATTCAGGAATAGACAACAAGCATTAACAACAACACAGACCATAGTCTGATAAGAAACATTTACAACCTGCTCTCTCTGAAGCCTGCTACCTGGAGGCTCTATCTGCATGACAAAACCTTGGTCTCCACAACTCTTAGTTGGAAACCAGACATTTCTTTCTATTGATAGAAAGCACTCAACCATTTAACAATCAGAAAATTTTTAACTATACCTACCACCTGGAAGACCTTGCTTCAATTTTTACTGTCCTTCCAGATTGAACCAATGTAAATCTTACATGTATCAACTGATGTATTATGTCTCCCTAAAATCCGTAAAAGAAAGCTGTACCACAACCACCACTGCACAAGTCATCAGGACCTCCTAAGGCTGTTATAGGCATGTTCTTAACCTTGGCAAAATAAACTTTCTAAATTCATTGGTACCTGTCTCAGATACTTTGTGGTTCAAAAAGTTTATATACTTTTGGTATCTTGTTTTATATGGTTTAAAGAAGCTAAAATATTTGGATTTGTAAATAAGCAAGAAAAAATGTACCGTGAAGAAACACATGTTTCTCACTGCACTTTTATAATAATTAGGCCAAGTTTAATGAGACTAGATTTATTCTGCAAACCAAATGATCTTTCTTTATCTTTAATAGAAACAAGGGAAGCTATAGAGAGAAAAAGAACCTGTTTCAGAAATAGAGTATATACTCTCATTAGATTCTTTTTTTTCCCCTTTTTTCTTCTAAAAAAAAGTGGGGGGGGATACATGTGCAGAATGTGCAGGTTTGTTACATAGGTATATGTGTGCCATGGTGGTTTGCTATACCTATTGACTCATTCTCTAAGTGCTCTCTCCTCAGCCCCCACCCCCAAACAGGCCCTGGTATATGTTGTTCCACTCTCTGTGTCCTTGTGTTCTCAATGTTTAGCTCCCACTTATGAGTGAGAACATGCGGTGTTCAGTTTTCCATTCCTGTGCTAGTTGGCTGAGGATGATGGCTTCCAGCTTCATCCATGTCCCTGCAAAGGACACGGTCTCATTCCTTTTTTAGGCAGAACATTATTCCATGGTGTATATGTACCATGTTTTCTTTATCCAGTCTATTATTGATGGGCATTTGAGTTAGATCCATGTCTTTGCTATGGTAAATAGTGCTGTGATAAACATACGTGAGTATGTGACTTAAGGGTAGAATGGTTTATATTCTTTTGGGTATATATCCAGTAATGAGATTGCTGGGTCAAACAAACCCAAATGAGATTTGGGTTCTAGGCCCTTAAGGAATCTCCATACTGTCTTCCACAATAACTGAACTAATTTACATTCCCACCAACGTGTAAAAGTGTTCCTATTTCTCCACAGCCTCGCCATCATCTATTGTTTCCTGACTTTTTAATAATCACCATTCTGACTTGTGTGGCATAGTATCTCTTTGTAGTTTTGACTTGAATTTCTCTGATGATTAGTGATGTTGAGTTTTTTTTTTTCATATTTTGTTGGCCAGATAAATGCCTTATTTTGAGAAGTGTGTTCATATCCTTTGCCCACTTTTAATAGTGTTTTTTTCTTCTTATAAATTTGTTTAAGCTCCTTGTAAATTCTGGATATTAGACTTTTGTCAGATGAGTAAATTGCAAAATTTTCTCCCATTCTATATGTTGCCTGTTCACTCTGATGATAGTTTATTTTGCTGTGCAGAAGCTCTTTAGTTTAATTAGATCCTATGTGTCAATTCTGGCTTTTGCTGCGATTGCTTTTGGCGTTTTCATCATGAAGTCATGCCTATGTCCTGAATGGTATTGCCTAGGTTTTTTTCTAGGGTGTTTATGGATTTGGGTTTTACATTTAAGTCTTTAATCCAACTTAATTGTTGTATAAGATGTAAGGAAGGGGTCCAGTTTCAGTTTTCTGCTTATGGCTAGCCAGTTTTCCCAGCACCATTTACTGAATAGGGAATCCTTTCCCCATTTCTTGTTTTTGTCACGTTTGTCAAAGATCAGATGGTTGTAGATGTGTGGTGTTAATTCTGAGGTCTCTGTTCTGTTCCATTGTTCTGTATGTCTGTTTTGGTACCAGTACCATGCTGTTTTGCTTACTGTAGCCTTGTAGTATAGTTTGAAGTCAGGTAGCTTGTTGCCTCCAGCTTTCTTCTTTTTGCTTAGGATTGTCTTGGCTATATGGGGTCTTCTTTCATTACATATGAAATTTAAAATAGCTTTTTCTGATTCTGTGAATAATGTCAATGGTAATTTGATGGGAATAGTATTGAATCTGTAAATTACTTTGGACAGTATGTTCATTTTCATGATGTTGATTCTTCCTATCAATGAGGAAGGAATGTTTTTCAATTTGTTTGTGTCCTCTTTTATTTCCTTGACTTTTAGTTCTCTTTGAAGAGGTCTTTCACATTCCTTGTTAGCTGTATCCCTACGTATTTTATTTTCTTTGTAGTGATTGCAAATGGGAGTCCATTTATGATTTGGCTCTCTGCTTGCCTGTTGTTGGTGTAAAGGAATGCTTGTGATTTTTGCACATTGATTTTATNTAATAATCACCATTCTGACTTGTGTGGCATAGTATCTCTTTGTAGTTTTGACTTGAATTTCTCTGATGATTAGTGATGTTGAGTTTTTTTTTTTCATATTTTTGTTGGCCAGATAAATGCCTTATTTTGAGAAGTGTGTTCATATCCTTTGCCCACTTTTTAATAGTGTTTTTTTCTTCTTATAAATTTGTTTAAGCTCCTTGTAAATTCTGGATATTAGACTTTTGTCAGATGAGTAAATTGCAAAAATTTTCTCCCATTCTATATGTTGCCTGTTCACTCTGATGATAGTTTATTTTGCTGTGCAGAAGCTCTTTAGTTTAATTAGATCCTATGTGTCAATTCTGGCTTTTGCTGCGATTGCTTTTGGCGTTTTCATCATGAAGTCATGCCTATGTCCTGAATGGTATTGCCTAGGTTTTTTTCTAGGGTGTTTATGGATTTGGGTTTTACATTTAAGTCTTTAATCCAACTTAATTGTTGTATAAGATGTAAGGAAGGGGTCCAGTTTCAGTTTTCTGCTTATGGCTAGCCAGTTTTCCCAGCACCATTTACTGAATAGGGAATCCTTTCCCCATTTCTTGTTTTGTCACGTTTGTCAAAGATCAGATGGTTGTAGATGTGTGGTGTTAATTCTGAGGTCTCTGTTCTGTTCCATTGTTCTGTATGTCTGTTTTGGTACCAGTACCATGCTGTTTTGCTTACTGTAGCCTTGTAGTATAGTTTGAAGTCAGGTAGCTTGTTGCCTCCAGCTTTCTTCTTTTGCTTAGGATTGTCTTGGCTATATGGGGTCTTCTTTCATTACATATGAAATTTAAAATAGCTTTTCTGATTCTGTGAATAATGTCAATGGTAATTTGATGGGAATAGTATTGAATCTGTAAATTACTTTGGACAGTATGTTCATTTTCATGATGTTGATTCTTCCTATCAATGAGGAAGGAATGTTTTCAATTTGTTTGTGTCCTCTTTTATTTCCTTGACTTTTAGTTCTCTTTGAAGAGGTCTTTCACATTCCTTGTTAGCTGTATCCCTACGTATTTTATTTTCTTTGTAGTGATTGCAAATGGGAGTCCATTTATGATTTGGCTCTCTGCTTGCCTGTTGTTGGTGTAAAGGAATGCTTGTGATTTTTGCACATTGATTTTATATCCTGAGACTTTGCTGAAGTTGCTTATCAGTTGAAGAAGTTTTTGGGCTGAGTGATTGGGTTTTCTAAATATAAAATTATGTCATCTGCAAACAGACAACTTCACTTACTCTCTTTCTATCTGAATACATTTTATTTCTTTCTCTTGCCTGATGGCCCTGGCCAAAACTTCCAATACTATGTTGAATAGGAGTGGTGAGAGAGGGCATCCTTGTCTTGTACCAGTTTTCAAAGGGAATGCTTCCAGCTCTTGCCCATTCAATATGATATTGGCTGTGGGTCTGTCATAAATAGCTCTTACCATTTTGAGATATATTCCATTAATACCTAGTTTATTGAGAGTTTTTAACATGAAGGGATGTTGAATTTTATCAAAGGCCTATTCTGCATCTAGTGAAGTAATCATGTGGTTTTTGTCTTTGGTTCTGTTTATATGATGGATTACATTTATTGATGTGTGTATGTTGAACCAACCTTACATCCCAGGGATGAAACCGGCTTGATTTTGGTGGATACGTTTTTTGATGTGCTGCAGGATTTGGTTCTCCAGTATTTTATTGAGAATTTTTGCATTGATGGTCATAAGGGATATTGGCCTAAACATCTTCCTGATTTAGTCTTGGTAGGGTGTATGCATCCAGGAACTTATCCATTTCTTCTAGATTTTCTAGTTTATTTGCATAGAGGTGTTTATAGTATTCTCTGATGGTAGTTTGTATTTCCATGGGGTCGGTGGTGATATGCCCTTTATCATTTTTTACTATGTCTATTTGGTTCTTCTCTCTTTTCTTCTTGATTAGTCTAGCTTGCAGTCTATTTTGTTAATTTTCTTCAAAAAACCAGTTCCTGGATTCGTTGATTTTTTGGAGGGTTTTTCATCTCTCTCTCTCCTTCAATTCTTCTCTGAACCTAGTTATTTCTTGTCTTCTGTGAGCTTTTGGATTACTTTGCTCTTGCCTCTCTAGCTCTTTTAACTGTGATGTTAGACTGTCAATTTGAGACCTTCCTAGCTTTCTGATGTGGGAATTTAGTGCTGTAAATTTTCCTGTTAACATAGCTTTAGCTGTGTTCCAGAGGTTCTGTTACATTGTCTCTTTGTTCTTATTGGTTTCCAAGAACTTCTTGATCTCTGCCTTAATTTCATTATCTACCCAGTGGTCATTCAGGAACAGGTTGTTCAATTTTCATGAAACTGTGTGGTTTTGAGTGAGTTTCTTAATCCTGAGTTCTAACTTGATGGCACTGTGGTCTGGGAGACTGTTATGATTTCAATTCTTTTGCATTTGCTGAGGAGTGTTTTACTTCCAATTATGTGGTTGATTTTAGAATAAGTTCCATGTGGCACTGCGAAGAATGCATATTCTGTTGATTTAGGGTAGAGAGTTCTGTAGATGTCTACTAGGTCTACTTGGTCCAGAACTGAGTTCAGCTCCTGAATATCCTTGTTAATTTTCTATCTTTTGATCTGTCTAATACTGACAGTGGGGTGTTAAAGTCTCCCACTATTATTGTGTCTAAGTCTCTTTGTAGTTCTCTAAGAACTTGCTTTATGAACCTGGGTGCTCCTGTATTGGGTACATATATATTTAGAATAGTTTCTCTTCTTGTCAAAGTGTTCCCTTTACCCTTATTTGTGTCCTTCTTTGTTTTTTCTGATCTTTGTTGGTTTAAAGTCTGTTTTGTCAGAGACTAGCAGTGCAACCCCTGCTTTTTTTTTTTTTTTTTTTTTTTTTTTTTTTTTTTGTCTTCCATTTGCTTGGTAAATTTTCCCCCATCCCTTTATTTTGAGCCTGTGTGTCTCTGCAAGTAAGATGGGCATCCTGAGTACAGCACACCAATGGGTCCCGACTCCTTATCCAATTTGCCAGCCTGTGGCTTTTAATTGGGGCATTTAGCTCATTTATATTTAAGGTTAGTATTGCTATGTGTGAATGTGATCCTGTCACATGATGCTATTTGGTTATTTTGTACACTAGTCGATGCAGTTTCTTTGTAGTGCCATTGGTCTCTATATTTTGGTGTGTTTTTGCAGTGGTTGGTACTGGTTTTTCCTTTCCATGTTATGTGCTTCCTTCAAGAGCTTTTGCAGGACAGACCTGGTGGTAAAGAAATCCCTCAGCATTTGCTTGTCTAGAAAGGCTTTTATTTCTTCTTCACTTACGAAGATTAGTTTGGCTGGATATGAAATTCTGGGTTGAAAATTCTTTTCTTTAAGAATGTTGAATATTGGCTCCCAATCTCTTCTGGCTTGTAGAGTTTCTGCTGAGAGGTCTGCTGTTAGTCTGATGGGCTTCCCTTTGTAGGTGACTTGATATTTCTCTCTGGCTGCCTTTAACAGTTTTTCCTCCATTTCAACTTGGAGAATCTGATGATTATGTGTCTTGGAGTTGATTTTCTCATGGAGTAGTTTAGTGGTGTTCTCTGTATTTCCTGAGTTTGCATGTTGGCCTGTCTTGCTAGGTTGAGGAAGTTCTCCTGGATAATATACTGAAGTGTGTTTTTCAGCTTGTTTCCATTCTCCCAATCTCCTTCTGATACTCCAGTCAATCTTAGGTTTAGTCTTTTTTTGAAGTCTCATATTTTTTGAAGGCTTTGTTCATTCCTTTTCTTTCTTTTTTCTCTGTTCTTGTCTGCATGTCTTATTTAAGTAAGGTGGTCTTCAAACTCTTATATCCTTTCTTCTGCTTGGTCAGTTCAGCTGTTGATACTTGTGTATGCTTCATGAAGTTCTCATGCTGTGTTTTTTAGTTCCATCAGGTCATTTATGTTCCTCTCTAAACTGGTTATTCTAGTTAGCAATTCCTCTGACCTTTTATCAAGGTTATTAACTTCTTTGCATTGGGTTAAAACATGCTCCTTTAGCTAATCATAGTTTTTTATTAACCATCTTCTGAAGCCTACTTCTGTCAATTTGTCCATCTGATCCTCTGTGCCAGTTCTGTGCCCTTGATGGAGACACACTGTGATCATTTGGAGAAGGGGCTCTCTGGGCTTTTGGGTTTTCAGCATTTTTTCATTGATTCCTTCTCATATTTGTGAGTTTGTCTAGTTTCGGTCTTTGAGGCTGCTGATCCTTGGATGAGGTTTTTGTGGAGGCCTTTTGTTGTTGCTGTTGTTGATGCTATTGTTGCCACTTTTGGCTTGCTTTTCTTTCAATAGTCAGGTCCCTCTCCTGTAGGGCTGCTGCAGTATGCTGGGGGATCACTTCAGACCCTATTCATCTGATTTGCCCTGTGCATGGAGATGTCACTCAAGAAGGCTGGAAAGCAGTCAAGATGAGTGCCTGCTCCTTCTGCTTGGACCTCTGACCCTGAGGGGCACCAACATGGTGCCAGTAGGGTTACTCTTCTATAGAGGGTCTGACAACCCCTCTTGGAAGATCTCACCCGGTTGGGTGGCATGGGGAGTAGGACTTGTTTAATGAAGCACTTTGTTCCTTGGTGGAGAGGGTGTGTTTTACTGGGTGAAACCCATTCATCTGGGCTGTTCAGATACCTCAGAACTACCAGGAGGAGAGGCTAAGTCTGCTGCTCCGCAGAGACTGCGGCCACCCTAGGGGCTCAGGCCCACAGAGATCCGGGCTCTGTCCCTGAGTCTCTGGCTGGAGTTATTAGAGATGCTACAGGGAAGCCCTGTCCACTGAGGAGGATGGGTGAGGATTAGACCTAAAGAGGCACGCTGGCCGCAGACTGCCATAGCCAATGTGTTGGGCAGTGGGGACAAGTCTTGGGAACAAGCCATCCAGCCTTCCTGGCTCCAACACAGGGAAAGAGCAGCCTGGAGCTATAGAAATGGCTGCCGCCCTTACCCCGAGCTCAGCATGGTAAGCAGTTGCAGTCCCAGAGCTGGGTTGCTGCCCCTCCCGCAAGGAGCTCAAATGGCTTAGACAGCAGGCAGCCTCAGCCAGTGCTGGTCGCCCCTCCCTAAGGAGTTAGGTAGGCGTAAGCAGATTCCAACGGAAAGGCTCTAAGAATCTGCCTGTTCCATGGTTGGGATGCTAGGCCCTGGAGGCATGGGTGGGTTCACAAGTGGGATCCATAGGTTGCACAGTTTCCCCAGGTGGGATGCATGCTCACTCACTGCCTCCCTTGGTTCCCCTTCCCCGTGTGGCTCTCAGGTGGACTGCTGCACCACACTGCTCTTCCTTCTCTCCGTGGGTTATGCCAGCCTTCTAGTCAATTTTGATGAAAGAACCTGGATACCTTAGTTGCCGCTGAAGGATTCATATGCTTCTTATGGCTTTTTTCAATGGGAACCTCCAAATGCCGCTGCTTCAAGTAGGCCATCTTGCGCCCCGACCTCATTATTAGATTCTAGCTCTGTTCATTGTTTTTGAGGTTTCGTTACTCACCTATAAACTGACCTGAATCCTGAATTCTTCTCATTTCCTCCAATATCTGTGTGTGACCCTTCACACTCACATCTCCAGTTTTCTGCACTTTTCTGACTTGGAATCACTAAAAACGAAAACTACCTTTATTATTGGAGCCCCTACAAACTGGAACCGAACAACTTCATGTAAATCTCAAGAGAAAACCTTTGTGCCCAATGTACAAGATACTCAGAGAGTTCACCAAAGCTCCTGGTGCTATAACCAGGGACATCCTAACTACAAGCCAGAAAAAAATAGGCTTTAAGCTCAGATCTGGAAATCTTTTCAACTAACTGCCCTCTGAACTCAGAGAAAAAAAAATCATTTTTTCTAGCCATCAACTTTTGTTTTTCTTTTGTTATTTNTGCTTGGTCAGTTCAGCTGTTGATACTTGTGTATGCTTCATGAAGTTCTCATGCTGTGTTTTTTAGTTCCATCAGGTCATTTATGTTCCTCTCTAAACTGGTTATTCTAGTTAGCAATTCCTCTGACCTTTTATCAAGGTTATTAGCTTCTTTGCATTGGGTTAAAACATGCTCCTTTAGCTAATCATAGTTTTTTATTAACCATCTTCTGAAGCCTACTTCTGTCAATTTGTCCATCTGATCCTCTGTGCCAGTTCTGTGCCCTTGATGGAGACACACTGTGATCATTTGGAGAAGGGGCTCTCTGGGCTTTTGGGTTTTCAGCATTTTTTCATTGATTCCTTCTCATATTTGTGAGTTTGTCTAGTTTCGGTCTTTGAGGCTGCTGATCCTTGGATGAGGTTTTGTGGAGGCCTTTTGTTGTTGCTGTTGTTGATGCTATTGTTGCCACTTTTGGCTTGCTTTTCTTTCAATAGTCAGGTCCCTCTCCTGTAGGGCTGCTGCAGTATGCTGGGGATCACTTCAGACCCTATTCATCTGATTTGCCCTGTGCATGGAGATGTCACTCAAGAAGGCTGGAAAGCAGTCAAGATGAGTGCCTGCTCCTTCTGCTTGGACCTCTGACCCTGAGGGGCACCAACATGGTGCCAGTAGGGTTACTCTTCTATAGAGGGTCTGACAACCCCTCTTGGAAGATCTCACCCGGTTGGGTGGCATGGGGAGTAGGACTTGTTTAATGAAGCACTTTGTTCCTTGGTGGAGAGGGTGTGTTTTACTGGGTGAAACCCATTCATCTGGGCTGTTCAGATACCTCAGAACTACCAGGAGGAGAGGCTAAGTCTGCTGCTCCGCAGAGACTGCGGCCACCCTAGGGGCTCAGGCCCACAGAGATCCGGGCTCTGTCCCTGAGTCTCTGGCTGGAGTTATTAGAGATGCTACAGGGAAGCCCTGTCCACTGAGGAGGATGGGTGAGGATTAGACCTAAAGAGGCACGCTGGCCGCAGACTGCCATAGCCAATGTGTTGGGCAGTGGGGACAAGTCTTGGGAACAAGCCATCCAGCCTTCCTGGCTCCAACACAGGGAAAGAGCAGCCTGGAGCTATAGAAATGGCTGCCGCCCTTACCCCGAGCTCAGCATGGTAAGCAGTTGCAGTCCCAGAGCTGGGTTGCTGCCCCTCCCGCAAGGAGCTCAAATGGCTTAGACAGCAGGCAGCCTCAGCCAGTGCTGGTCGCCCCTCCCTAAGGAGTTAGGTAGGCGTAAGCAGATTCCAACGGAAAGGCTCTAAGAATCTGCCTGTTCCATGGTTGGGATGCTAGGCCCTGGAGGCATGGGTGGGTTCACAAGTGGGATCCATAGGTTGCACAGTTTCCCCAGGTGGGATGCATGCTCACTCACTGCCTCCCTTGGTTCCCCTTCCCCGTGTGGCTCTCAGGTGGACTGCTGCACCACACTGCTCTTCCTTCTCTCCGTGGGTTATGCCAGCCTTCTAGTCAATTTTGATGAAAGAACCTGGATACCTTAGTTGCCGCTGAAGGATTCATATGCTTCTTATGGCTTTTTTCAATGGGAACCTCCAAATGCCGCTGCTTCAAGTAGGCCATCTTGCGCCCCGACCTCATTATTAGATTCTAGCTCTGTTCATTGTTTTGAGGTTTCGTTACTCACCTATAAACTGACCTGAATCCTGAATTCTTCTCATTTCCTCCAATATCTGTGTGTGACCCTTCACACTCACATCTCCAGTTTTCTGCACTTTTCTGACTTGGAATCACTAAAACGAAAACTACCTTTATTATTGGAGCCCCTACAAACTGGAACCGAACAACTTCATGTAAATCTCAAGAGAAAACCTTTGTGCCCAATGTACAAGATACTCAGAGAGTTCACCAAAGCTCCTGGTGCTATAACCAGGGACATCCTAACTGCAAGCCAGAAAAAAATAGGCTTTAAGCTCAGATCTGGAAATCTTTTCAACTAACTGCCCTCTGAACTCAGAGAAAAAAAAATCATTTTTTCTAGCCATCAACTTTTGTTTTTCTTTTGTTATTTTAGTTGATTTGGCGTAAGGTGACTTTGAGTCAAAAATTGAACCTCTGTAATCAAGAATTATGACCAATTATTGGATACAGTTTTGCTAGTAGGTATTCTAGTAGTCTCTGGAGTGCCGTGCCTCCTCTCATGAATCTTAATGCTTGCTTGCAGCTATCCCCCACACAGTTGATCTCTCTAATTCTATAATTAGAACAAGATTGAGAGTAACAGAAAAGATCAACCATGGATCCTGAAACTGTGATTTGAATATTTCACTCCGAGACTAAATAAAAAACTGCAGCATCATGATGACTGAGAGTGGCACAAATGCCTTAAATTTTGATCAAACCACTCAGCATCACTGGGAATCTGGCAAAAGGTGGAAACTGTTAAAGAAAACATGGCAGGCCCAAAACGAGTCATTCATAATATAAATCCACATGACCATCTACACTTAAGTTGTTTACTTGCAAGATGTGGCCTTCTGAGAAATCAAGGAAAACATGACAGCCAAATCCCTAAATGGTCCAGTTTTCAGAATAAATAGGGGATTCTCAGCAACCAATCAAAAGGTGTCCAGTCAACCTGAGCCAATATAATGACGTTCCCTCTGTTTTATCCCGTACAAGCAGAGTGATCTCATGTTAAACAATCCATGTTTTTTGCACTATGCTTCTTCCTTGTTTCTGATAAAGCTGCCTTACAAAAGGTGACTTTTCTGCCATGCCTGGAACTCCTATTTTGAAGACTAGATGTTGCCTAGTTCATTAATTGCTGATAAAAGCCAATTCAAACTCTAAAACTCAGTTAGCTGAAATGTTGTCCTTTAGCAAAATTAATTTTGGGGATAGAAATAAGAATCAAAGTGAAAATAAGACTAGACTGAAAAGATACTAGGAGTGGTACTGGGATTAGTAAATACAGATGACCCTTTTAAGGAGCGTTATAAATGAAAGCAAAACATTGACATATTATCTGGAGAGAAGGAAGATTATCTTTGTTTATTTATTTTGTTTGGTTTTTAATATGGGAGAATACTTATTTGATGATGGCCAAGAACTAATAAGAATTGATGTGGACAAGAATTGTTAGAGCCACATCCTTAAGGAGCTGAGTGTGAATGTGCACATTTGGAATTCTAGTGTTAGACTGGAGCACCATCTCATTCGTGGTAATGACAAGGAAAACAGAGTACATGATTAAATATCCAGGCTAAGTGCTTGAGAAAGTGACAAGAGTTTGTGGATGTTCTCTTCTGATTTCTTTTATCAGCGAAATATGAGTCAGCAAGGCAAGACAGTGGAGAGCATAATGACGTTTCAGGATTTATGGAACTAAAGTGAGAACATGCCCTATCATTGTTTGCTTTATTGCAGTTGTGAACAAATTATTTGTCAACTTGTATTTAACCAGGTTTGAGGTTTTTCCAGAGAGGAAGCTAAAGGGAAAATGGCAAGGGAGTTGCAGGTGTTTGTAGGGGAATGACAGTAATCATGAAACCAGAGGATATGTGATTTTCAATGGAAGAACTGAGTACATGGAAAGGGACAATGCAAAAATAGTAGAATTGATGGATAAATGTCTTGGTGGCATAAAATATTAAAGTCTGGAAATGGGAAAGAGAAATATAAGAGGGAGCATTCAAAGATTGAGAGGCTTGAATATAAGAGTAGGGAAGAGTAATATGATAGTAATCCTCAGGTATAATATATAATGATGAAAGTCAGTGGCTGAGGCAGGTTGATGAGAAATACTATTGAAGTAGAGAAATCAGGGAATTAAAAAGTAAGACACCGGAAGAAATACTTATGTTGACATTAAAATTATAAAAAATTATGATATGAGTATTATTAAAATATGGGACAGTCATCAAAATGCTGAACACTTCAGTAAAAAATAAGTATGGTAAAATTTACAAATAGTTTTTTTTTTTGCTTCTGAATACATGGTATTTTGCATTCTGGTAAATTTCATATCTTTACATGTCTTGCTTAAAGTACTTGCAGTATCTTAGAGTACACTTCTTCTCTACTCCTTGAATTTGAGATGTGTGGAGCAATCATGATTGCCTTAGTCCATTCAGGTTGCTATAACAAAAATATCACAAGCTGAGTAGCTTATTTAAAGAAACATTTATTTCTCACAACTCTGGAGGTTGGAACATTCAAGATCAAGACACTGGTAGATTTGGTGTCTGATGAGGGCTCATTTCCTCATAGATGGTACCTTCTAGTTGTGTCCTCATAGAGTGAAAGGGGCAAACAAACCTTTTTAGTCCTGTTTTACAAAGACATCAATCCCATTCATGAGGGCTTTGACCTCATGACCTAATCACCTCTCAAAGATCCCTCCTCTTAATACCATCACATTGGGGATTAGGATTTGATAGGCACAGGAGGCAGTCAAATGCCTAGGCAGATAGGCATGGGTCAAGAAAAATGACTAGGGGATCTAAAGGTGACTATGACAAGGAGTAGAATGTTTTATAACAAATATCTAGTTTACAAAGACAATGAAAAGCAAATTCACAGAAATAAACTTAGAACATGTAGTGAGATTCCTGAAATGGCAAAAACGATAAGCTCTGCAAATCCTTTGCACAATAAACAAAGATAAAACAAGACAAAATTGTCAAAAATCATTTCAAGACTCTGTAAAATGACCAAAGGAATACAAAACTTTAAGACTAATTGATTAAAGAAAAACTATTAATGCTATGGTAAAATAATAATAATAATAATAATAATAATAATGGGAATCTGTGGCATTTTAACTGAGCTGTTCCCATCTTCATCGCTAGCTCTAGCCTGTGGCAATTCTACCATAACAGCTCAATCCAGGAATCTAATGGTTTCCCTATTAAAGTATAATGACATGATTTGAAGCTGACAGGTGGGAGTCCACATGCTCAGGTACATTGTCAAAAACAATAGTTACCTGTGGCAAATGAATAGGGAAGGCCAACATCACGTCTAAACACAGATTGTGAAACTGATGATTTTAAGCAACAGACCAGAAGATTAGCCAGAAACATAACATGAAATTGTGGACAATACAACAGCCATAATGGTCTCAAAAGCACCCATATAGTCATGGCAGTCAGGAATATTCCTTGTATATACAAGGTAGCATCCATGCTCAGGGGAAATTGGAAAGGGCCAAGCTATGCACAAATTCATGGCTGACTCACTGGTAGAGGAGATGGGAGTAAGTCCTACAGAAAGTAAAGTTTCTCTGAGTGAAAATTGCCTAGATATTGAATACTTTTTCCAACGCAAATGCAAATCCATTGACAAAGAGTGGAAGCTTTATTTTCTCAAGTTGTTGGAACATAGACTCTGACCAGTCACTGACTGACCACTAAGATATGCCAAACCAAGGACAACCACTAGGAATCCAGGCTCAAAAAATGAAAACGGAGTTAAAAAAAAATGCAAAGACATCAGTGATGACACACTGCTAAAGAGGCAGAATCTTCAGAATTGCTCCAGCAAAGCACTAAACAAACAAACAATGGAAGAACAGAAACAACGATTTCAGAATTCAGAATTGCCCAACTGTATTATATTAAAAATGTCCAGTTTTCAACAAAGTATGACACATAATAAAACAAAACAGTTATATATATTATATTATAAATATTATA
>NW_016808044.1:343157-345666 GCF_001698545.2 Rhinopithecus bieti
ATATATTATATATATAATGCAGGTAATATAAACTGTGTTCTAGTGTTTTGTGGGAGGTAAAACTTGTGAGTGATAAAATAAGATATTTAATTGAGAAGATTTCCAAGAAAATGTTAGAGCAATGAGTGGCGTGGTACCTCCTGACTGTTACCTTGAAATGCAAAATGATAGAGATAAATTCAAGAGAAACTGTAAAGCAAAGAGGAACCAAAAGTTGAAGATTTGGAGATTTCCTGCCTATCTTTGTTGTAAAGATTGTTCTGAGGAGAACACTGAGGAAATGGCTGCACAATCATTTGATAAAAACCTTATGGGATTATATGAGTGAAAACACTGCCTATTTTAACTGAAGGGGATACAGACAGTACACAATGAAGGAAGGCTGCCAGATTTTTTAGATTTGACAGGATGGAACGATAGATCTGAAATGAGCTGAAAATTAGCACTATTATTCAAGAAGAGGAAAAGATAGCCTGAAGGTGACTCAGAGATGATCAGAGCCACTGCCTTAATTTCCACAGTTTGGATGGCCTCTGCCGGTAGCCTTGCTGGCAGGACCACCTAATGACCCCAACCATGGAAGTGACACTGCTCTCCCAGTAGACCTGGAAAAGTGGCACCAAGCCAAAGAGCATTATTCTTGAAGCTTACAATCCAAATAAATTTGTCTTGCTAGACTTTCAGACTTGCTTGGAAGCCATGGCCCTTTGCTTCTTTCCTGTTTCTCCCTGTGGAACACAAAGTTCTCCTTATCAGGTTTCATAGCTGGAGGAGAATTTTACCTCAGTATGAATTGTACATCCTGTCTCACCCATGACAGATTGAGATGATATTTAGATGAGACTTTGGACTTTAAATGTTAGAGTTGAAGCTGTTAGGATGGAATGAACACATTTTGTTTGTGAGAAGGACATGAATATGGGGAAGTGAAGGATGGAGTGCTATGGAGTAAATGATCTCTCTCCAAAATTTCATATTTTGAAACCCTGATCCCCATTGTGACAGTATTTGGAAATGGTATCTTTGGGATATCATAAAGTTTCCATGAGTCATGGGGTGGGCCCCTCATTATGAGATTAGTGCCCTTATGGGAAGAGATATTAGAGAGCTTGCTTTTTGGTGGCCATCTGTAGGCTAGGAAGAGAGCCCTCTCCAGAATGTAACCATGCTGCTACCCTGATCTCATATTTCCAACATCCAGAATAAATATAATGCACCATATATACAAAAGAAACTTAAGAAAAACATTAGTAAGCTGAAGTCAGAAATATATAAAAATGATTATGCATCATGATCAAGTGGAACTTTAATGTCAGACACTTAATATAATGACCAAAAATTCACACAGTCATCTGAACAGACACAGAATATACATTTCACAAAACCCAACACCTACTCATGAGAAAAACAACAATAACAACAACAACACTGCAGCTAATATTTATTACCACATTAAATGGGGAGTCTATAACTTTCCCACAAACATTAAAACTACAACACAAGTCCTCTCTCAACTTACATTTAAACATTGTCCTGGAGATTCCAGCAAAGGTAATATTGCAAGAAAATAAATAAAAAGGCTTCACATTGGAAAGGTTAAAACAAAGTTATGTTTTATCACAAAATGATCCTGCATGCAGAAAGTCTTAAGGAATACACACAAACATACACACACACACACAGAGAATTACAAGTAATGAACATTTTTTGCAAAAATCACAAGATACAAGATCAGATAACTTTTTTTACACTACCAAATGAACAATCAAAATGAAAATATGAAAAGTAATCATATTAGAAACAAGATTAGGAAATATGAATAGATTTAACAAAAAGCAAAAGACTCATATACTGAAAAACTACCAAATATTGCTGAGAGAAATCAAAGAAGATCTAAATAGTGGGGTGGACATATGATGATCATGGATTACAGTATTCAAAATTGTTAAAATAAATATCCTTTCCAAATTGATCTATAGAATTAACACAGTATCTATCAAAATACAATCATCCTTTTTGCAGAAATAGATAAGGTGGTCTTAAATGGAAATTCAAAAGACACAGAATTGCTAAATATTTTTTAAAAAATAAAGAAAAAATTGGCCAGGTGCGGTGGCTCATGCCTGTGATCCCAGCACTTTGGGAGGCCAAGGCAGGCGGATCACGAGGTCAAAAGATCGAGACCATCCTGGCCAACATGGTGAAACCCCATTTCTACTAAAAATACAAAAATTAGCTGGGTATGGTGGTGTGCGCCTGTAGTCCCAGCTACTTGGGAGGCTAAGCAGAAGGATCTCTTGAACCCAGGAAGCAGAGGTTACAGTGAGCTGAGATTGTGCCACTGCACTCCAGACTGGTGACAGAATGAGACTCTGTCTCAAAAATAAAATTAAAGTTAAAATTAAAAAAGAAGGCCGGGCGCGGTGGCTTAAGCCTGTAATCCCAGCACTTTGGGAGGCCGAGACGGGCGGATCACGAGCTCAGGAGATCGAGACCATCCTGGCTAACC
>NW_016808044.1:348199-350531 GCF_001698545.2 Rhinopithecus bieti
TACAAACAAACTAGAACTCAGGATTAAGAAACTCACTCAAAACCACTCAACTACATGGAAACTGAACAACCTGCTCCTGAATGACTAATGCATACATAATGAAATGAAGGCAGAAATAAAGATGTTCTTTAATGAGAACAAAGATACAACATACCAGAATCTCTGGGACACATTTAAAGCAATGTATAGAGGGAAATTTTTAGCAACAAATGCCCACAAGAGAAAACAAGAAAGATCTAAAATTGACACCCTAACATCACAATTAAAAGAACTAGAGAAGCAAGAGCAAATACATTCAAAAGCTAGCAGAAGGCAAGAAATAACTAAGATCAGAGCAGAACTGAAGGCGATAGAGACACAAAAACCCTTCAAAAAAATCAATGAATCCAGGAGCTGGTTTTTTGAAAAGATCAACAAAATAGATAGACTGCTAGCAAGATCAATAAAGAAGAAAAGAGAGAAGAATCAAATAGATGCAATAAAAAACAATAAAGGGGATATCATCACCGACCCCACAGAAATACAAACTACCATCAGAGAATACTATAAACACCTCTATGCAAATAAACTAGAAAATCTAGAAGAAATAGCTAAATTCCTGGACACATACACCCTCCCAAGACTAAACCAGGAAGAAGTTGAATCCCTGAATAGACCAATAACAGGCTCTGAAATTGAGGCAATAATTAATAGCCTACCAACCAAAAAATGTCCAGGACCAGACAGATTCATAGCTGAATCCTACCAGAGGTACAAAGAGGAGCTGGTACGATTCCTTCTGAAACTATTCTAATCAATAGAAAAAGGGGGAATCCTCCGTAACTCATTTTATGAGGCCAGCATCATCCTGATACCAAAGCCTGGCAGAGACACAACAAAAAAAGAGAATTTTAGACCAATATCCCTGATGAACATCAATGTGAAAATCCTCAGTAAAATACTGGCAAACCAAATCCAGCAGCACATCAAAAAGGTTATCCACCATGATTAAGTTGGCTTCATCCCTGGGATGCATGACTGGTTCAACATATGCAATTCAATAAATGTAATCCAGCATATAAACAGAACCAAAGACAAAAACCACATGATTATTTCAATAGATGCAGAAAAGGCCTTTGACAAAATTCAACAGCCCTTCATGCTAAAAACGCTCAATAAACTAGGTATTGATGGGACGTATCTCGAAATAATGAGTTATTTATGACAAGCTCACAGCCAGTCTCATATTGAATGGGCAAAAACTGGAAGCATTCCCTCTGAAAACTGGAACAAGACAGGGATACCCTCTTTCACCACTCCTAGTCAACATAATGTTGGAAGCTCTGGCTAGGGCAATCAGGCAGGAGAAATAAATAAAGGGTACTCATTTAGGAAGAGGGGAAGTCAAATTGTCCCTGTTTGCAGATTACATGATTACATATTTAGAAAACCCCATTGTCTCAGCCCAAAATCTCCTTAAGCTGATAAGCAAATTCAGCAAAATCTTAGGATACAAAATCAATGTGTAAAAATCACAAGCATCCCTATACACCAATAACAGACAAACAGAGAGCCTAATCATGAGTGAACTCCCATTCACAATTGCTTCAAAGGAACTAAAATACCTAGGAATCCAACTTACAAGGGATATGAAAGACCTCTTCAAGGAGAATTACAAACTACTGCTCAATAAAATAAAAGAGGACACAAACAAATGGAAGAACATTCCATGCTCATGGATAGGAAGAATTAATATCGTGAAAATGGCCATACTGCCCAAGGTAATTTATAGATGCAATACCACCCCCATCAAGCTACCAATGACTTTCTTTACAGAATTGGAAAAAATTACTTCAAAGTTCATATGGAACCAAAAAAGAGCCCACATTGCTAAGACAATCTTCAGCCAAAAGAACAAAGTTGGAGGCATCATGCTACCTGACTTCAAACTATACTACAAGGCTACAGTAACCAAAATAGCATGGTACTGGCACCAAAACAGAGATATAGACTAATGGAACAGAACAGAGCCTCAGAAATAATACTACACATCTACAACCATCTGATCTTTGACAAACCTGACAAAAACAAGAAATGGGGAAAGGATTCCCTATATAATAAATGGTGCTGGGAAAACTGGCTAGCCATATGTAGAAAGCTGAAACTGGATCCCTTCCTTACACCTTGTACAAAAATTAATTCAAGGTGGATTAAAGACTTAAATATTAGACTTAAAGCCATAAAAACCCTAGAAGAAAACCTACGCAATACCATTCAGGACATAAGCATGGGCAACGACTTCATGACTAAAACACAAAAAGCAATGGCAACAAAAGCCAAAATTGACAAATGG
>NW_016808044.1:353342-375941 GCF_001698545.2 Rhinopithecus bieti
TATATATATATAAAAGATATATATATACTATATATATATAATATATGATGTTAACAAGCTCAAACATGAGATATAACACAGCAAATATCAATATTTAAAATGTGAATGTATAAGGAAAAGTCAGAAAAAGTAAGAAAGAATGAGAAGCAGGAGACAGCATTATTGCAGAAAATTAAGATGACTACAAAGTTCTAGGGAATTTTACTTTCACTCTTTAAAATGTATCTCAATATTTCAAAAGCCAATTTAACAACGGATCACCACTGATTATTCGTGGAGACAAAAACTGCATTTTTGTGAAATTAATAGTTAGTGAGATACCAGGATGGATAGTTCCACTTACTCTAATGCAAAGCTGGTATGTGAAGAAATGGAAAGTGGTAGGTATATAATAGATTCGATTTTATTTTGTTTATTTTAAAATCTATTTTTAGTATTAAGGAGATATGATTATGTTCATATAATGAAGGAATCATAGATGATAATTCAAAATATTACATATAATAAAATGATTAATGGAATAAGGTTATAGGATCTTTCTGTTTAGAATTATGAGAATGGAAGTTAAGTGAGAGAAAATAATAGATATTCAAATTTAGGAATTACATTTTTATGTTGGAAGTAGGAGGAGGACAAAATGAGGCTAGCAAATAAAATGAAATAGAAGGTCTAGGAAGGATAGGAATACAGATGGTTGAGAACTGTGATTTCCCCACTGCTCTACATTTTCAGGTGTTTCTTTGAATATGCTTATTTGTTCACATTTTGTAAATGAACTTAATAATCAACTTGGTAAGCACTTCCTGGTAGAAGCTTCTCGGTATTTTGGGAAATGGGGCAGGGAATTATATGAAATTTTTAATCAAAACAAATGAATAACTTTATGACTTTTTAAATACAGCAGAAAGAATACTTAAATGATAATAATTTTTATTTTCAAAAGTGATGACAGCATAAAACAGCATGAGGGAATGAACAGAATGAGAAAATATATGAATTATTTAAAACAATAATGTGAGTAATAATAGTAGTAGTAGTCCTATGAAGTATATGATGTGTAAGAATAAAAGCATATGTTTTATTTTAAACAAACAAAATAAAACAAAAAAAGATAGCACAAAGTAGAACTTCTAAAGTTTTAAATACTTCCACCACAATTAGATATCACTTCACATATAATAGGATGGCTATAATCAAAATGACTGATGACAAATATTGAAAAAAAAATGCACAGGAGGCCAGGCGCAGTGACTCACATCTTTAATCCCAGCAGTTTGGGAGGCTGAGGTGGGTGGATCACCTGAGGTCAGGAGTTCAAGACCAGCCTGGCCAAAATGGTGAAATCTCATCTCAACTAAAAATGAAAAAAATTAGCCGAGCATGGTGGTGTGCGCCTGTAATCCCAGCTACTCGGGAGGCTGAGGCAGGAGAATCACTTGAACCTGGGAGGCAGATGTTGCGGTGAGCAGAGATCATGCCATTGCACTCCAGCCTGGGCAACAAGAGTGAAACTACGTCTCAAAAAATAAAAAATAAATAAATAAATAAATACATGTGGAGGAATTGGAACCCACAGATGTTCCTTCAGGAGATATAAAATTGTCAACCACATTGGACAAATAATCTGGCAGCCACTCAAAATGTGAAACACAGAGTCTGTCTATGACCTACCAATTCAAATCTTAGTAACTACCTTGAGAAATAAAAATATATATCCACATAAAACATATATTAATGTTCCTAGCAATATTATAATATTTAAAAAGTAGAAACAACCAATTTGTTCATCAGCTTATGACTATACGACTTATGAGTGGTATATTTATACCCAGGCATATGTTATTCAGCCATAAACATAAATGAGATACTGATGAACTTTGACCACCTTATAAGTGAAAGAAGTCACAAAAGATATTGTAAGACTCCAATTATATAAAATATCTTGAATAGGCAAGTCTATATCTAAAACAATAAATTTGTAGTTTCCCAGGAAGGCAGGAGAATGAAGAATGACTGCCATGGTTATAAAGTTTCTTTGTAGGGCATAGAGTCTCTGTCACAACTACTCAACTTTTCCACTGTAATATGAAAGTATATATAAACAATATATAGAACAGCAGTAATAGATGTTATTTATACAAACAGGCTGTGGGCCAGATTTGGCCTGAGGGCCATAGTTTGTCAACTCCTAATTAGACTAACCACTAAAATTATTATGCTGTAAAAATTGTTTTGTATTTATAGAATATATAATAACAAAATATATGAAACAATATATAATGTAAAAGCTCATTAGAGGAGAAAAATAAACATACTTGATTAATAAAAAAGATGTAACAGCATGATTAAATCCCTGAAAAAAATAGATTAGATATAAAAGAAGAAAGAATAAAGGAATAAGGAACATATAAGACAAATAAGAAATGACAAAGTAGTAGATTAAGTCTAAATTATATAAGTGTGTGCATTAAAAGTAGATGCAATAAATAACCTTGACAACTAGAAAAGTTGAGCTCATAGAAGTAGAGCGTGACATTGTGGTCATGAGAGGATAGGAAGGGTCAGGGGAGGAGCAGATGGGGAAATGTTGGCTATTGGTTACAAAAGTACAGCTAGATAGAAAGAGAAAGTTCTAGTGTTCTATAGCACCATAGGGTGACTATAGTTAACAATAATTTATTGTATGTTTTCAAGTAGCTTAAGGAGGGAATTTTGAATGTTCCCAACATAAATAAATAATAAACGTTTAAGGTAATAAATATGCTAATTACTCTGATTTGATCATTACACCTTTTATTCACGTATCAAAATATCATTCTGTATCCCATAAATAAGTGTGATTATTATCTGTCAGTCAAAATAAAATCATCAGATGTCATTTAAAATGTTTAAAACTTAGTAATATGTGCTTTAAAAGAGATACACTTTAATTAAAATATTATTAGCTACTCTGACCACACAAAAAAGAAAATATTTAAATTAATAAAATCAGAAATGAAAAGAAGATTACTAAAATCTTACTGATATTTAAAGACCTACAAGGGAGTCCTACAAACAGCAATATCCCAAGAAATAAATAGATAAAACAGAAAAACCTCTATAGACACACAAATTACCTAAATCGACTCCAAAAAAATTAGAAAATTATAATAGACTTATGAGAGAAAATTTAATTACTAATAAAAATCATTCCCTAAAAATGTCCAATCCCAGATGGATTTTACAGATGTTGAAGTAATTAAGCCAATCCTACACAAAGTCTTCCAGAATAGAGGAGACAACACTTCCCAACTCATTTTGTGAAGTTTGTATCACCCTGATACCAAAGACAGAGAAAAATATCATATGAAAACAATTCCACACAGCAATATTCTTTATAAATATAAATGAAAAAATCTTCAAAATTACACTAGCAAACTGAACCCAGGAATAGGTAAAAGGAATTATGCACTATAACAAAGAGAGATTGGATACAAGGTTAGTTTAATAATCAAGTCAATTAATGCGGAATACCACATTAACAAAATAACGATAAAAATGAAATTATTATCTCAGCAGATGTTGCAGAAAAAAAAATCTGGCAAAATCCAAAATCCCTTAATGACAAAACAAAAATCATTAACAAACTAACATTGGATGAAACCTTTTTTAACCTGATAAAGGGCACCTGTGAAAAAATTACAAATAACATTATGCTTAAGGGTGACAGACTGAACCTTTTCTCCCTAAAAGTGGGAAAAGACGAGAACATTTCTTCTCACCTATTCTATTCAACATTATAATGGAAGTAGTAACCAGGGCAATGAAGTAAGGAAAAGGAAATTTGAGATATCCTAATTGGAAAGAAACAAGATAAATTATCTTTATTCAAGATGGCATGACCATATTCATAAAAAGTCACAGAGCTCAACAGAAAACTAATAAACAAGTCTGTCAAGTTCGCAGAATACAAAACCAATATGGAAAATTCACTAATTACCAAATACTAATAATGAGAAATCGAAACAGATAAAAAATTTAAATAACATCTAAAATAATAAAACTTCTATAAATAACAAAAGAAGCTTTACTGAAGACTTAGACTTAAATATATAAAACATTGCAGAAATAAATTAAAGAATATCTAAAAAATAAAAGCTACCTACTGCTCATGGATAGAGTTAATATTGTTAATATAGCAATATTCCTCATATTTATCTACAGATTCAACACAATCCTGGGTGCCATTTTATGGGAATTAAAAATAAATTTTAAAATACTTTTGGAGATGCATAGTAGCCAGAATAACCAAAAGAATCTTGGAAAATAAGAATATTGAAGGACGTACACTTACCAATTCCAAATCTTACTACAAAAATACAGTAGTAAAGAAAATGTGGTAGTGGCATTAGAGTAGACATAAAGATTAATGGACTATAATTTTAAGTGTGGTAATAATCCCTAGCATTTATTGTCAACTGATCTTTGAAAAAAAAATCAAGAATGTTCAATGGGGAAAAAATAATCTCTTCAACAAATGGTGTGAGAACAGCTGGATATTGATATGAAAAAAATTTGAATTTCTACCTCATCCAATACAAAATATTAAAGTGTATCATATATCAAAATGAGATTGAAGAATGAAACATTTAGAAGAAGCATAAGAATAAATGATGTGATATTGGTGTGATAATTAATTTTACCTGTAAACTTGGCTGGGCCCCTGTGCCCAGATATTAAGTCAAACATCACCCTGGATTCCTCTGTGAAGGTGACTTCTAGACAAAATTAACATTTAAGTTGGTAAAGCTCTAGTAAAGCACATTACTTTCATTATGTGGGTGAACCTCATCCAATCAAAGCCTTTTTTAGAAAACAGAGTATTTCCTAAACAAAAGGGAATTCTGCCAGCAGACTATGTTGATCTTAAAATGCAAATCTTCCTCGGTTAACCAGCCTGCCCGCTTACCCTACAGATTTTAGATTTACCAAGCCTGCACAATCATCTAAGCCAATTCCATAAAATCTCTCTATCCCTCTCTCTGTATGTACAAAACACACACACACACACACACACACACACACACACACACGCACACACACATATATATATCTCTTGTTGGTTTTCTATTTCTCTGGAGAACCCTGATACAGATGTTGGTACCAGGAATGAGGTACCAAGAAAACAGAATCTTAAGGGGACATCTTCTGACTTGGTGCTGGGGTTTTGGGAATTTGCCTTCTACTTTGAGAACAGATAGTTCATGGCATGATGAATAGAGACAGGCAAAACATTACCACTGAATACTTCTGATCAAACACTTATGAAGGCAAGGGTCTTGGTGACCATGTATATGATACTTTTGAACATTTTTGCCAAACTAGCAAATATAATGAGATTGGTTGCTCCTAATGTTGCTGGACAAAGTGGAGAAAGAAGAGCATAAGCTTAAGTATTTCAATTACCATCTCAAGTGATGCGTAAATTACCCAAAAGCTTCTTTGTATGTCTTGAAATAAATGTTTATATCCTATAGCCACAGAACTGAGATTACTGAAAACCAAACCCAGAATCTTATCCTGTCAGTGGATGAATTACAGTGCAAACTGAATTCCCAACCTCCCATGGCGTGCCGTTAAAGAGAGAGCATTGAGTGGGAAGCAGTGGGATCCTGAAAATTGGAGTGGGAACCTAGAGAAGGACCCTAATGAAGCTGGGGCTATAAAACTCCTAAATGCTGGTGAATCTTGTTTGCTAGTAGAAGCAACCTCTCTCTACTTTATGAGGAAATTAAATAACTCTGAATCTCTTGAGGAAAATATAATGACCTCCCCTGAGGTAGTTCCCTTACAAGATAGGGGTGATTCTCCTCAGGACCCTAGATATGTATCTTCATTGTTTATGTGGATGACATTTGTGTTTGTCACACCAGAACTTTAACATAATGGCTGTGGGGAAAAGAGTGCATCTGCTGACAATAAAGGTCTAGATTACAGAAAAAGATGCCACTAACAGTTGAAAATGTCATGATTAGAGTTCTGGAAAATTACAAAACTAGTTTTAAGGCTTAATGATATAAGTTATGAAGTTTCTGGTACATGTATCCATACACGTGGTTATATGTTTTGGTGCTTATGGGTGTGTAAATACAAAATTTATCAACTATAAATTTCAGTGCTTACAATCCTGTATAGTAATAACCATAGAGTCTGTTCAATTAACCTACCTTTACGCTTCGTAATTTAAAGGACAGATCTCTTGATTCAATATCCTTCTCATTATATAAGGAAACATCTGCTTTCTTATGTTTTACTTGGTAAATTACATGTTCAAAGCCAACTGAAGACTCCAGGGGTTCTATTCCATAACTAACATTTTCAAACTGTAGTAAACCCCTAAAAAATTCAAAAAAAATTAGTAAGTAAAATAATGCCTTGTAGAAAAGCCAATAAAATGTCCCTTAGCATTATTTTTTTCATGGTATGCAGATCATTTTTAACCCGAGTCTAAGGTGATAAAACAGCAGAAAGTTACTGGGAATCCACACACTTACTGAGTAACACCGCGTAGTAATACTATTAGCATTTTCCTAGCTATTCATATTTCATGGCTTCCAAATATATTTAAAAAATCATAATTCTGCATAAAGGCAGGAACCATTGTAAGTATTTCCATACCAGGCTTTGTGAGTGGCAGTTTTCCCACAATAGTCATGCCTCACTTTAGAACCACTGAATATTATGTTAAAATGTTTAAAATAATTTTGAAGTAAATATTTTATTTTGTAATTCATAAAACAGTAAATTACAACCTGAGTCCTGTACATGTGCTAACCATCACCACAGATTTTGGATAACCTTCAATATACCCTTGGTAGTGGCAGAAATTCTGAAAAATAAAATACGCATATCTCCATTAGAATGGTTTGTGTTATAGATACAATTTTCAAATATGTGAAACATACATGTGTTTTGTTTGTATGCATCAAACACTCATTGTTTCAAAAATTGATTTATAATGTTATTAGATGAGCATATGGCTCTGTTTTCCAAAGTACTCTCCACAGATTCATAAAAAATGAGTATATTTTCATATTTCTATATGTTTTAAATTAAGTATGACATTCTCAGTTGTTAGAGTGAGGTAAACAGCTTCAAAACTTATTTTTTTTCATACTTTTCTGACAATGTTGCATGGTAGATAATGGTAAATAAGCAAAGTTAATTTTTAATTTCATCGAAATGTTTTTCAATTCCATCCAAATGTTTTCATTTGCAAATTTCACCTGGAATTTGTATTGACCTTTGCTTTATAGTTCATTTTTCTACTATGATACCTAAAATCTCAGTTTGTACCACTTTCCAAATACCATACTTCATCGACTCAATACATTGTATTTCTATTTCCATCTTATTTAAAATTTTACATGAAAATATTTATGCTTTTATTTTTATCACCAATTGGGGTGTACTTCAAACTTATATAATGAAGGTAAAAACATCTTGAACATTCCACAGCTTTTATCTCCTTCCTTCCAAATGTGGTTTCTAATACCCATGTTGATAATATTTCTAAGTCTGTGGAATAATCAGGAAGTTACATCAACCTTAAACATATGATATCATTGAGAAACTTAGAAATGAATGAATAAGTCATTTTTAAGCCGCATAGGATAAAATTTTCATGGAAGAATCAAAAGCTTCACTTATTACCCAATATCCTTTCCTAGTTTATTTTATTTTTTATTTTTATCATTGTCAGTTTTGCATTGTTTGCCTTCACTATAATATCTTCTTGTTCAATATTACATTTGCACTTGAAAAGTATGTGTATACATTTGATATATTTGCTGAATTTCTTTCTACTTCATTTAGAAGTTTACGAAGTTTCTTTCTACTTCATTAATTATTGGAAGAGAAACGTTTAAATCTTCAAATATAATTTATTATTTGTCTATTTCTTTCATTTCCGCCAATTGCTGCCTTTCACAATTTGAGGATTTGAGATTTGTTTTTTCTGTTTTGTTTTGTTTTTTGTTTTTTGGTTTTTTTTTTTTTTTGAGACGAAGTCTTACTCTGTCGCCAGGCAGGAGTGCAGTGGCGTGATTTCAGTTCACTGCAATCTCCTCCTCCCAGGTTCAAGTGATTCTCCTGCCTCAGCCTCCTGAGTAGCTGGGACTACAAGTACATGCCGCCACGCCCAGCTAATTTTCGTATTTTTAGTAGAAATGAGGTTTCACCATTTTGGTCAGGATGATCTCCATCTCTTGACCTCGTGATCCGCCAACCTTGGTCTCCCAAAGTGCTGGGATTACAGATGTGTCTCACCACACCCGGCCTGAGGTCTGTTTTTATGTGTGCACACATTTTAGATTGTTTAAGCATCCTGGCAATTTTGCCTTTTAATTATGATGACTACCTGTTTGTCCCGGAGATATGACAAAATCCAGGACAATGATGAATGGCTTACACGTGTCCTACTCTGGATGCAGGGAATAAACCCTTTTCTCATCTAGTTGGCTATTTTTTCTTTTGTAGATAAGTCTTTATTTATCAAGATAATATGACTTTAGGAATGGGAATCATGTGTGGACTTAAGAAAAATAAATAATCCAATAAATACACCTGTTCCCAACCGAATTGAATGAGCTTTTTCCTAGGATAGAGGTAGGCCTGCAACCTTGGCAAATGCAATTTATTTTCATGGCAGCATATTTTTACTACATTTGAGATCACCATACAACTACTTACCACATTCAGACTGTTGATGCTTTGAATGCTCTGTAGCATTCTTGCTTTTTTTTTTGAACTGTCATGGTTACCTCTTGGGAGGTAGGAAGCAGAGTTATATATGGAAGAATGATGCAAAATACAGGTGTGGGATATTGTGATCTCCTCTGCCCCTGTCTTGGATTCTCACTCTGTCTTCTTTCTCTCCTCTCTCGCATTTATGCAAACACAAACACACAAACACACATATGCACACACACTCATGGAGTTGTGTACTCTTTTGCACAAAACTTAAAGCAACTGACCATATCTATTATTTCTTCTGTTGAAATCCTAACCTTTCTAAACATGCTTTACTTTCAAAACACTTGATTGAGTTGCTATATAAAAATCAGGAATGCAAATGGAAAACACAACAGCAATTAGTAGAGCAGAGCTGAGGTTAAAAAACATGATTTTGGGGGCATGAGCAATCTCAGCAATTTTATTCACTCTTCTTTACTATTTTTATAACAAACTATAGATAATATTAAATTAAGCTCTACATGTTCTAAATAGATGAAAATTTAATATACTCCTAAACATGTGTGACATTTTATGTGTACTTATTTGGTCCTTGAACATAGTTCAAAGAAGATTTGATTCTTATTTTCTCTTCAGATTTAGCTTTCCTGATACAAGTCATGGTTTTTCATTTTATGTATTTCACAACATATTTAGTGCCTATCACCTAAGATACATAAGCCCTTAGCATGTTTCTAAGTAGTTTAGAAACACTACAATCATGTCTTTTTGGTTAATCATCTGTTTGATGGGGCTAACTCAGTACATCAGTATACATCATCAATAGGAAAACATTAAACTTATGCCACAAAGCCATGACCCAACCCTTTAGACTCTTACAATATGTGGACACTAAATAAGGTGATCATAGAAACTCACATGACAAAAATAAAAGAGATCATAAAAAACATA
This sequence comes from Rhinopithecus bieti, assembly GCF_001698545.2. NCBI lineage: Eukaryota > Metazoa > Chordata > Mammalia > Primates > Cercopithecidae > Rhinopithecus > Rhinopithecus bieti. The sequence continues at coordinate 363,027 of NW_016808044.1, forward strand.
CCTGAAAATCTTGGTCAAGTGGTTTCATAATTCCTGTGCCATTATAACTGTAAACTCTAAAATTATGGGATAAAAAATTTCTGAAAAATGAAGATAAAATGAAAAAAATTGTTTCTTAACCTTTTGTTTTGAAAATTGTATTTTATTAATTATAGATACGTAGGTTGACACAGAAAGAGCAAGAGAAACAGAGAGATATTTTCTAAATGTATGGATTTTGTTCAAAATTTTATTCAAACATCTTAGACTTCACTCACTCTATCATTACTCTGTCCTCCTAGCTGTTTTCCAAACACAGCAGGCAAGGTTGGACCTCAGGATATTTGTACCATTTTATTCCTGGAAAGTTCTTCAACATAGTTCACTGCTCTCCATCTACTTCAAGTCTTTGCTTATACATCAACTTCCTACTGAGATTTATCTTGAAAATTTTATTTAAAATGTCAACATGTTCAATCACCAAAGAATAGGATATTTAAACCGTACTTTAACTTTGCTCTATAGTTTTTGCCCAAGCATATATTACCTTCTCACATTCTTTCTACTCTATTTATTTATTATATAATTATTCGTCTCATTTGACAATAATATAAACTCAGAGATTTGTATCTATGTTGTAACTAATACTAATGCACCCCAAGCATCAGTATTGTTTGCCAAAGTTACATAAAAAATTAAGCTAATCTCTGAAGATCAGAGCATTTTTTTTTCAAAATTGATGACACAGTATCAAAAAACCTATATGTAAATCAAGTAGGATAAAGGGAAATAAAAGTCAGATATAAACATATCATCAAAAGAAAAACAAAAGACTAACAAAACCCAGATAAACTTTAAAGATCTTTAAAGTTTCTTTAAAGTTTCAAGAAAAAAAGATGTCACTTTTGAAGAAACAAATAATTCTTAATAAACAAATTAACAAATAATTCAGCTAATTCATCAATAGAAAAGGAAAACAAAAGCCAGAAAACAATGGAATGATTATTTAAAAGGCAAAGGACATCTTTTCAAAGACATCTTAGCATTTATTCCAGCAAAATTTGTAAGAATATAGTTAAGTTGTTTCACACTAATTTTAGCATCATTTTTTATTTCCATTTATGTGAAAATGTCTTTAGAATTTTCAGGGGGTTTACACTGAATCTGTAGATTGCTTTGGGTATTATGGACACTTTAGCAATATTTATTTTTCCAGTTCATGAACATGGTTTATCTTTCTATTTATTTGTTGTTTTCCTTCATTTCTTTTAACAATGTTTTATAGTTTCCAGTGTACAGATCTTTTACCTCCTTAGTTAAATTTGTCTAAATAGCCAAAACGATCTTGATCAAAATGAACACAGCTAGAGGCATCATACTACCTGACTTCAAACTATACTGTATAGCCATAGTAACCAAAAGAGCATGGTACTGGTATAAAAATAGATATATAGGCCAATGGATCAATATAGATATAAGAGAAATAAAATAACATATTTACAGTCGGTTGGTGTTTGACAAATGTTAAGAAGACACAATGGGGAGAGGACAGTCTCTTCAATGAAATCACATAAAGAAAACTAGACACCCACATGCAGAGAAACAAAATTGCATCCTATAACACACCATATTAAAAACTCAAAATGGATTAAAACTTAACAATAATAGTTGTGATGCTAAAACTACTATAAGAAAGCAAAGAGGAAAAACTTGACATTGGTCTGGGCAATGATTTTTTGGATATGACTACAAAAGCACAGGTAACAAAAACAAAACTAGACAAAAATTAGACAAATGGGAGTGCATAAGATGTAAAAGCTTCTGTACAGCAAAGGAAACAATCAACACCTCGAAGAGACAACCTAAAGAATGGGAGAAAAGATTTGTCAACTACACGGCTAATAAGGGGTCAAAATCCAAAATGCATAGGAACAAAACAACTCAATAGCAAAAAAAAAAAAAAAATTGAAAATGAGCAAAATACCTAAATAGACTTTCTCAGAAGAAGACACACATATGGCCAAGAGGTATATGAAAAAATTCTCATTATCACTAATCATCAGAAAAATGTGTATCAAAACCACAATGGGATAACAGCTTACTCCTGTTTAATTGGCTGTCATCAAAAAGACAGAAGATAACAAGTGTTGGCAAAGACGTGGAGAAAGGGGAACACTTACACGATGTTGGTGGAAATGTAAATTGTACAACCATCATGGAAAATAATAAGTAGGTTTCTCAAAATGATAAAAATAGAACTAGTGTATGATTCAGCAATCCCTCTACTGGGCGTATATCCAAAGCAAATAAAACTAGTATGTTGAAAAGATCTCTGTAATAAACATCTCCCAGGCTTATTGCAGTAGCACTCACAACAGTCAAGATATGGAATCAAGCTTAAGTGGCCGTCAACGGACAAATGGATAAAGAAAATGTGGTATATATGCACAATGGAATACTAGGCAGTCATAAAAACAAAAGAAATTCTTTCATTTGTTACAGGCTGGATGAATCTGGAGGGCATTATGTGAAGCAGAATAAGCCAGGTTCAGAAAGAAAAATATTACCTGATCTCATTTATATGGAGAGTCTAAAAAATTCAAACTCATAGAAGCAGAGAGTAGAATGATGGCTTTTAAGGGCTAAGAGTGGGGAAATGGGAGATGATGGTTAAAGAGAAGAAATTTTCAGTTAGAAGTAATAAGTTCTGGAGAGTTTTAGTACAACAAGTTGAGTGTAGTTAGTAATGTTTTATACTTGAAAATTGCTAAGAAATTAGATCTCAAGTATTCTCAACCTCAAAAAAGGTAAGTATTTGAAGTGATGGATATGTTAATTAGCTTAATCATTTCACAATCTATACATATCTAAAAATATGCTGCAAACTGTTAATATATATAATTTTTTCTATCAATTAGACCTTTATATAACTGGAAGGGGAGGAATATAATTAAATAAAGATATAATGACAAATAAAAACACATATTATTTAAAACAAGCAGTCTTATAATAGAAATATATTAAGAATTCCTGAGATATATCAAAATTAGTTCCAGATAGAAGCACAGAAATGTAGGGAGAACTGAAGAGCAACAGAATTGGTAAATTTTGGTTAAATTAAAATGAATACTGACTTTATAAAAAATAGTAATATTTCATGGGGATATAAAAATATACAGGTTTGTGATGTGTAAAAAAAAATGAAGGGGAAGCAGAGGGTAAAGGGAATTAGAGATTTAAGGATCTAAAAACATACAGTAACTGGTAGTAGGAATAATTTGTAATAGATTCAATTACTTAAGAGTTGATATGTTAACACAGAGAACTACTAAAAGAAGAGTAAAAGAATGTATCACAAAGAATTTAACTGAGGAATAATGTATAATATAAATTAGTAGATTCAATTGGATACAGGCAATGAAGAAAAAAGAGGAATATAAAACAAAAGATAAAACAGAAAAAATAATGTTTCCAAAATCACATGAAAATTTAAACAATCAAGAAGAATAAGCACACCTTAAAACTGAAGGACAAATTTGGTTATAAACACCTGTTATAAAGTCATAGTAGTTAAAACTATGACATTTGGACAGATAAACAGACAGGGTTTAAGAATGAGCATTTACACAAAGAGAAGAGAACAAAGAATCCAGAGACTCCTTTATATACAGTCATTTAATTTATAAAAAAGATTACATTACAGTGGAGTGAAGAAATATCTTTTTTTTTTTTTTTTTTTATTGTGCTGGGACCACTGGATGCTAATTTGAAAGAAAATAATTGCCAAAGCATCTATGATGAGGAAAAGGTGAAAAGGCTTTATATTTAGTCTATCAAAATTTATCATAAACAGACAAATAGACCAAAAAGTTTAATCAAGAGCCTGGAAACAGATAAAAACATATATAGGCCGGGCGCAGTGGCTCAAGCCTGTAATCCCTGCACTTTGGGAGGCCGAGACCGGCGGATCACGAGGTCAGGAGATCGAGACCATCCTGGCTAACACTGTGAAACCCCGTCTCTACTAAAAAATACAAAAAACTAGCCGGGCGAGGTGGCGGGCGCCTGTAGTCCCAGCTACTCGGGAGGCTGAGGCAGGAGAATGGCGTAAACCCGGGAGGCGGAGCTTGCAGTGAGCTGAGATGCGGCCACTGCACTCCAGCCCGGGCGACAGAGCAAGACTCCGTCTGAAAAAAAAAAAAAAAAAAAAAAAAAAAAAAAAATGTGGAATATATAACCATCGTCACATAGAAGACATGTACAGAAAGACAGAATATTCAATAAAGCTCTTGAAACATTTGAAAAATCATACAGAAATATTAAATTGGTTGTCTACTTTACAGCATATTCAAAAGCCAAAAAGCCAATTTCCTGTTTCAACAAAGACCTGAATGTGAAAGGCAAAAACTAAAAATATTTAAGGATTAATAAGGATTTAGTCATGGTCTTTGAATAAGAAAGGATTTCCTTATGCAAGATACAAAAATAACTTAACATAATGGAAAGAAATTATCTTGCCAAATACCATAAGTGTGAAAACACAGGGAGAGAAAAAGGTCCAGATTAAAATATCTTTTGACAAAGAACAAATGCTTAAACATATTTTTTGGCCGGCGCGGTGGCTCAAGCCTGTAATCCCAGCACCTTTGGGAGGCCGAGACGGCGGGATCATGAGGTCAGGAGAATCGAGACCTTCCTGGCCTAAACACGGTGAAACCCCGTCCCACTAAAAAAATACAAAAAACTAGCCGGGCCGAGTGGTGGCGCCTGTACTCCCAGCTACTCAGAGGCTTGAGGCCAGGAAATGGTGTAACCCGGGAAGCGGAGCTTGCAGTGAGCTGAGATCCGGCCACTGCACTCCAGCCCGGGCAACAGAGCAAGACTCTGTCTCAAAAAAAAAAAAAAAAAACATCTTTTGACAAAGAACAAATATCTTAAACAGGCACTTCACAGGGAAGAAATTCCATATGGCTAATTGCTGTATTTAAAAAGTTAGAGAAATTATTTACAGTTGGAGAAATACATATTAAATTATTTACAGTTAGAGAAGTTATTTACAGTTAGAGAATACATACTAAATCACAGTAGGACGTAAGTATATAATTATAAACTTAAAACATCTATCACTATTAATAGAATATATAATTCAGAGGGGTGTGTAAATTAGTATAATGCTTCGGAGGAAATGTATGGTAATTATGAAAATGCATGTAACTTAACCAATCAGTATGCTATTAGTCATATGTGCTACAAAATATTGTGCATATGTCCAAAAGAATATATATTTTAACATAACCAAACTAGACAGAAACAAAATGTTCAAAATAAGATGATATAAATTGTTGTATAATCATGAAATTGGATGCTATACAGTAATAAAAATGAATAAATTGGAATTCTTGCAACAACATTGAAAAACCTCACAAACATTATTTTGAGTGACTAAAACTAGAAAAATCATTATACTTCATTTATTTAGAGCTAGAAAACAGACAAAAAGAAACCACATTAGCTAGGATAATAAATCATAAATAAAATCAGGAAAATGGATATCACAACAATCCAGAAAAGTAGTGAGAAGGACGGAGGGGCTATTACAGGAAATGATAAACAGCACAACTTCTTGAGTGCAGTCAATATATGTGTAAAGTCAGAGGGTTACATAAATATTCACTTCATGACACTTACTGCATAAACATATTTTATATTTTAATTCATGCCAATTTATTATGCAATGAACATTAAAAATTTTTAAAGATAATTGACAGTGATTTTGTGACAGAAAGGAGGCCTATTTCCTAGTTTCCATCACCACTCTTGATATTGAAATGACTGATGAACAACAATAATTTTCAAATACAGGATTACACTGTAAATAATGGGGTAATAAACTGGCCCATAGGTCAAATCCAGCTGATAGACGGTTTTTGAAAATAAAGTGGTTTTGCAAAATAACCACACCCATCATTTGCAAACTGTTTATGGCTGCTTTTACAACAGCAGGTAGTTGCAAGAGAGTATATAGAACTCAGAGTCTAAAATATTTACTATCTCCCCTTTGCCAAAATATTTCCTGATTCTATTATATTACAGTGTTAATAGGAATGATTAAAGCAATAGAAACAAAGGCTGGTACCACAGCTGAAAGAGTGAGCAGGTGAAGCCGTGCAAAGTAAGATGGATTCTGGATCAGAACCATACCTTAAGAATAGGTGGTTTAATGCCCTCTGGTCATTAGCATGAGAACACATTATTTGAGACAATAGTCCCCAGCATCAGAACATATTGATGTGAGCCTTTAAATGAAAGGAATAGAGCTAGAAATTTCCTCTGGAATTTGCTAATAGAAACAAACAAACAAAAAATCAATACCTGCTTCTATCATCTCAGCATTTGTTTCATCCCAGAATTTATATTTTGAAACCTAATCACCAATGTGATGGTTTTAGGAGGTGGTACTTTAGGGAGATGATCAGGTCACAAGGCTGGAACCCTTCTGAATGGAATTAGTGTCCCTATGAAAGAGACCTCAGAGAGTTGACCTGCTCCTCCCACTGTGTGAGGGCACAGCATGGAGCAGCCATTAAGAACCAGGAAATGAACCTCCACCAGACACTGAATCTGCCAGTGCCTCGATCTTGGACTTCCCAGTGTCTAGAACTATAAGAAATAAATCTCTTTTCTTTATAAGCTACCCAGTCTAAGGTATTAATATTTTGTTATAGCAGCCCACACAGACTAAGACACCTGCTGTACACAGACCCTGGACAAAAGGATGCTACCCGATACTGACTGAGGCAGAAATAGCATCATGTGCAGAAATGAAAACCCTAAACTATATCTCAGGCAGATGTGAAATGGATTCCAAGCAGCCCTATTATCACCAAAATCCTGAGCTGATAAAGTGTAAACTTTTGATCCAGTTAATTGTCGTGGCAGGAACCAAGTAGAAGCATCCATAAAACCACTCCCAAAGAGAGGCCTCCACAACACAAAAAAGATTAGAGGATGGTAGAAAATAAGGTTCACTCAAAGGAGCTCATCAGTGATGGTTCCAAACATATGGAAAAGTCCAAAGTTTGAAAACTGGGAGAAATCATGTAGAAAAATAGCAATAATCAAGTAAACTGTGAAACTTAAGAATAAAGAGATTTTAATGTTGAAATGGATAAAAGACAGAGATAAAAAACTATAAAAGATTTACAAAGCACAAATATGTCACTGTGTACAGAAATCCTAACCATGAAAAACGTAGTCATTGAAAAATATTCTTGAAGAGTAGACTAGACATACATAAAGAGTGAAATGGAAATCTTCCAGAATAAAGCACAAAATCAGGAATAACAGGAAACGTGAATGAGTACGTAGAAATATGTGATAGATAAGTGGTCAAAAACGGCTAACTTTAGAGAACAAAATAATGATTCACTAAAATTGATATTAAGCGGTCCAAATGTATATTCAGTAGCATCCCAGAAAAGGTTAGTAGAGTGAGAAAAAGAAACAATTAAACTTAAAAATTGACGAGAATTTCCATGATTGATGCAAGGATGTTAATTCTCAAACTGAAAATTCAGAGTCCTGAGAGAGATAAACAAAAAGAGATCAATGACTAGCACGTCATAGACAAACTATAGCATCTTAAAAGATATCAGAAGTACTCATCGGCTTTGGTGTTACTCTAAATATCCTACCAATCTGGATCTCTTCTCAGGTTTCTCAAGAACACTTTGTGCAATGTCATAAAATTGGTTCCTGGTGTCCTTATTTTGTATATTTGAAAGCCCTCAGAGATGGTCGTGTTGCCAGGAAAAGATACAGTTTGATGTTAGCTCTGCACACAGTCCACGCCTCATTGTCTTTTGAAAGTAAATATTGCTATCACCCTAAGCATCTATAAACTGTTGACCATGCCTGAAACTAACTCGTTACCAGGATACCCTGGGTAGGGACTGACAGGGCTTGAGGTAGACCAATAACAGTAGCTACTAAAGGCTTCAGTACTCCACCAGCGTAGGCAACCCAACAACACTTTATGTTGTCCCATCCCATAATATTATACACTTCATTCTTATCTGATGCAGGTAAAATGTGAAAACAATGAAAGCTTTGAATTTTACTTTTATTATATGTTTGGTTATTCATTTCTAAAATGTCTGATTTGTAATATTCTATTTCTTGCTGCTTATTGATATTTTACAATAATATTTTGAATGTTTTTGAGCCAAGAGTTTTTTGGCAACTGCTCTTGAAATTACAAATATCTGGTGATTCTCTGATGACAGCTTTGTAATTACATTCTAATTTTATTATGCTAGTCATTGAGGATATAGTTAGATTCAAAAGATTTTTTTATTTTAGTGTGTGATTTTTTTTCTTAAGTACCTTTTCACCGCTTGTGTGCAAGAAAATAACGACATTATTTGTAAGGTACACAGTATGTGATTCATCCATTACATCACCATAAATTGTACTGTATATTCTATACATTTTTTCTAATAGAAAAAAGAGCTTAAGAAATCTACTGTTATGGCTATATTTTAATTCGGATATTCTTATATGTCTAATTACACTTACATATTTTGATCTGTATTAAACATTTATAAATACTGTATCTGTGATGCAGAAAGTAATTTCAGAGGATGCTTTATTACTGGTCACTGACTTGCTCTCAGTCTCATCACTTGGCATTCTAAAGTAACAGCTGTTGGTGAGATTCTACCTAGGTTTGCTCTACGTATTTCTTGCAGAAGGCAGCCCCTTTTTTTCTTCAGAAAAAAGTAATTTTGAGTCTTTTTTAAATGGTATTTCTTCAAACTAGTACCATGCCTCTTATAAATAGAAAACATTTTTCCAGAATTTATGATGTATAAAAAGATTGCAGCTATGGATTCTAGAAATGATACAGATGTATTTTTTATTTTTGTATTGATTTGGTAACTTCACTTGCAGGATTCTGCTTTTGATAATTTGTAGAAGTCTGTTCTCATCACTTGAAGAATCATTTCAATTTTCACTTTTCTTTATTTCTCTGTATATTGTGCTTGTTTTCCCCAAATTCATCAACTGACCTGAGATTGAATTTGGCTAATTACAAATTTTATTTAATTTTAAGTCCTTAATAAGTTGTGATAAAGTATGTAAACTAATTTAAAAATGTGTCATGATTCACAACATCCAGCAATCTGCTATGTTCTTTGAAATATACCTTGAATATAAGAGAACTTAAAAACAAGCCATATATATTTTTTATGAGAGATAGAAAATTATCAGAATTCATCCTCTATGAAACCTCTTGGATAACGAAATAAAAATCTGGTGCTACTGGGAACAAGGAAGAGGGGCACATACACTCTGAATTCAAGTTTTAGATATGTGTCATATAGGCTTAAATCATATGATAAGGAACGAATGAATGGCAAGTAGCTGGAAATATTTTCAAATGCAAAATTACATTTTGGACAATTTCAAACAAAAATTATAAGTAGAACAAAGAGAATTGATAAAATAATGATGATTACCTACTTTTGCATTAAATTCGCAGTGTATGGTTTCCCTTCAATTACAATTTGGTAGGATACCTGGCAGGAGAGCACAGTAAAAATACAAAGAAAATGAGAAAAATGTTAGAAAGGATAACCATCATTTTACATTAATGATAATTACATTCTACAACACATTCATTTAATAAAAGGAGAAAAAACTAGAATTTAATACTGATTTATTTGAATGGCATTTGACATTATAATGACATTATAACTCTAGATTTCATAATCAAAATAATGAATAAAATAATGTATATACTTTATTTTTTCATTTTGAAATGTGTATGTTGATTTTATGTCCTGCAACTTTATTGAATTCATCTGTTTGATCTAACAGTTTTATGGTGGAGTCTGGGGTTTTCTATATATGAGATCATGTCATATGCTAATAAAGATATTTTACTTCCTTCTGATTTTGGATACTGTTTATATCTTTTTCTCTGTCCTTGATACCAATACTACGTTGAGAGTGGGAATCCTTGTCTTGCACCACATCTTAAAGAAAAAGCTTTGGCCGGGCGCAGCGGTTCACACCTATAATCCCAGCACTTTGGGAGGCTGAGGCAGGCGGATCATGAGGTCAGGAGTTTGAGACCAGCCTGACCAACACGGTGAAACCCCGTCTCTACAAAAAGATAGAAAAAATTAGCCCGGCGTGGTGGCTGGTCCCTGTAATCCCAGATACTCAGCAGGCTGAGGCAGGAGAATTTCTTGAATCCCGGAGGCGGAGGTTGCAGTGAGCCAAGATGGCGCCATTGCGCTCCAGCCTGGGCAACAGTATGAGGTTCCGTTAAAAAAAAAAAAAAAAAAGAGGTTTCAGTTCCTTTCCACTAATTATGATGTTAACTATGGGTTTTTCATAACTGTCCTTAATTATATTCAGGTACCTTCCTTCTAAGAGTTGTGTTTTGTTTTTTTTTTTAAGACTGAGTCTCGCTCTGTCGCCGGGGCTGGAGTGCAGTGGCCGGATCTCAGCTCACTGCAAGCTCCGCCTCCCGGGTTTACGCCATTCTCCTGCCTCAGCCTCCCGAGTAGCTGGGACTACAGGCGCCTGCCACCTCGCCCTCCTAGTGTTTTTTTTTTTTTTTTTTATTTTTTGGTAGAGACGGGGTTTCACCATGTTAGCCGGAATGGTCTCGATCTCCTGACCTCGTGATCCGCCCGTCTCGGCCTCCCAAAGTGCTGGGATTACAGGCTTGAGCCACCGCGCCCGGCCCTAAGAGTTTTTAATCAAGAAAGGATGTTAAGAGTTTTTAATCAAGAAAGGATGTTAGACTTTATGGAATGCTTTTTCCTGGTCTCCTGGTGTCTTCATTATCCACATGCGTCTATGCTCAGATTCCTTGTTCTTTACAAGGACACCAGTTATATGATATTAGAGCCCATTCTATTCTAGTAAACTCGTTTTAATTTAATTACCTCTTTATGAGTCTGCCTCCAAATATGCTTACGTTCTGAGGCACCAGGGGTTAGGACTTCAAGAAATAAACTCTGCTTTGGATTTGGGACAATTGTTCTGAAGATTCAACTTTTTAAAGTCATTTCTCAGTTAAAATATGTTTACTATTACCTCTTCTTCTTTTTCCCCCTATTTCAGGAATGCCAATCACTCTATGCTCAAGCTTCTAATTCTGTCCTTTTCTCTTAGCCTTCCATATGTTGCATTTCATCTCTTCAGCTGTCTCTGTTCTACTCTAAATTCCTGACGTTTATATTTTCATATTGCATTTTCCACTTTTAGAAGTTACATTCAGTCATTTTTTAAAATCTAAGTAATTTTAGGTTGAATGTTCTTATGGTTTTTAGTCTTTATTAAACTGTAATAATTTAAAATATATATTTTCATATTACTTTTATATTATTTGTTGAATTGATTAGCATAATAGCCTCATTGATTTAAAAAATACTATTAATTTGTTTCTTTATATCTGGCACTGTTCTAGGCAACAAAAATACAGACATTAACAAAATAGATAATTTTTTTCTCATGAATTTGACAGTTGAAAATGGGCATTTTTTTTAACTTATTGCAAATCACTGTCTTATAACAATCAAGTTATTCTTGTTTGAAATACTTCTCTCCAAATAGATTCTCTGCTTATTTTCTAATATGATTAACATCCCCATAATTCTTTTACATTAAAAATCTGTCATAAAAGCCTCACTGCTTATTTTCTATTTAAATGATTTGTTTTATTAATAGATATGCATTCATTTAAAAATGTTTTACATACCATCTTAAGCTATAATGTCTGTATTAGGATGACAAATGGATATATGCTAAGGAAATGTTTGCATTTAAATTACCAAGAATCTGCTACCAAACCAAAAAAGAAAAAAATTGATGTCTCAAGAAACCACATTCCACTTCAGAAATGGATTCTAGAACTTAGTGAAAATGACAAGAAGCTTTTAAATTCTAATTTTAAAAAGAGAATAATAATTCTGAACCAAAATAATCTAAAATAACATGAAAGAAAGAGTCCTAATCATTAACATATTTGCAATCAGGGCTAAAAAATCATTAATATAGCACATCATTAATTCAAGTGATCATCATCCCATATAAGCAAGCCGAGGCTTACTTCGCAACAATGACAAAAAAATTCCTCCAAATACAGCCTGAACGATGAGTGAGAACAGAATCTCTAGAACAATCAAGCCAATGATTATTCAAAGACATCCAAGAGGAAGACAGATTCAGAAAATGGACTTGGGGCTTTGATATCCAGCATCACTGCACCGTTATTTCTGTGAAACATTGTTGATCCTGGTTCATTTTCAAAAGGACTTTTCCATTCAGGGAAAATTGGGTATAAATAAAAACTGGGTATAAATATAAAATTCAACAGGTGTGCGTGAACGGAAAATGGCAGATTAACTTCTTAGAAATAAAATATTTACATGATTTTTAATTTGTAAATAATGTTAGTGATTCATTACCTGCGATTCAATTTCTTCCTTTATTATTGACCGTATTTTCTCCGGAACTGTAATTTGCACAGGTAAACTATCAAAATCTGCAAAATGTGCAAAATGTTTTATTAGAACAATACCCATCATTTCAGAGCTTCTTTTATGAGTTTTTCATCTACATCTCTAATCTCTATTCTATACGCTGCTTCTCAGTTTTATTATCTTCCCATTTCTTTCTAAAATTACAAGGAGGTTTTTTTTCTGGCTTTTTAATTTTTTTTATTTTTTATTTTATTTTTTATTTTTTTTGAGACGAAGTCTCTGTCGCCCAGGCTGGAGTGCAGTGGCACAATCTCCGTTCACTGCAATCTCAGCCTCCCGGATTGAAGCGATTCCCCTGCCTCAGCCTCCCGAGCAGCTGGGACTACAGGCACGCACCACCACCCCTGGCTAATTTTTTTTTTTTTTTTTTTTT